>NC_090371.1:163630666-163984346 GCF_036365525.1 Heterodontus francisci | reverse complement strand
AGACACACCGGGCTGGATTTTGTGCTCAACTAGGCACGGGTTCCATGGCTGAGGGGGCCTGAAGATGGCTTCGGATGAGGCCTGCCACGGACCTTGGTGCCATGAGGGCCCGGCCTGATCCCTTCGGTGGCGGTGAGACTCCATGGCGGCTCCCCCGGCGTTGGACAATAGGATCTGGGAGCGGAGCGGCAGCTGGCGGACCTGCGTGGAACCTGATCTGGAGCAGCGGCTGGCGGACCTGCGTGGAACATGATCTGGAGCAGCGGCAGACTCCCTGTGTCTCTCAGCGCGCGCTGAAACTCGAAAAGAGGAAAAAAAAACTTTCAGTGACATCACGGGAATTCTGCAAGGTGATTGGTTGGGTAAGTAACAGCTGTTAGTGCATTTAAATTGCTTAAAAAAGGGGAAAGTTTAAAAAAAAAATAACCTCAAGTGATAAGGTGAGTAGTACTACTTAAATTAGTGTAATTTATTAAGGACTTTAGATTGTACTGGGTAGTGTTTGGAGTAACACGACCCCCAGTGTAATTAGTATTTTTTAAAGGGAGTAACTGAATTAATTTAAAGGTAAGTCATGGCAGGAGAGCTCGCACCCGTGGTACGCTCCTCCTGCACCATGTGGGAAATCAGGGATGCTTCCAGTGTCCCCGACAACCATGTGTGCAGGAAGTGTATCCATCTGCTGCTACTGACTAACCGCATTACGGAGCTAGAGCTATAGGTGGATTCACTGTGGTGCATCTGCAATGTTGAGGACATCGTGGGTAGCACGTTTAGAGAGGTGGTCACACTGCAGGTAATGGCAGCACAGACAGATAAGGGATGGGTGACCACCAGGCGGAATAGTAGGCGCAGGCAGGTAGTACAGGAGTCCCCTGTGGCCATCCCCCTCTCAAACAGATATACCGCTTTGGATACTGTTGTGGGGGATTACCTCCCAGGGGAAAGCAGGAACAGCCAGGTCCATGGCACCAAGGATGGCTCTGTTGCACAGCAGGGAGGAAAAAGGAGTGGAAGAGCTATAGGGGATTCTATCGTAAGGGGTAGAGATAGGTGTTTCTGTGGCCGCAAAAGTGACTCCAGGATGGTATGTTGCCTCCCTGGTGCTAGGGTCAAGGATGTCATGGAGCGGCTGCAGGACATTCTGAAGGGGGAGGGGGAGCAGCCAGAGGTCATGTTACACATTGGTACCAACGACATAGGTAGAAAAAGGGATGAGGTCCTGCAACAAAAATTTAGGGAGCTAGGTAGCAGATTAAAAAGCTGGACCTCTAAGGTTGTAATCTTTGGATTACTCCCAGTGCCACGTGCTAGTGAGTTTAGAAATAGGAGGATAGAGCAGATGAATGCGTGGCTGAGGAGATGGTGCAGGAGGGAGGGCTTTATTTTCCTGGATCACTAGGTCTGTTTCTGACAAAGGTGTACCAGTTGGACGGGTTGCACCTGAACCGGAATGGGACAAGCGTCCTTGCTGGGAGATTTGCTAGTGCTGTTGGGGTGGGCTTTAAACTAATTTGGCAGAGGGATGGGATACAGAGGGGAGGTACAATAGGGGGTAATATAGAACAGAAAGTGAGTCTGCCTGGAAGGCAGAGCAAATATAGACCTGGTAAGGCACAAGGGAAAAATGCAAGGTTGGATTGCATCTATTTCAATGCAAGGAGTCTTACTAGTAAGGCAGAAGAATTGTGGGATTATGATATTATTGCTATCACAGAGATATGGTTGATGGAGGGACAGGACTGGCAGCTCAATATTCCAGGGAATAGAACCTTCAAGCGCGACAGGGGAGGGGATAAAAGAGGAGGTGGCATTGCACTGTTGATCAAGGAGTCAATTACTGCAGTAAGGAGGGATGACATCTTAGAGGAATAAAAGCAAAATACTGCAGATGCTGGAAATCTGAAATAAAAACAAGAAATGCTGGAACCACTCAGCAGGTCTGGCAGCATCTGTGGAAAGAGAAGCAGAGTTGACGTTTCGGGTCAGTGACCCTTCTTCGGACATCTTAGAAGGTTCCTCAAATAAGGCTATTTGGGTCGAACTTAAAAACAAAAAGGGGGCAATCACTTGGCTGTGTGTGTATGACAGGTCTCCAGTCAGGAAGAGATAGAGGAGCAGATATGTAGGCAAATCTCTGAGAGTTGTAAAAATAATAGGGTAATAATAGCAGGGGATTTCAACTTCCCCAATATTAACTGGGATAGTCTTCGTGCAAAAGGCTTAAAGGGGGCGGAATTCTTAAAATGCATACAGGAGAGCTTTTTGAGCCAGTATGTAGAAAATCCTGCAAGGGAAGGGGCAGTACTGGAGCTTTTCCTAGGGAATGAAGCCAGTCAAGTTGAAGAAGTGTCAGTGGGGGAGCATTTCGGGGATAGTGACCATAACTCTGTAAGATTTAAGGTAGTTATGGAAAAGGACAAAGATGGACCAGAAATAAAGGTCAATTGGGGGAAGGCCAATTTCAATATGATAAAACAGGATCTGGCCAAAGTGGACTGGGAGCAGCTACTTGTAGGAAAGTCAACATCACATCAGTGGGAGTAATTCAAAGAGGAAATTGTGAGAGTTCAGATCCAACGGGCGGCACAGTGGCGCAGTGGTTAGCACCGTAGCCTCACAGCTCCAGTGACCCGGGTTCAATTCTGGGTACTGCCTATGTGGAGTTTGCAAGTTCTCCCTGTGTTTGCGTGGGTTTCCTCCGGGTGCTCCGGTTTCCTGCCAAAAGACTTGCAGGTTGATAGGTAAATTGGCCATTAGCAATTGCCCCTAGTGTAGGTAGGTGGTAGGGAAATATAGGGACAGGTGGGGATGTGGTAGGAATATGGGATTAGTGTAGCATTAGTATAAATGGGTGGTTGATGGTCGGCACAGACTCGGTGGGCCGAAGGGCCTGTTTCAGTGCTGTATCTCTAAACTAAACTAAACTAAACATGGACCCATTAAGGTGAAGGGTAGGACTAACAGGCCCAGGGAACCCTGGATGTCAAGGGATATAGAGGATTGGATCAGGAAAAAAAAGGAGGCTTACGGCAGATCCCAAGCACTGAAAACAGCGGAGGCACTAGAGGAGTATAGATAGTGTAGGGTGGCATTTAAAAAAGTAATTAGGAGAGCGAAGAGGGAACATGTAAAAACACTGGCAGGCAAGATAAAGGAAAATCCCAAGGCGTTTTATGAGTATATTAAGGGTAAGAGGATAACCAGGAAAAGAGTGGGGCCCATTAGGGACCAACGTGGCAATCTTTGTGTGGAGCCAGAGGACATATCTGAGGTTTTAAATGATTACTTTTCATCGGTGTTCACTATGGAGAAGGACGATGTAGGTGTAGAGATCAGGGAGGGGGATTGTGATAATCTTGAACATATTAGCATTGAAAGGGAGGAAAGATTAGCTGTTTCAGCGGGCTTAAAAGTGATAAATCCTCAGGCCCAGATGAGATGTATCCAGGCTGTTATGTGAGGTAAGGGAGGAGATAGCAGGGGCTTTGACACAAATTTTCAAATCCTCCCTGGCCACAGGAGAGGTACCAGAGGACTGGAGGACAGCGAATGTGGTACCATTATTCAAGAAGGGTAGCAGGGATAAACCAGGTAATTATAGGCCAGTGAGTCTAACATCAGTGGTTGGGAAAATACTGGAAAAAATTCTGAGGGACAGGATTAATCTCCACTTGGAGAGGCAGGGATTAATCAGGGATAGTCAGCATGGCTTTGTCAGGGGGAGATCGTGTCTAAATAACTTGACTGAATTTTTCAAGGAGGTGACTAGATGTGTAGATGAGGGTAAAGCAGTAGATGCAATATACATGGATTTCAGTAAGGCTTTTGATAAGGTCCCGCATGGGAGATTTGTTAAGAAGGTAAGAGCCTATGGGATCCAGGGCAATTTTGCAAATTGGATCCAAAATTGACTTAGTGGCAGGGGGCAGAGGTTAATGGTCGAGGGCTGTTTTTACGATTGGAAGCCTGTGACCAGTGGTGTACCATAGGGATCGATGCTGGGACCCTTGCTGTTTGTAGTGTACATTAATGATTTAGACGTGAATATAGGAGGTATGATCAGTGAGTACGCAGATGACACAAAAATTGGTGGTGTTGTAAATAGTGAGGAGGAAATCCTCAGATTACAGGGAGATATAGATGGGCTGGAAAGATGGGCGGAGCAGTGACAAATGGAATTTAATCCTGAGAAGAGGGAGCTGATGCATTTTGGGAGGACTAACAAGGCAAGGGAATATACAATGGATGGTAGCACCCTAGGAAGTACAGAAGGTCAGCAGGACCTTGGTGTATTTGTCCATAGATCACTGAAGGCAGCAGCACAGGTAGATAAGGTGGTTAGGAAGGCATATGGGATACTTGCCTTTATTAGCCAAGACATAAAATATAAGAGCAGGGAGGTTATGATGGAGCTGTATAAAACGCCAGTTAGGCCACAGCTGGAGTACTGTGTACAGTTCTGGTCACCACACTATAGGAAGGATGTGATTGCACTGGAGAGGGTGCAGAGGAGATTTGCCAGGATGTTGCCTGGGCTGGAGCATTTCAGCTACGAAGAGAGACTGAAAAGGCTAGGATTGTTTTCCTTGGAGCAGAGAAGGCTGAGGGGGGACATAATTGTGCTGTACAAGATTATAAGGGGCATTGATAGGGTAGATAGGAGGAAACTTTTTCCCTTAGTGAAGAGGTCAAGAACCAGGGGGCATAGATTTAGGGTAAGGGGCAGGGGGTTTAGAGGGGATCTGAGGAAAAAAAATTTCACCCGGAGGGTGGTTGGATTCTGGAATGCACTGCCTGAAGAGGTGGTGGAGGCAGGAACTCTCACAACATTTAAGAAGTATTTAGATGAGCACTTGAAACACCATAGCATACAAGGCTACGGGCCAAGTGCAGGAATATGGGATTAGAATAGTTAGGTGCTGGATGGCTGGCACAGACATGATGGGCCGAAGGGCCTGTTTCTGTGCTTTATAACTCTATGACTCTATGACCTCAATTAAAATATTCAAATCAATAAAATGAATACATTTAAATTGACTTACCTGTGACCTTGATGGTGGCGTGGCGGCTGGCACTCCTGCACCTTCAAATCCCCATCCGGGGGAACGCAGCACTACACTGGTGGGGAGTGGGGAGGAGGTAGGATTTTCAGTGCAGGAGGTGGGTGGACGGAGACAAATAAATGTAATGGGGGATGGTGGGAAGGGTTGACCTTTAAACTTTGGACAGTTTGGGGGGGGGTAAGGTCACATGTAAAAGGTAAGTGTTCGGGGGGGGGTGGGAAAGAGGGCAAATAGTTACTGTAATTGTTATTGGAGGGGAGGGAAAGGGGTGTCATAAATTTATTTATTTAATTTTAGGGGGTTACTTCTTTTTAAATTTAAATGTGCTGGCAGGGCTGGTTGCCCTTTAAAAATGATACCAGCGCCTGCGTACAGGCAACTGATTGCTGGCGACAGCAGCCCGCCCCCTCCACATGATTGGGTGGGGGGGTGGGGGGCAGTGGGCCACCCCAGCCACTTAAATGAGCTGCTGCGTGGGAGTTTGCAGCAGCTCTTTGGCATGCAGTCCACGCGGGCGGGCTGCCATTTTTTGGCGGCGAGCTCTTAAAATCCAGCCCACTGGCTCCATCAAGACGTTCAGAGGGGATCCCATTGTTTAGGGTCTTCATACTTCCCATTATGACATTAATAAATAAACATGAGGATTTGTAACCACCCTCGGTTTGTTTGCCAGCTTCTCAAACCAGGTGTTTTCATTTGTCTTGCATTAAAAAAAATTGAATTCCCAAATTAAAAGTTACCTCAAGAAAATTAATACAAACCGTGAACCAGGTGATTGTTACATTGTGCAATAATTTCATTATTAGCAGATAATGCAAAACTCGGACATGAAGTAAACATTGACAATATTAGTAACAAATATATACAAAATTCTGGAAATACTCAGCAGATCAGGCAGCATCTATTGAGAGAGAACAATGGAGTTACTGTTTCAGGTCTGTGACCTTTTGTCAGAACTGGAAAGCATTGATGGGAACAAGTTTTCAGCAAGTAGTGAGGCAGGGAAAATGGGACCAGTGGTTATGATCTGAAATTTTTAAACTCTATGTTGAGCCTGGAAGTCGCAACACTCCTTTCAGATGGAAAAGTGATTTACCTGTATTTCCAATTTAATATATTGTACACACTACTCATGATGTGGTTTCCTCTGCACTGAGGACAGCATATGCAGAATGGGTGATTGCTTTGCTGAACATCTTCCTTCAGTCTGCAAGTGTGACCCCAAGCTTCTGGACACTTGACACTTTAATTCTCCACCCTACTCCCGCCTCTCTGTCCTTGGCCTCCTACATTGTTCCAATGAAGCTTAACAGATGCTCGAGGAGCTGCACCTAGTTAGGCCACAGCTGGAGTACTGTATACAGTTCTGGACACCACACTACAGGAAGGATTTGATTGCACTGGAAAGGGTGCAGAGGAGATTCACCAGAATGTTGCCTGGGTTGGAGCATTTCAGCTATGAAGAGACACTGAAAAGGCTAGGGATGTTTTCCTTAGAGCAGAGAAGGCTGAGGGGAGATATGATTGAGGTATACAAAATTATGAGGGGCATTGATAGGTTAGATAGGAAAAAGCTTTTTCCCTTAGCGGAGGGGTCAATAACCAAGGGGCATAGATTTAAGGTAAGGGGCAGGGGTTTAGAGGGGATTTGAGGAAACATTTCTTCACCCAGAGGGTGGTTGGAATCTGGAACGCACTGCCTGAAGAGGTGGTGGATGCAGGAACCCTCATAACATTTAAGAAGTATTTAGATGAGCACTTGAAATGCCATAGCATACAAGGCTACGGGCCAAGTGCTGGAAAATGAGATTCGAATAGTTAGATGCTTGATGGTCGGCACAGACACGATGGGCTGAAGGGCCTGTTTCTGTGCTGTATAATTTTATGACTCTATGACTCATGTTTTGATTAAGCTCTTTACAACTCCGGACTCAACATTGAGTTCAACAATATCAGCTCAATAACCACTGCTCCTATTTTTTCAGGCAGCAGGTGCTGGTAATGATTCTGGCGTTGTCATTTACAATTCCCCTAGACTCATCTTTTGTTTCTTTGCTTATCCCATTACCACTCCTTTTTGCCTTGTATTTTCATCCCTTTTGTCATTTGAATCAACCTTGCCTACCGCCACGTCACAGATCATCACTTTTCTTCTTTCCTCCCGTTTCCCTGCCTTTATACTTGTTTAAAACCTGTTGCATCTAACATTTTTCAGTTCTGATGAAAAGTCACAGACTTAAAACATTATTTCTGTTGCGCTCTCCACAGATGCTGCCTGACTTGCTGAATATTTCCAGCATTTTCTGTTTATATTTTAGATTTCCAGCAGCCAAACTATTTTACCTTTTGTACTGGGATAGTAACAGACTTCAGGAGGAAATAGACAGGCTGGTGAAATGGACAGACACATGACAGATGAAATTTAATGCAGAGAAATGTGAAGTGATAGTATTTTGGTAGGAAGAATGAGGAGAGGCAATATGAACTACATGGCACAATTTTAAAGGTGGTGCAGGAAGAGTGGGACCTGGAGGTGTATGTACACAAATCTTTGAAGATGGCAGGACAAGTTGAAAAGGCTGTTAAAGCACATGGGATACTTGGCTTTATTAATGGAGGAATAAAGTACGAAAGCAAGAAATTTCTGTTCAACCTTTAGAAAACATTGGTTAAGCCTCAGGTGGAATATTGTGTTCAGTTCTGGGCACTACACTTTTAGGAAGGATGCCAATGCCTTAGAAAACATAAGAACGTAAGAAATAAGAGTAGGCCATTTAGCCCCTCGTGCCCACTCCACCATTTAATAAGATCATGGCTGATCTGATTGTGGCCTTTACTTCACTTTCCTGCCAGCCTCCCATAACACTTGACTCCTTTGTAGATCAAAAATCTGTCTAATTCGGCCTTGAATATAGAGTCATAGACTCTATAGAATATATTCAATGACCCAGCCTCCACTGCTGTCTGGGATAGAGAATTCCAAAGATTAACAACAATCTAAGAGAAGAAATTTGTCTTCATCTCCATATTAAAAGGGAGACCACTTTGAAACTATGCCCCCTAGTTCTAGATTCCCTGACGAAGGGAAACATCCTCTCAGCATCTACCCTGTCAAGCCCACTCACAATCTTATATGTTTCAATAAGATCACCTCTCATTCTTCTAAACTCCAATGAGTGTAGGCCCAACCTGCTCAACCTTTCCTCATAAGACAACCCCTTCATCCCAGGAATCAGCCTAGTGAACCTTCTCTGAAATGCTTCCAATGCCTGTATATCCCTCCTTAAGTAAGCAGACCAAAACTATACGCAGCACTCTAGGTGTGGTCTCACCAATACCCTGTAGTATTTGTAGCAAGACTTCCCTACTTTTATACTCCAGCCCCTTGCAATAAATGCCAACATTCTATTGGCCTTCCTAATTAGCTTGCTGTCCCTGCATGCGAAATTTTTGTGATTCATGTACAAGGATTCCCAGATACCTCTGCACCGCAGCATTCTACAGTCTCTCTCCATGTAAATAATATTCTGCTTTTCTATTCTTCCTGACTAAGTTGTCAACCTCACATTTTCCTACATTATACTCCATCTGCCAAACTTTTGCTGACTCATTTAACTTATCTATATCTCTTTGCAGACACTTTGTATCCTCCTCACAACTTGCTTTCCTACCTATCTTTGTATCGTCCACAAATTTGGCTACAATACACTCGGTCCCTTCATCCAAGTCATTTATATAGATTATAAATAGTTGAGGCCACAACACTGATCCCTGTGGCACTCCACGAGTTACAATTTGCTGACTTGAAAATGCGCTATTTATCCTGACTCTGTTTCCTGTTAGTCAGCCAATCCTCTATCCATGCTAATATATTACCAGCAACACCTTGTCTTGTGTAATAACCTTTAATTTGGCATCTTATGAATGCCTTTTGGAAATACAAATAAACTACATCTACTGGTTCCCCTTTATCCACCCTGCTTGGTACATCCTCAAAGAACTTTAATAATTTTTTCAAACACAATTTTCCTTTCATAAAACCATGTTGACTCTGCCTGATTGCGTTATGATTTTCTAAATGTCCTGTTACTACTTCCTTAATAATGGATTTTAGCATTTTCCTAATGACAGATATTAGGCAAACTGGCCTATAGTTTCCTGCTTTCTGCCACACCCACCCCGCCTGCCCCACCGCAGTTTATGATTAGGGGTATTACATTTACGGTTTTCCAATTCGCTGGGACCTTTCCAGAATCTAGGGAACTTTGGAAGATTACAACCAATTCATCCACTATCTCTGCAGCTTCTTCTTTTAAGAACCTAGGATGCAGGCTGTCAGGTCCAGGGGACTTGTCCGGTTTACTCCCATTAGTTTTCCTAGTATTTTTCTCCAGTGATTGTGAATGTTTTAAGTTCCTCCCTCCCTTTTGCCTCTTTATGTTTTGCTATTCTTGGGATGCTTTTTGTGTTTTCTACTGTGAAGAAAATACTGCTCAAAGTCTCTGCCATTTCCTTGTTTCCCATTATAATTCCCAGTCTCATCTTCTAAGGGTCCAACATTTACTTTAGCCACTCTTCCTTTTTATATATTTGTAGAAGCTTTTACTGTCTGCTTTTATATTTCTTGTTTGTTTATTCATATTCTAATTTCTCCCTTTTTTTAAGTCATCCTCTGCTGATTTCTAAAATTTTCCAAATCTTTTGGTTCACCATTAATCTTCACAGTATTGTATGCTTTTCTTTCAATTTGATACCACCCTTAACTTCCTTAGTTAGCCATGCATGGTGCATCCTTCTCAGAGTCTTACTTTCATAATGGTAGGGAAATATAGGGACAGGTGGGGATGTTTGGTAGGAATATGGGATTAGTGTAGGATTAGTATAAATGGGTGGTTGATGGTCGGCACAGACTCGGTGGGCCGAAGGGCCTGTTTCAGTGCTGTATCTCTAATCTAATCTAATCTAATCTAATCTAATCTAATGGAATATATATCTGAGAGTTATGAAATATCTCCTTAAATGTCTGCCACTGCTTCTCTACTGTCTTACCTTTTAACTTATTTTCCCAGTCCACTTTAGCTAACTCTGTCTTCATACCCTTGTAATTGCCTTTATTTATGCTTAAGACACTAGTTTCACACCTTCTCACCCTCAAACTGAGTATGAATTTCTATCACGTTATGCTCACTCTTGCCTCCAGAATCCTTTACTATGAGGCCATTTATTAACCCTGTCTCATTACACACTACCAGGTCTAAAGTAGCCTGCACTCAGTTTGGTTCCAGAATACATTGTTCTAAGAAACTGTCCCTAATACACTCTATGAATTCATCCATCAGGCTACCTTTGCCAATTTGATTAGTCCAATCCACATGAAAATTAAAATTGCCCATATAGCTTTCCTATAGCCCCCATTATTTCATGATTAATATTCTGTTCTACAGTGTAGCTACTGTTAGGGGTCTATAAACTACTCCCATCGGTAACTTCTTTCCTTTGCTATTTCTTATCTCTACCCAAACTCGTTCTACATCTTGATCTTCTGAACCAAGATAATTTCTCACTGTAGTATTGATCTCATCCTTTATTAACAGTGCTACCGCACCTCCTTTTCCTTTCTTCCTATCCTTTTGAAATGGCAAATACCATTAAAAATTTAGTTCCTAGCCTTGGTCACTTTGCACCAATGTCTCTGTAATGGTTATCATATCATACCCATTTATTTCTTGTGCTATCCATTCATCCTTCTTGTAAGGAATGTTGTGTGCATTCCAATAAAGAGCCTTTCAGTCTGTCTTTTTACCATTTTCCCCTACTGTGACCTTATTTGCATGCTTATGTTTATATGTTCTGCCCTTTCCTATCACACTCTATTTTTCATTACCTGGATCGCTACCCTGCACTATTGCTTTGTCCTTTCTCATTGACTTACTCACCTGAGCTCTCCTCCCTACTATTTAGTTTAAAGTCCTCTTTACAGCCCTAGTTATACAATTCATCAGGGCACTGGTCCCAGTACAGTTCAGGTGAAGGCCGTGCCAATGGTACAGTTCCCTCCTTCCCCATTACTGGTGCCAGTGCCCCATGAATCAAAACCCATTTATCCCACACCAATCTATGAGCCACGCATTCAACTCTCTGGTCTTATTTACCTTATGCCAATCTGCTTGTGGCTCAGGTAGTAATCCAGAGATTATTATGGCTAGAATCCCAGGTTGCTAAAGGAAGTGAGGATGGAGATAGCAGAAGGGCTTACCATAATCATCCAATCTTCCCTGGATGCGGGAGAGGTGCCAGAGAATTGGAGAGTGGCAAATGTAACACCCTTATTGAAGAAAGTGTGTAAGGACAGTTCTAGCAACAACAGGCCAGTTAGTTTAACATCAGTGGTAGGTAAGGCTTTAGAAACAACAATCAGGGAAAGAAAATCTTGGAGAGGTTTGACTTAATTAAGGATAGCCAGCATGGATTTTTAAAAGGCTGATCATGCTTGACTAATCTAATTGATTTTTTTTGATGAAGTTGTTATGACTGACTGCTCCAGTCAAAGCTCCCAATCAAAATATACGATTCTGATTGTGGTGGGAGAAATGCACTGTTAATTCAATCCCGTCCCTTCACAGATCGCCTAACATATCATTTTAAACTTTCCAAATTAAAGAAAGACCGAGCCAAATTGTACCATCTATTAACCCCCGAATGAGGCTAACCAAACCAGGTGTCTTTAAATCAACAAATTAACTGTTTAGTTAAAAAAACTAAATTCTTAAACGCTATGAAGATATAAACAACTTTTAAAATAGAAAAAAATTAGAGTCCTTGCAAATTTATAGTCCAATGTTGCTTGAATTCCTCACAGTCATCTGATGGAGAAAAAAGGTTCTTCCGCAGTAGAACAGTCCATAGTCTAACTCCAGCTGTAAGTGATGCTTCCTTCTTCAGCGATGGATTTCAACAATTAACAACTTGCAAGCACTTTCAATAGAATCAATCTGACTTGACAGTTTTTGAGGGATAAAAGATTGTCACAGACTAACTTCCCTTCCTTCAGTTTAAATTAACAGAGATCTCCGTTTTGGCTTGATTTTTTTTAGAATTTTGAGAGATAATAATTAAATAGACTAAAATTCTCTTCCTTAGGTTTCAATGGCTGAGAGCTCTTTTTTCAGGTGCTAACACCAGCTGTCTGTTTGTGTTCTCTGTTAGAATAAACTGTCTCTCATTAAAAAGCCAGTTCAAAATTGAATTGTAACAAATGTATTGCATGATGCTCAATCCAAGTGGCTGTATCCAAGGTAACAAGAATGCACCCTTTGAATCACAGTCTCCAAATGGCTGTTGCCGGGTAACCAGGATGCGTTCTTTGAAGCTGGTTGCCTCTCTCTCCATATGCTTGTGTCCAACGACTACCAAAATGCATTTTCTCTTCAACTCCTGAGGTTGGCTGGTTCTTAAAGCAGTACTGATTCTTTATAAGCCTTAAAGGCAAACCGCATTATTCCCCAGAGAAAACAAAACTACAGGACCATGACACCTCTGCCCCTAGCAGAATGAAAAGTCATTCTGGTAAAAAAAAATGCTATCACATTTTTTCTCCCCACAATTACATATATACACTTCTCTAAAAAAAATGTTTAGACTACAGCAACAAGTTCCACCAGAACATTTCAACTTTATTTTTCAAAAGGCTGTCCCAATTAACCCTTTTAAATTTCCAAACATAATCTTCCAATCGTTTTGTGTTTTCTCTCTAAGTGTCCTTATTGTCCATCCCTCAGCCAGGTGAACTGGACAGCTAGGGTTCACTATTCTCTGAGAATTTTCTTGAGTACCCCCTAATCTATGTGGCATCGCTTGACACTGGAAAACCCTGTCCGGTGTAACAGAAGCTGATTTTTTCTTACCCTGGGGTATCAAAGGAATTTGACAGGTTTCCTCCAACACATTTGTTTCTTTAAGACACATTGTGTTGCCCACTCTGTCCTTAGCGTCCTTTAAATGAGAATTTGGGTAGGAGTCCACCTTCTTTACCACAGTGACTTTTCCAGTGTCTATGCAAGTTTGAGCCGTCCCACCAGGTTTAGTCATCTTTGAATTCCAGCTGTCCTGACGAGGTTCATCTAAGCTGCCTTTCAGCATGCATTGTACCTCTGCTTCCACTTGGGCCTGTCTGTCTGGATCTAAGCAACAAGGATGTTGTTTTAAAGGAATGGCTCCCCCTATACCCACATCATGTGTGGCTAAGGTTGTACATCCTGGCTTATTCCGACAAACTTTTTGAAACGTTATGAAAACCCTGGTTAGGACTTCACACTGTTTTGCCTCTAAGTGTAAAAGCCTATGGTTTAATTTTCCTAGCCATTCTGCATTTGCTGATTGGATAGTTGGAGGTTCAATCTGAGAATTTCCTAGGCCTAGTTCTGCTTCATCCTCACTATCCTTTTCCTTCTCCACAGTCCCGATTACCTGACATAGCTGTATTGGCTTATCCTCCTCCCTGTGGTAATATGGCTTGAGCATATTAATATGACATGACCGGTTCTTCTGGCAATCAGGGGTGTCAATCAAGTAATCTACCTCACTCACTCTTTTGATCACTCTATATGGGCCACTGAACCATGCTTTCACTGGTTCTCCCTGTGATGGTAACAACACTAATACTGCATCCCCTGGTTTTATGGTAGGTTGTGGTTTTCCCACCATTTGACAGGTGTGGCATGCCTTACATAATTGTCCCACATCCTTTGTAAGACCTGGCCAGTAATAATGTTTGCTTATATGTGATTTGGTCTTCTGAATTCTCATATGTCCTGCAAAAGGAATGTCGTGCGCTAACCTTAATAATCCTGGTCGATACCATTATCTGTTCAACAACTGTCCAGTCTTCGTCGACAGGCCTGTGAGGCCGTCTCCAATTCCTCCTCAAAACCCCGTTTGCCATATAATAGCCTTCCGGGACTCCTTTCACCTCAGCCTCTGACAGAGCCATCTGTGCTATTCGGTATATCTCTGATCAGCTTGCTGTGCTGCAATGATAGACGATCTGCTAAAAATCTCATTTGGATGATCTAAAATCCCCCAAATAAGGTTTCAGATGCCTGGCTATCTATTTCTGGTGCCCCTTTTACCTCCAACAATGGATCATGTTTAGCCATTGCTCGGGTAACTACACAGGCAGGAAATATTCCTGGAGCTTGTTCCTGTAATTGTTCCATTTCCTTAATTTCACTTGGTTCCTCTGTAACTATAGGAGAAACTGATATTTTTGATCCAGCCAAATCATTTCCTAGGAGTAGATCAATTCCCTTTACTGGTAAACTGTGGACAACACCTACAGTTATTACTCCAGATATTAAGTCACTCTCTAGGCATACTTTATACAAAGGTATGGGTATACACACCCCGCCAATTCCATTTACGAAAACTTTAGCATTCACGGCGCCCTCTGGTGGAAACCGCATATCTTTTTCCAGCAAGAGAGTTTGGGTTGCTCCTGTGTCCCTGATTTTAATGATAGGTTTTCCTGCCTCACTTACAGGATATGGAATTACTCTCCCCTTTGACAAAAAATCATTATAACTCTCAGGTATTTTATTCTTAACCTCTGCACTCCCTTTAGTTTTATATGTGGTTTCACATTCACAGCTGTCATTAAAGCTATTACCTGGGTCTGCAGTACTCTCAGTCAGAGTCTTTTCCTCTGCACTAACTTTGCGTACCCCAACAAGTCCTATGGGTTTACCTCGCAATTTCTAGCACTCCGATTAAAGATGACCCATTTTGTTGCAATGATAACACTTTGGCTTGCGAACCTCACTTCTACCCTGAGCATCTTCCTTTCTGACCTGAGGAGGTGATCCTGGGGCATTCCCAGCTGTTCCTCCATGTCCCTGGCTACTTGCCTTCCTTTCACTCTCCCACTTTCTATCCTTCTTGGGTTTATGGAGGTGACGGACGAAATAGGTTGGCTTATTCACAAGCTCAAAATCATCAGCAATCATTGCTGCTGCCTAGCTTTCAAAACTTTCTCACTACTGAAGGAATGGAGTTTTTAAACTCTTGTCAGACAATTAATTCTCAAAGGTTCTCATATGTGGTTTCTATCCAATGGTCAAAATTCATTTGCTTCTGCTCTCAAATTCTAAATATGTCTGCCCAGTCAATCTCCGTAAGTTCCGAAACCTCTGATGGTAAGCTTCAGGGACTAACTCATACGCAGCGAGAATAGCCTTTTTGCCATCTCATAATCTGCAGAAGCCTCTTAAGAAAGCATGGCAAAAGCTTCATGAGCTCTGCCTACCAGCCTGCTCTGCATGAGCAATGTCCAGCTTTCTTTCAGCCATTTCATCTGTTTGGCCATTTTTTCAAAAGATATGAAAAAGGCCTTTACATCCCTTTTCGCAAACTTAAGAGCTTGTATAAATTTAAACAACTTCTCACTGGGTCCTGATCTAAATTCAGATTCTTCTTGACCCTTTTGTCTTAGTTCCATCTCTTTTAGCCTAAATTCTTTCTCTTCTCTTTCACTTTCTCTTTGAAGTTCAAGTTTTCTTAATTCTTTTTCCTGCTGAAGCTCCAGTGTATTCATTTTGAACCGAATCCTAGCCAATTCCACTGCATCACTCTCAGACCTACTATCTTCTTGTCTCTCATATTCCCTTTCTTGTTCCTTGTATTGCCCTTCATCTGTATCATCATCATCATCTTCTTTTACTAATTCCAGATGTTTGGCTATTATGTCAATCATCTCTGCTTTTTTGGCACCTTATTTCAATTCCAACCCCAATTCTGCTGCCAATTCTTTTAATTTGTTCTTTGTTAAAGTTATCAAGTCACTCAGGGAAACATTCTGCTTTCCCAAAAACTCTGCTGCAACCACTAATGCCATAACAATGGTATAGACTGTACCTTATTATACAAGAGACCTGGTTCTTTTAATTTATTTGTAATTGGTGTTAGATTTAGATCCCAACAATTGAGTTTCCAACTGATATGATCCCAGACTCGAGAGCAATTGATATGATGCCAAACGCAAGACCCCAATTTGAAATATGTTATCTCAGAAATGAGTAATTAATATGATTCCAAATGTGGCCCTCCAGATTAGTCTGATTCTGATCCCAGATGTGAACCACTGAATTAAATATTATTCAACTGTGAGCGAGCCCCCAATTAATATGTTATTCAAATCCCGGACGAGAAACACAATTAATATGTTACGACCGACCGCTCCAGTCACAGCCCCCATTCAAAATATACGATTCTGATTGTGGTGGGAGAAACGCACTGTTAATTCAATCATGTCCCTCCACAGATTGCCTAACATATCATTTAAACTTTCCAAATTAAAGAAAGATCCAGCCAAATTGTGCTATCTATTAACCCCCGAAAGAGGCTAACCAAACCAGGTGTCTTTATAGCAACAAATCAACTGTTCATTGAAAAAATTTAATTCTTAAACACTATGAAGATATAAACAACATTTAAAATAGAAAAAAAATAGAGTCCTTGCAAATTTACAGTCCAATGTTGCTTGAAGTCCTCACAGCCGTCCGATGGAGAAAAAAGGTTCTTCCACAGTAGAACAGTCCACAGTCTAACTCCAGCTGTAAGTGATGCTTCCTTCTTCAGTGATAGATTTCAACAATTAACAACTTGCAAACACTTTCAATAGAATCAATCTGACTTGACAGTTTTTGAGGGATAAAAGATTGTCACAGACTAACTTCCCTTCCTTCAGTTTAAATTATTAGAGATCTCCGTTTTGGCTTGATTTTTTTAGAATTTTGAGAGATAATAATTAAATAGACTAAAATTCTCTTCCTTAGGTTTAAATGGCTGAGAGCTCTTTTTTCAGGTGCTAACACCAGCTGTCTGTCTGTGTTCTCTGTTGGAACAAACTGTCTCCCACTAAAAAGCCAGTTCAAAATTGAATTGTAACAAATGTATCGTGTGATGTTCAATCCAAGAGGCTGCATCCAAGGTAACGAGAATGTACCCTTTGAATCACAGTCTCCGAATGGCTGTTGCCGGGTAACCAGGATGCGTTCTTTGAAGCTGGTTGCTTCCCTCTCCATATGCTTGTATCCAATGGCAACCAACATGCATTTTCTCTTTAACTCCTGAAGTTGGCTGGTTCTTAAAGCAGTACTGATCCTTTACAAGCCTTAAAGGCAAACTGTATATTCCCCAGAGGAAAAAAAAACTACAGGACCATGACAAAGTAACAGAGAAGGTTGATGAAGGGAATGTGGTGGATTTTATTTATATGGATTTTAAGAAAGTATTTGGTAAGGTACCACTCATAAAAGTCTGGTTAACAAAATTGAGGCTAATGGAATAGGAGGGTCAGTGTTCAGTTGAATAAAAGATTGGCCTAAGGACAGAAAACAGTGAGTCTTAATAAATGGTTGTTTTTCAGACTAGAGGATGGTAAACAGTGGTGTTCCCCAAGGGTCAGTGCTGGGACCACTGCTATTTTTGCTATATATAAATGACTTAGATCTTGGAATACAGAGTAGAATCTCAAAATTTGCCAATGACACCAAACTTGGAGATCTGGCAAATAGTGAGTATAATATATGAACTGCCTAAAACAGGATATAGATAGACTAGCAGAATGGGCAGAAAGGTGGCAGATGGAATTTAGTACTGACAAATGTGAGATGATGCATTTTGGCAGAAGGAATATGGAGAGGTAATATGTACCTATTGGCACAGTTCTAAAGAGTGTGCAGGAACAGAGGGACCTGGGGGTGTATATGCATCGATCATTGAAGGTGGCAGGACATATTGAGAGAGTGGTTAGTAAAGCATATGGGATCTTGGGCTTCATAAACAGAAACATTGAGTATAAAAGCAGGGAAGTTATGCTGAACCTTTATAAAGTTCTGGTTACGCCCCAACTGGAGTATTGCGGCCAGTTCTAGTCACCACACTTCAGGAAGGATGTGAAGGCTCTTAGAGGATGCAGAGAAGATTTGCTAGAATGATTCCAGAATGGGGAATTTTACTTACAAACTTAGGCTGGAAAATCTGGGGTCGTTCTCCATAGAACAAAGGAGATTTAGAGGAGATTTAATGGGAATATACACGATTATGACAGGCATAGATAAGTTAGATAAGGAGAAACTGTTCCCATTAACTGATGGTACAAGGACTAGGGAACACAGATTAAAGGTTTTGGGCAAGAGGTGCAGGGGGAATAGGAGGAAGAACTTTTTTTATGCAGTAGGTGGTAATGACCTGGAACTCACTGCCCACAAGGGTTGTGGAAGCAGAGACAATCACTAACTTCAAGAGGAAATTGGTTGGCCACTTGAGGGAAATAGAATTGCAGGACTACAGGGATCGAATGGGGGAGTGGGACTGACTGACTGAATAGCTCTGTGGAGAGCCGGAGCATGATAACTGGATCCTTCCCCTCCCACTCCAAGTCCCTCTCCAGCCCCAAGGAGATGTTCTTAACCCTGACACTGGGAAGGTAACACAGCCTTCGGGACTCACACTCTCAGCTGCAGAGAACAGTATCAATCCCCATAACTATACTGCCCCCAACTACTATTACATTCCTTTTTACTCCCCCTACTTGAATGGTCACCTGCACCACAGTGCTGTGGTCAGCTTGGTCATTCCCCCTGCAGTCCCTGCACTCGTCCATGCAAACTGCAAAAATCTTGAACCTGTTGGACAAGAGCAAGGGCTGAGGCTCCTTCATTGCTACCTTCTGGATCCCCATACCTGCCTTACTCGCAATCACACCCTCCTGTTCCTGAGAACGGACCAAATCTGAAGTACCTAGCCTTTTTGGGTGTGACTGCCTTCTGGAACAAAGTGTCCGGCTAACTTTTCCTCTCCTTGATGCATTGCAATATCTGAAACTTGGACTCCAGGCTCATTAACTCTGAGCCGAAGTTCCCTGAGATGCTGACATTTACTGCTGATGTGGTTACAGTGGATCACATTGATGTGCACCAGCTCCCACATGCTGCAACTGCAACACAGCTGGTGCAGAAGAGATTTTCTGGACTGATACCAGAGATGAGGGACTTCAGCCATGATGTTATTCTAAGGTTGGGGCCTTGGCACATTGTTGAGGCAACTTAGAAGCTTTATCTTCGTATATCTATAGGGGTGACTATTGATGTGGTCACTGGCTGCCCAAAGTATTTTATTTCTCGACACTTGTCACCTTGAGCATATAAACCAAAAAATAAGTACAGTAAAATTACTAAGTTAAATGGCAAGATGTTTCACTCCAAGCAGATAATCACCCAAATATCCTTAATACTCACAGAGTGAATTATTCAAATACCAGGAGACATGTTAAATTGGGGCAATAGGGGCTAAGGGAACTCAGGCAAAACATTTTCATCTAAAGGATGGAATAAGCTACGGATGAAGGATGAAGTAGATGGCATAAATGGATTCAAGAAACAAATTAGATAAGTTTCTGAAAGTGAAGGGATAGTAAAGAAAGCATTAGGTGATACATGCTTTTGGGAATCATGGCCTTATACTGTCCCTAAAAATTGGGTGATAAATTCTTGTCTGCATCATTTAAAATGCAATGGCACACATAAAATACTTTCATATGAAGAAGCAAGCCATCACTTTAAAGAAAACATTCATGGAATGTAGGTGTCACTGGCAAGGCCAACATTTATTGCCTTTCCTTAATTGCTCTTGAGGAGGTGGTGGTGAGCCAACTTAAATTGCTGCAGTCCATGTGGTGTAGGTACACCCACAGTGCTGTTAGGTAGGGAGTTCCAAGATTTTGACCCACAACTATGAAGGAATGCCAATGTATTTTCACGTTAGGATAGTGTGAAAATTAGAGGTGGTGATGTTCCCATTTTCCTGTTGCCTTCTGGGTGATAGAGGTCACAGATATGTGAGGTGCTGTTGAAAGAGCCTTGGCGAGTTGCTGCAGTGCATTTTGTAGATGGTACACACTGCAGGCACGGAGCACCGGTGGCGACTGCAGGAGTTATGGTGGAGGATGGGATGCAAATTAAGCAGGCTGTTTTGTCCTGGATGGTGTCGAGCTTCCCGAGTGTTGTTGGAGCTGCATTCATCCAGACAAGTGGAGAATGTCCTGAGAGTCCTGTGGCTTGTAGGTAGTTGACAGGCTTTGGGGAGTCGCTCGCTGTTGAGTACCCAGGCTCTGACTAGCTGATGCAACCATAGTATTTATCTGGCTGGTCCAATTAAGTTTCAAGTCAATGGTGACCCCAAGAATGTGAATGGGGCAGCGAGTGGGGAGTGGGGTGGCTGGGGGCGGAGGGGGGGGTGGTGGGCAGGTGGTATGTACAGGGTCAGGGAATTTGACATTGAATGTCAAGCGGAGGTGGTCAGATAGAGATGATCATTGCCTAGCATTTAAGTGGCAAATAACATTTGTACCATATAACAGCCCAAGTCTGAATGTTTTCTACATATAGAATCATAGACTGGTTACAGCACAGAAGGAAACCATTCAGCCTGTCATGTTTGTGCCAGCTCTCTACAAGAGCAACTGAGCTAGTCCCACTCCCCTGCCTTTTCCCTGTAGCACTGTAAATCTTCTCTCCGGATAATCATCCAATTCTCTTTTGAAAGCCATGATTGAATCTACCTCTACCACCCTCTCAGGCAGCGCATTCCAAATCTGAATCACTCACTGTTTAAAACTTTTTCCTTCATGTCACCTTTGGTTCTAATGTGACTTCAATTTAAAATAAATTTTGAAGTGTACCCATATGTGTACCTTCATTGAACTACAAAGCTTCTCTCGTTCTCCCTAGCACTTCATCATGATGCAATCCCTGTGGTTTCAGTGGCGATCATGCCTGGTCCCAGCTTGTGGCTGATGACATCTGGATGTAGGAGCCTGTGTAACTGCACATGGACACTTCATTAGCTGAGGAGTTGCAAATGGTACTGAACGTTGTGAAATCATCAGTGAACATCTCCATTACTGACCTTTTGATGGAAGGTCATTGATGAAGTAACTGAGGATGATTGGTCTTGAGGAACTTCTGCGGCAATGTCCTGAAGTGGAGATGATTGTGGTATTTGGAGGCCAATCATCTCCTTCATTGGGCATGACTCTAGCCAGTGGAGAGTTTCTCCCCACTCCCACTGACTTCAACTTTCCTCAGGCTCCTTATAGTCATAGTCATAGAGAGATACAGCACCAAAACAGGCCCTTCAGCCCATCAAGTCCACGCCAACCATCAACCACCCACTTATACTAATCCTACATTAATCCTATTTTTCCCTCTCATATCCCCACCTTCCCTCAATTCTCCTACCACCTATGCTAGCCAATGGCCAATTTACCTATCAACCTGCAAGTCTTTGGCATTAGTTTCAGAATTTAAAAAATCCTCCAACCAGCTTTCTTTAATAAACAACAAAACTGATCATAGAACAAGACTTATTCAAAAAAGATGCAAAGCTTATTAACACACAGATTGAAATATGAAAGTATAAATATCTACCCTTCTAAAATAACCTATTGATACTGTACTCAGTCAAATGCTGCCTTGATGTCAAGGGCAGTCACACTCAGTTCTGGAATTCAGCTCTTGTCTATGTTTGGACAAATGCTGTAACAAAGTCTGGACCAGAGTGGTCTTGGCAGAACCCAAACTGAACATCAGGGAGTAAGTGAGTAAGGTCGCTGACCTCCTTCCATCACTTTGGTGATGATTTGAGAGTAGGCTGATGGAATGGTATTTGGCTGGATTGGATTTGTGCTGCTTTTTGGACAGGACATACCTGACCAATTTTCCACTTTGTCCGGCAGATGCCATTGTTGTCGCTGTACTGGAACTGTTTTGCTAGAGGCAGGATTGCGTCTGGAGCACGAGTCTTCAATACTACAGCTGAATTTTAATTCAGGTTTGTGAAGGAGACTAATCAGAGCAGCAAAAAGGGTTTATGAACCCCATAATACAATCCCATATGCTTAAATACAGCATAGCATAGCTGTCACATTCTATAACCAAAAACTGTTCTAATACATTACTGCATTTGGCTACGAATACTTTAAATTGGAACCATTTAGATTTCAGTTTGGCTACCTTACAGATTATGTTGGCTAAGCCATTTCACTGAGGATAGGGCCTTTTATGTTTTAAAATAGTTAAAATACAGAAGTGTCAAACATGAGGAGTAACTAAGTTTAATAGAGAAAGCCAGGTTTACAAGCACTTGTAACAACTCCTGAAAATTAACTGCACTATGCTGGAATATTTTGCATACAAGATCTGTTTTTACTTTCAAGCAAGAAACATTAAATAGCTGGCATAAGCAATCAAAAACAAGCTAGCTCAACAACATTTCCCATATTTAGCATGCTACTAGCATTGACATAAAATGTCTCTGGGGAATACTGCAAGCTTCAGGTTTAGTAAATAGTGTTGCTCCTTCTTTGAGAAATTGCAACTTCTTGCAACCTCCTGGAGAAATGCTGTTATGAGCATCCAACACAATAGATGCACCCAGTGGATAGCAATGAGCCTCCTTCAGTAGACACTTGGCATAGCTCCTAGTCCTTCATCTCAAAATTGGGGCATTTGAGACTCAAACATTTAATACCAGTTGGATACTGAACATTCCTGTCCCAGACACATGTTAATTGGCATCCAGGATCAAGAAAGATGCCAAGTTGCTTGGAATCCTACACATATGATGGCTAATGGAAGCTTATAACAGCGGTAGCACTTTGTTGGAAGATCTCAGATGGACAAGGTACATGGAAAAATATGGGCAACTAAAAATGTATAATTAAAATAGTTTCTCCATTAGTTTGTGCACCTTTTAAAACCTTAATGTCTTGAGTGTTATAGTCGGTGTATTATAATCTGGACATGACTCATTCTGAAGTGCAAAATGTCAGAGGCAAATTTATTGGTTAATCAGTCAAAGATTGATCTGATTCCTTTATGGCTAAATTGGTATATTACCACCTAGTATCAATCAAAGCCAAAGAGCCAGGGAGATCATTTGTTTGATCCATTTACCTGTCCTCATTCAGGAAACTGTAATTAGCATCTGTATCCCTGGACCAGAAAAGGGCAGAAATTTGAAAATGCCAGGCTTCCCATTGCTGATTATATAATGATGCCTACTGAAAGTGCATATTTGTGGGCATTAAGATCACACTGCTCTGATTCCTATCCATAACCCATTGGCTTGCCAACACAGGCACACAAAGAATAGTAACTTGACCAATTCAAGTGGCCAGAGTAGCCAGTATTTGTTGAAACAGGTAAAAGTAAATGAATGAAATAATTCCTAAACAAAAAACTAATGCGATGGACCAGAATTTCAAAGTCAGACACTCAATTACTCAGATTGGAATAAGTGAATTCAGGTCTTGTAGGTGAAGAACAGCAGGTTTGATGCCCACACTTAGAGACCATATGATTTGTTCATTAATTGAAACTAGTTCAGTTTCAACAATTAGCTGTATATGTATTGAACATCTAAAAAAGGCTCCCTATAGGAAGTGGTTCAGCTCTGCATGCACAGGCTAAAATATTACATTTTAACTATTGGAGGGCCATCAAGTTTTATATGCAAGTGAGCTGGGAGACATGCATCCAGTCCCAATGGCCTTTGATCACATTAACACAAAGCCAATGAAACACTATAATTAGCTGCAATTGACGTTTACTACATGCAAGCAGGCATGTTGAATTTTAGCCACACCATCCTTAGTTAGTTTGGATACTGGCCAACAAGGAGGTAATGACTTGCAGAAGCCAATGACTTTCAGAACAAAAATCATGCGACACAGATATATATGGACAATAGGCTACAAGTGTGGAAAGAATACAAATTTAATCCTTGTACATTATCAGGAAGATGCCAAACTGAGACCAAACACTTAAATACAAACCAGGCCATTTTTTTCATACCTCCTAGCAGTTAGGGGGAAAAAAGAGCATCAAGAGAAGGTAGTAAGCCACTACCACGTGGCTCAAGACAACAGCAAGGAAGAAAAAGGAAGCATCTATTTGTATGAAGCAAGGTGCTAATCCTATGGAAAATTTTCTTTATATTAAGAAGGAACCCAAGTTGATTACCAGCCCCTAACTTGGCTGAAAGAATGGCCCTAAAACTTAATATAATTACTATGGCAAAATCCTAGCAAATACTTGAATGTTCATGCAAATGTCCCCTCCCCATTTCTCTACCTCTAAAACAAAGAGATGGAAATAGTATTTAGGGGTTTGTTTTGACCACTATTAGGAAATAGAAAGCAGTAAACTGGTAAACAAACTCAATGGAGGCTATAAATCTCAGTGTACAGAATGTAACTGGATTGCCATATGAAACTGGCTGTAACAAGGAAAAAAACAGATTTAATTAATTAGGTTTAATGGATAAAAAAAGGTGCATAAGCAAAAATCCATTGTACAGTTATTTACATATTTTCCAGCTCCATATACATAAGTTGATTTGTACTGAACGAAAACCATTAGATATCTACAGACAGATTTTTTACAGTAAGCACATGAACTTGACAGTACAGTGAAACATCATTTTTAAATTCCTCTCTCATTCCAAGGAAGATTGATACTTTTCAGTAAATAATTAAGAATTAGGTGTTACTTAATGATACAGGAGTGTTTTGATCATCCAGTTGTGAAATTGCCTTTAAATCACTGTGCATTGTACTTTATCGTTTCCTTTTTAAAAGGTTGAACTTTCTAGTATTAAAACTATATTGTATAGTTCAGCAATGATTAATGCCTGATGTGGGGAAAACAGGAAAAAGGTGCTATTATACACTGATGTTTCAACAAGCTACTAGTAGGCACCAAACTGTACATTTAGCTGGTAAATACAGAAATCCATGCACAATTATGGAAATCTATATCTAGGCTTTGCAGTTTTCTGGTTCCAATATTCATCTCTAGATGTAATGTCTAGTCCAATGCTTCTTCCTTTTCTACTGACCTTCTGGGGTTTCACAGTAGATCCTGGTGTTGGATTTTCACCAACTAATGTCTCTTTATCTGCTATGCTGCAGGAATCATCTTGCATCATGCGCCTCAAAATACTAAGCTTTGAACCAAATCGAGATTGTAAACTTCTTCTTATGGTATCCGCAATATCAGTATCACAGTCAAATAAGACCTTTACAAATTCCAAGTATGGCCTGTTTAAAAAAAAAGAGCCACAGTTGTACATTAATGTGTAATCTGATTTTCTTTGAAGAAAAGAAGTTAAATTGTATGTTCACAAAATACAATTATCTATTGAAACATATAGTGCAGTGGTTCTTAATTTGAGTTTGACCCTACCAAAATATTCAGTCTTTTACATTAGTAGATATAATGGTCTGAATTTTGGTCTTTGCTGATGCTGGGAACAGAGGCAGATGGGGCCTGAAAATTATGAGGCTGGCTGGTATGCTGGCTTCCCAGCCTGTTCCCCTGAGTTTGAGGTCTGGAATGGCTGCTGTTCTGACAAGGTGAGCAGGCAATTAAGGCTCATTAAGGGGAAACTACCAGTCATGGATGAGCTGGACATACAGCCAACCAAATCGGAACTCAGTGATGCCATTGATTCCCTAGCCAGCGGAAAAGCCCCTGGGAAGGACAGCATTACCCCTGAAATAATCAAGAGTGCCAAGCCTGCTATACTCTCAGCACTACATGAACTGCTATGCCTGTGCTGGGACGAGGGAGCAGTACCCCAGGACATGCGCGATGCCAACATCATCACCCTCTATAAAAACAAAGGTGACCGCGGTGACTGCAACAACTACCGTGGAATCTCCCTGCTCAGCATAGTGGGGAAAGTCTTTGCTCGAGTCGCTCTGAACAGGCTCCAGAAGCTGGCCGAGCGCGTCTACCCTGAGGCACAGTGTGGCTTTCGTGCAGAGAGATCGACTATCGACATGCTGTTCTCCCTTCGTCAGATACAGGAGAAATGCCGTGAACAACAGATGCCCCTCTACATTGCTTTCATTGATCTCACCAAAGCCTTTGACCTCGTCAGCAGACGTGGTCTCTTCAGACTACTAGAAAAGATCGGATGTCCACCAAAGCTACTAAGTATCATCACCTCATTCCATGACAATATGAAAGGCACAATTCAACATGGTGGCTCCTCATCAGAGCCCTTTCCTATCCTGAGTGGTGTGAAACAGGGCTGTGTTCTCGCACCCACACTTTTTGGGATTTTCTTCTCCCTGCTGCTTTCACATGCGTTCAAATCCTCTGAAGAAGGAATTTTCCTCCACACAAGATCAGGGGGCAGGTTGTTCAACCTTGCCCGTCTAAGAGCGAAGTCCAAAGTACGGAAAGTCCTCATCAGAGAACTCCTCTTTGCTGACGATGCTGCTTTAACATCTCACACTGAAGAATGCCTGCAGAGTCTCATCGACAGGTTTGCGTCTGCCTGCAATGAATTTGGCCTAACCATCAGCCTCAAGAAAACGAACATCATGGGGCAGGATGTCAGAAATGCTCCATCCATCAATATTGGCGACCACGCTCTGGAAGTGGTTCAAGAGTTCACCTACCTAGGTTCAACTATCACCAGTAACCTGTCTCTAGATGCAGAAATCAACAAGCGCATGGGTAAGGCTTCCACTGCTATGTCCAGACTGGCCAAGAGAGTGTGGGAAAATGGCGCACTGACACGGAACACAAAAGTCCGAGTGTATCAGGCCTGTGTCCTCAGTACCTTGCTCTACGGCAGCGAGGCCTGGACAACGTATGCCAGCCAAGAGCGACGTCTCAATTCATTCCATCTTCGCTGCCTTCGGAGAATACTTGGCATCAGGTGGCAGGACTATATCTCCAACACAGAAGTCCTTGAAGCGGCCAACACCCCCAGCTTATACACACTACTGAGTCAGCGGCGCTTGAGATGGCTTGGCCATGTGAGCCGCATGGAAGATGGCAGGATCCCCAAAGACACATTGTACAGCGAGCTCGCCACTGGTATCAGACCCACCGGCCGTCCATGTCTCCGTTATAAAGACGTCTGCAAACGCGACATGAAATCGTGTGACATTGATCACAAGTCGTGGGAGTCAGTTGCCAGCATTCGCCAGAGCTGGCGGGCAGCCATAAAGACAGGGCTAAATTGTGGCGAGTCGAAGAGACTTAGTAGTTGGCAGGAAAAAAGACAGAGGCGCAAGGGGAGAGCCAACTGTGCAACAGCCCCAACAAACAAATTTCTCTGCAGCACCTGTGGAAGAGCCTGTCACTCCAGAATTGGCCTTTATAGCCACTCCAGGCGCTGCTTCACAAACCACTGACCACCTCCAGGCATGTATCCATTGTCTCTCGAGATAAGGAGGCCCAAAAGAAAAGAAGGGGAAACACAAGGGAAAACACTGAAGAATAGCAAAAAAATCAAGGAGGCAAAAGGGAACGTAAAACAATCACGATCACTCGAGAAAAAAAGTACTAGGAAAATTAATGGGACTAAACTTAACAAGTTCCCTGGACCGAATGGCCTGCAACCTAGGGTCTTAAAAGAAGTGGCTGCAGAGATGGTGGAAGCATTGGTTGTTAGCTTCCAAAATTCTAGATTCTGGAAAGGTTCCAGCAGTTTTAAAATTGCAGATGAAACATGCTTATTCAAGAAAGGGGTGGGGAGGAACAGAAAACAGGAAACTATAAGCCAGTTAGCCTATCATCTGGCATTGGGAAAATGCTAGAATCCTTTATTAAGGAAGTAGTAGCAAGACATTTAGAAAATCATAATGCAATCAGGAAGTGTCAACAGGGTTTTGTGGAAGGGAAATTGTGTTTGACAAATTTATTAGAGTTCTTTTAGGATGTAACAAGCAGGCTTGATAAAGGGGAACCAGTAGATGTAGTGTTTTTGGATTTCCAAAAGGCATTCGATAAGGTGTCACATAAGAGGTTACTACACAAGATAAGAGCTCATGGTGTTACTGGTAATATATTAGTATGCATAGAGGACTGGCTAACTAACAGGAAACAGAGTTGGGATAAATGGGGCAATTTCAGGTTGGCAAACTGTAACTAGTGGAGTGCCACAGGGATCAGTGCTGGGGGCTCAACAATTTATAATCTAGATTAGTGACTTGGATGAAGGGACCAAGTGTATTATAGCCAAATTTGTGGACAATGTAAAGATAGGTAAGAAAGCAAGTTGTGTGGAGGACACAAAGTGTCTGCAAAGAGATATAGATAGGTTAAGTGAGTGGGCAAAAATTTGACAGATTATAATGTAGGAAAATATGAGGTTGTCCACTTTGGAGGTAAGAATAGAAAAGCAGATTATTTACATGGAGAGATATTGCAGAATGCTGTGGCACTGAGGTATATGGAAGTCCTTGTACATGAATCACAAAAGGTTACCATGCAGGTACAGCAAGTAATTAGGAAGGCAAATGGAATATTAGCATTTATTGCATGGGGGATGGAGTATATAAGTAGAAAAGTCTCGCTACAACTGTGCAGGGCATTGGTGAGACCGCACCTAGAGTACTGAGTATAGTTTTGATCTGCTTACTTAAGGAGGGATATATTTGCATTGGAAGCAGTTCAGAGAAGGTTCCCTAGGCTGATTATTAAGAAGCTATTATTAAAGAGTTATAGCAGGGCATTTAGAAAATAACAAGGTAATCAGGCAGAGTCAATATGGTTTTGTGAAAGGGAAATCATGTTGAACAAATTTATTAGAATTCTTTGAGTTACATGTGCTGTGGATAAAGGGGAACTGGTGGACGTATTGTACTTAGATTTACAGCAGGCATTTGATAAGGTTCCACATCGAGGGTTATTGCAGAAAATAAAAGCTCATGGTGTAGGGGGTAACATATTGGCATAGATAGAAGATTGGTTAGTTAATAGGAAACAAAGAGTAGGCATAAATGGGTCATTTTCTGGTTGGCAAGATGTAACAAGTGGTGTGTCAGAAGGATCTGTGCTGGGGTCTCAACATTTTACAATTTATATAAATGACTTAGGTGAAGGGACTGAAGGTATGGTTGCTAAATTTGCTGATGACACAAAGATAGGTAGGAAAGTAAGTTGTGAAGAGGACATAAGGAGGCTACAAAGTGATATAGATAGGTTAAGTGAGTGGGCAAAGACCTGGCAAATGGAGTATAATGTGAGAAAGTGTGAAATTGTCCAATTTGGCAGGGAGAATAAAAAAGAAGCATATTATCTAAATGGTGAGAGAGATTGCAGTGATCTGAGATGCAGAAGGATCTGAGTGTCCTAGTGCATGAATCGCAATAGGTTAGTATGCAGGTACAGCACGTAATTAGGAAAGCTAATAGAATGTTATTGTTTATCGCGAGGGGAATTGAATACAAAAGTAGGGAGGTTATGCTTCAGCTATACAGGGCATTGGTGAGACCAAATCTGGAGGACTGTGTACAGTACTGGTCTCCTTATTTAAGGAAGGATGTAAATGCATTGGAGGCAGTACAGAGAAGGTTTACTAGACTAATACCTGGAATGGGCAGGCTGTCTTATGAGGAAAGATTGGACAGGCTAGGCTTGTATCTGCTGGAATCTAGAAGAGTAAGAAATGGCTTGATTGAAACATATAAGATCCTGAGGAGTCTTGACAGGGTGGATGTGGAAAGAATTTTCCCTTGTGGGAGAATCTAAAACTAGGGGTCATTGTTTAAAAATAAGGGGTCACCCATTTAAGGCAGAGATGAGGAGAAATGTTTTCTCTCAGAGGGTCGTGGGTCTTTGGAATTCTCTTCCTCAAAAGGTGGTGGAAGCAGAGTCTTTGAATATTTTTAAGACAGAGGTAGATACATTCTTGAAAGCAAGGGGGTGGAAGGTTATCGGGGGTAGATGGAAATGTGGAGTAATCAGTTCGGCCTTGAACTTATTGAATGGTGGAGCAGGCTCAAAGGGCCGAGTGCCCTACTCCTGCTCCTAATTCGTATGTTTGTATGTTTGATCGTATGATTCCTGGGATGAAGGGGTTGTCTTTTGAGCAAGTTGGGCCTATACGCATTGGAATTTAGAAGAATGAGAAGCGATCTTATTGAAACATATAAGATTGTGAGGGGGTTTGTCAGGGTAGATGATGAGAGGATGATTCCCTTCGTGGGGAATCTAGAACTAGGGGGCACAGTTTCAAAATAAGGGGTCTCCCTTTTAAGATGGTGACGAGGAGGAATTCTTCTCTCAGAGGGTTGTTAATCTGTGGGATTCTCTTCCACAGAGAGCTTACAAACATGCAAATTAGGAGCAGGAGTAGGCCACTCGGCCCCTCGAGCCTGTTCCGCCATTCAAGAAGATCATGGCTGATCTGATTGTAAACTCAACTCCACATTCGCGCCCACCCCCGATAACCTTTCATCCCCTTGCTTATCAAGAATCTATCTACCTCTGCCTTAAAAATATTCAAAGACTTTGTTTCCACCGCCTTTTGAAGAAGAGAGTTCCAAAGACTCACGACCCTCTGAGAGAAGTAATTTCTCCTCATCTCTTAAATGGGTGGCCCCTTATTTTTACACAGTGACCCCTAGTTCTAGATTCTCCCACAAGGGGAAACATTCTTTCCACATCCACCCTGTCAAGACCCCTCAGGATCTTATCCGTTTCAATCAAGTCGCCCCTCACTCTTCTAAATTCCAGCGGATACAAGCCTAGCCTGTCTAACCTTTCCTTGTAAGACAACCCACCCATTCCAGGTATTAGCCTAGTAAACTTTCTCTGAACTGCATACTAAACTTTTGCAATTCATGCACTATTCCACCCAGATCCTTCTGCATCTCAGAGCTCTGCAATCTCTCACCATTTAGATAATATCCTTCATTTTTATTCTTCCTGCCAAAATGGGCAATTTCACATTTTACCACATTATACTCCATTTGCCAGGTCTGTGCCCACTCAATTAACCTGTCTATATCCCTTTGTAACTTTGTCCTCTTCATAACTTAGCAGTGTATGCTGGGTCATTGAATATATTCAAGGCTGAGTGAGGCTGATATTTGATCATAAGGCAGTCAAGGATAATGAGGGGCAGGCTGAAAAGTGGAGTCAAGGCCACAATCAGATCAGCCATGATCTTGTTAAATGTTGGCGCAGGCTCGAGGGGCCAAATGGCCATCTCCTGTTCCTATTTCTTATGTTCTTATGTTATATATACACCACAGGCCTTAATCCAACAGCACCATTCACCTATTCAGATTAGGTCATTAAAAATTAATTACTTTCCATCCTCAGTTACAAGTTACACTGCTGTTTATTGTGAAAACATCTGACTAAGAGGTGGAATAATCTATTAATTTTGTATACTTTGGCTACCATCGACTTAAAGACCATTAAGTGTAAACTAGTATTTCATTCCTGTGCTTTCAAACACGCTGAAAGCAAGATAACCTGTTTTTTTCTTTCCCTTAAGGAACTAGAATTTAAAGCCAAAGTGGGCTTTCCTGCACATACCAGTTTAAAGATTGGTTGTTACTGAGCCAATGATCCAAACCAAAGACTATAAGGCGCGCCAAAATATTTTACTAGTCCGCTAAGAAAACCACAAACATTCAAGAATCTGACTAACTTTAGTCACAGTATCTACAGAGAAAATGTAATGATAAAGACAATCACAAGTTTTTGTGCTGTAGTTTAGACTATGACAAGTTTATTGTACAGCAATTAAGCTGCAAAGTACAGGACCGCAATCATGTAATGTAAGGAATTGGAAAATTATTTCAAGAAAATTTAAAACCATAATTTGGTGAAATTACAACATACCATTGGCAAGATAGCCAATTCAAATGGTGAGGGTGTAATAAGCTTCTACAATAGAATCTCTTTACTACTGCCATGATGTTAGCAAGAATGTTCAGACTCTAATTTTTGTAATGCTCCTTCTAGTGTGCAACCTTGTGTCTTAACCCCAATCTTGGTAAGAGCGACCTTCAGTAATTAGTGGCGGATTTCTGTGCCTGCCATCCTTACTTGCTAATTTCTACCACATTATGGGTAGTTTAGCCTTATAGAATTTCTTGTGTCCCACCCAAAATCTGCGACCCAGTCAACACCCCACAGATTTAATTTTCACAATGGAAAATTGACAGTCAACACAGGTTATTTTCAGCAATCATTCTGGGCTAATTTGAAGTGAAAGGACAATTTGTTTTTTCTTCATTTAGTTTTGTACACTTAAACCTATTTTGAATGAAGTGGAGAATGAAGGCTAATATACGAAGGTTAAGCATGGAGAAAACCACAATGTACTGCTCTTTCACTTCTGGTGCTACTTCAAATTCAGCCCAAACTGCAAATGGGTGCTGGCTACTTTACTCTAAAGATGGCTGGTACAGCAAATACAAAAATCCACATTAGTGCAAGGTTTGCTCCTCCTAAGATTGTTGTACACTAGAGAACTAATTCTGCTTTGAATCATACTATACTTGACCTGAAAAGCTGAACAATGGCATTGGGTGAGGAATGGGAGGAGAGAATAGAGCAAGCACCAGCATTCTTCACCATTGAACAGTACACGAATTCACAAAAATAATTACACATCACACTTGTAAAATTCTGCAACATCTTTAAATTTGCTGCAATATTTTTGTCATAAACAGATTCTTCTTCCTCTATTTACTTCAGAGAGAATTTCAAATTGGCTGTGCATCAATATAATTGATATATATAGTAAATGTAATTCATAATTTATTACTTGAAGTTACTGGCAAAGAATCTACAACATAAAATAATGGATTCTAGCTGAAATACAAGTTTGCTGCCCCAGAATAAGCTAGTGTAATATGAGCATTGTAATAACAAAGCAGAGTAGCTGAATATCATGGAAATGTGCAATATTGGGGACTGGAACCCTTCCTGGAATTGGCAGTAATTATTCATCTCCTATGGCAGAGTTAATCCATCCATGACAAATGGTACATGCCTCATTACTTTAAAATTATTCCACATTTGAGGTTTAGCAATGTATCTAGCCAAGATTCATGCCACTTGCCAAGATTCACTGCAAGTACAAGCTCAGAAAGAAGGACCGTCATTTAAGGAGCACTATTAACATTTCAGATGGAGCCCTGATTTACTGTTTAATCCTGTTAAAAACAAAGTCACTTTGCTGAAAAGTGAATCATACAATAGACAGAATTAAGCAATTTAGATAAAAATAGCAATGGAGGGTTTTTGCTCAAAGAAACATTCAAAGTGAACAGAATTCAAATTACCAATAGACTGCAATTGAAAGCTCAAAATGCCAAGCGTTCTTCAAAAATTGGAATGCTAACCATAGAACAATGGGTTGATATAGAATGTACATTAGCTTTTCATATGTTAACAATCAAATAAACTGCAGTACTGCCAACATGAAGTCTTTGAGGCTCAAATTCAGTGTTAAGCTGAATTCATTAGTTCATAAAACTCAAATATTGTCATTTCAAATCTGAGCATTTACAAGCTTTTTTCCTTTTGTAGTCAGCACTGCTTTACAGTATCTGCCCCTCAGCCTGCCTGGAAACCTAAAAAGCTGTTTGTCTTCAAAATGAGGCAAGTCTCAGGAGTAACTTTTGCTTTGCCTTTTTAAAAAAAAAATGCCAAACGACTAATTCTGATTTTTTTTTCCTCCAGAAATTTCCCCCCACCTCTACTTGTGTTTTTCCCCACCTCACCATCACCCACCCCCCACCCCCCAGCCCCCAGCCCCCAGTGGCATTTAGGGTTCCCAACTCTTGCACATGATTAGGCATGCTTTTTAAAAATGCTGAATGAGTGCTGGGTGTTACTCTGTAGTTTGATGCTGCAGAGTATAAACAGGTAACAGCTGTCCTATACCGATATTGTATAATTTCAATACATCACCTTCATCCATCCCTTTCTCCCCTTCCACCCATGGCATCAATTGAAACAAACACAATTTCAACCAATTTAGGAAAAAAGTCTAAGCAAATCCTCTTTGACCCCAAAACTTGATCAAATCCCAGGAGACCACAGCAACTGGATAACACAATCCCAATGAACCACCTGTTGCAGATATGCTGGCCACTGATAAACTTGTCCAGCTCCCTTTTGAATGGGAGTCCACATTCACTGGATGCGCTGGTAACTTGTTCTAAGGTTGACAACTCTAAAGAGAGGTAGCCTCCAGCATGTAAACTAGTTCTGTTTATGTAACTTAATGCTGTGTCTTAGTCTATCTGATGTGATGAGCCTATTCATCAATCTAGTGGCCCTCCTCTAAAACTTTTCCAAGTCCCATCACCTACCATATGAAGAAGCCCAACCTAGATGAGAAAAAAGTATTGTTTAAGACTTTTAACAGTGTATAATGTATTGTTGTGACAGTTTTGTCAATGTGTAGAAAGTTGTATTCAAATTACCTCTCCCCTGATGTTAGAAATCTGAAATAAACAGAAAATGCAGGTAATGCTCAGATCAGGTAGTATCTATGGAGAGAAATAGTTAACATCTCAACAGTGTGGCCATTAGTCAGAACTGGAAAATGTTATTTCAGTAGCAGAGACAGGAGAAGGGAAAGAACAAAAGGGAAGACAGGAGTGATTTAATGACAAAGGGATGAAAGTGCAAGCCAAAATGGGGCAAAAAGGAAGAGCTGTAAATGGCAACAGCAGAATCATTGTCAGCACCTACTGTCACAGAGAGCAGTGCTTATGATCTGAATTTTTTTTCCATGGGATATGAGTGTCACCTTGCTCATACCTAATTGCCCTTGAGAAGGTGGTGGTACGCTGCCTTCTTGAACCGCTGCAGTCCATCTGGTGTAGGTACACCCACAGTGCTGTTAGGAAGGGAGTTGTAGGTTTTTGACCCAGTGACAGTGAAGGAATGGTGATACAGATCTAAGTCAGGATGATTTGTGACTTGGAGAGGAACTTGCAGGTGGTGGTGTTCCCATGCGCCTGCTGCCCTTGTCCTTGTAGGTGTTAGATGTTACGGGTTTGGAAGGTGCTGTCAAAGGAGAATTGGTGAGTTGCTGCAGTGCATCTTGTAATGGTACACACTGCTGCCACTGGAAGGAGTGAATGAAGTGTTGATCAAGTAGGTTGCTTTGTCTTGGATGAAGTCAAGTTTTTTGAGTGTTGTTGGAGCTGCACTCATCCAGGCGTGGAGCATTTTCCATCACACTCCTAACTTGTAGATGGTGGATAGGCTTTGGGGAGTCAGATGGTGAGTTACTCACTGCAGAATTCCCAGCCTCTGACCTGCTCTTGCTGCAGTATTTATATGGCTGGTCCATTTCAGTTTCTGGTCAATGGTAACCCCCCAGGATGTTGATGATGGAGGATTCAGCAATGGTGATGCTGTTGAATGTCGAGAGGAGATGGTTAGATTCTCTTTTTTGGAGATGGTCAAATATTAAGCTGCTGTCTAGTCCAGAAAGCTTTAAAGTGCCTAATTGAAATACGAGGTGCCATTCCGAACTATATTGGAATAGTAGACTGAGGACAGAAAGATCAGAGTGGAAATGAGGCAAAGAATTACAATGGCAAGTGACTGGAAGCTTAGGGTCATGCTTGCAGACTGAACAGGGGTGTTCAGCAAAGTGATCACCCAATTTGCATTTGGTCTCCCCAACGTAGGGGACTACATCATGAGCAGCGAATACAGTATATTAAATTGAAAGTAATGTAAATTGCTGTTTTACCAGAGTGGTGAGTCTTCTGGACTTCAGTTTAACAATTGCAGATCATAACCATTGCTCCTATTTCTTTTGATAGAACATGCAGGTCATGATTCCGCTGTTGCATTTAGACCTCCTCTAGATCCATAGAGGCATAGATCTTTTGTTTGTTTACTTATTCTATTAATCTCTATCTGCCTTGCACTTTCATCCCTTTTCATTTAATAACTCTTGCCTTCCACCCTTTATGAACATCCCTCCCCTTTCCCAAAGCCTGTTGCCTCAAACATCTCAGTTCTAGAAAAGTCAGAGACCTGCAACATTAACTGTTTCTTTCTCCACAGATGGTACCTGACTTGCTATGTATTTCCGGCATTTTGTTTATATTTACATAAGAACTAGGAGCAGGAGTAGGCAATTCAGCCCCTCGAGCTGAATTCAATACGATCATGGCTGATTCATCTCGGCCTCAACTCCACTTTCCTGCGCGTTCTCCATAACCCTTCAACCCATTACTAATTAAACATTTGTCTATCTCCTCCTTAAATCTACTCAATGTCCCGGCATCCACTGCACTCTGGGGTAGTGAATTCCACAGACTCACGACCCTTTGAGAGAAGTAATTTCTCCTCATCGCTTTTTAAATCTGCTACCCCTTATCCTAAAACTATGACCTCTCGTTCTACATTGCCTCACCAGAGGAAACATCCTCTCTATGTCTACTTTGTCAATCCTGTTAATCATCTTATATACCTCAATTAGATCTCCTCTCATTCTTCCAAACTCTAAAGAGTAAAGGCCTAAAGTGCTCAATCTCTCTTCATAAGACAAACCCCTCATCTCTGGTTAGAAAAAAAAGCTTTATAGTTGCACAGTTAATGATTTTTGTATAAAAGTGTGGTATCATCTAATTTTACAATCTTTATTGTCATCAACAACATTGAGATTACATTTCCTAGTTCCCAATTCATGAAGGCCACTATTAAAATAACATTGCATATCAAACTTTCTCTAGATAGTACAGGATACTAGTGCCAGCCACGAGTAATAATCCAACTTTTTGCATGCAGTATTATTTGTCTTCTAGGATGGAGAGGTATACTTTTGCTGGGCTTTGTTCTTCACTTAAAAAGGGCAAGCTGGCCTTTAATACAATTTCAACAGTTAATTAAAAAGCTATGTGCACTGACTTAGTAAGCAGATTCTTTGGAGGAGTTTCCCATTTCTACATGTTAAAATGTCATGGACAAATACAGAGAATACTCAAAGAGACTAATAGAATGCTGGCCTTTATATCTAGGAGGACTAGACGACAAGAGGGGCAGAGGTCATACTACATCTATACAAAGCCATGGTTAGACTACACCTTAGGAAGGATATATTGGCCTCGCAGGGAGTGCTGTGTAAGTTTACAAGAATTATTCCTGGACTTCAAGGGTTAAATTACAAGGAGCAATGAAACAACCAGGGTTGTACTCACAGGGAACTGAGGGTAGAGTGACACTATTTCTAATAGATTGGAGTATAAGACTGGGGTACATAATCTAAAAAATTAAGAGGCAGATCTTTCAGGAGTGAAGTTAGAAGCACTTCTATATGCACAAGGGTGGTAGAAGTTGGAACTCTTCCACAAATGGCATTTGGTCCTGAGTCAATTGTTAATTTTAGATCTGAGATTGTTATCCAAAGTTATTAACGAGTATGGGGCAAAGGCAGATAGTTAGTTCACGGGTCAGCCACAATCTCTGAGTGGCAGAAAAGGCTCTAGGGGCTAAATGACTTACTCCTTTTCCAGCTTAACTGAGAATAGAGTGGTCAGTGTAAACCACTTTAGAGGAAAAAAATTCAGTGGTTGAATACTTTTAGTGAAGCCTTCTTTCTACCAGTATCTGAAATTTCAATTTGAATGAGAACTGCAGCCTGTACACTTTTCCATTTTCTACTCTTGCCAATGCTTTCAGATAGTATGCCTGACTAGTAAACCGTTTCCTGAAAATATAAAATAAGCCTGTCAAAACCAATTGTGAAAAACACTGGCAAAAAAACTCAACATGAAATACTGTCAAATAAAGGGCTCATGTCATGCAAGCAATTTGAAAAATGCCAGATGAAAAAGTAACTGCAAGACAATCCAGTGTAATCTTACATAATCCAAGAAGCAAGAATATGTGTCTGTGTCCTGGTGATGTTCACAGTTTTATTCCAGTTCTGAAGAAGGGTCACTGACCCGAAACGTTAACTCTGCTTCTCTCTCCACAGATGCTGCCAGACCTGCTGAGTATTTCCAGCATTTCTTGTTTTTATTTACAGTTTTATTGCCTACTTGTCCATAGTATGTGCAACAAAAGTTTAAAGACCCAAGTCAGACAACTCAATATATACTTACCCATTTAATAGCATATTGTGTAGATCAATTATTTCTGAAAAAGCATTAACATTGTCATTTGCTACAACACAAATGTCATACTTCTGGTAACAAGCCACCTGCAGTTCAGAAAGGATCTCCTGTATTGCAAGACATTTTCGAATACTGCAGCTGAATCTGGATTTAATCCCAATAGCATTACACTTAAGGAAATCTTTAATAAATTGTTTTCCCTGGAAGAGGACAGAGAGAAACAAGAGAGATTAAACAAGTGCACCAGATCAAAAAGAAATAAATTTATACATTTTCATGGTTTCATGACAGTTACCTCTTCACAGGTAGGAGTTTCTGCTAGATTGTGCTCTTGCTTCAGTGTAATTCAGCCAAAAGCAGCTAAACCAGCACAAGAGGGGAATTTCAAGTGCAAATTACATTTCTGCAATCTTTGCACTGATTTAAAAGCAGTGACAGAAGTTGGCTTTGCCCACAGAAGAGGTCAGGCTCCAGACTGAATTAACCACCATTGCTAGTTTGATTCTAAATTAAGCTGCATTTTTGGTGCAAGGACATTAATAGGCACCTTTTAAAAATTAATAAGCTGACTAGTGTACACCAGAAACCTTAACTCTGCTTCTCTCTCCACAGATGCTGCCAGACCTGCTGAGTATTTCTAGCACTTTTTGTTTTTGTTTCAAATTTCTAGCATCTGCAGTATTTTGCTTTTATTTTAGATCTGTGCCTTTCATCAGAGTCATTTGTACAGCACCTTTAACACATTAGAAGAGGTCCCCAAGCATTTCATAGGAGCATTAACAACATTGACGCTGAACCACACAGAGCTATTAGGGCAGATGACCAAAAGCTTGGTCAAAGAGGTAGGTTTGAAGGGGAGTCTTAAAGAGGAGGAGGGTACAAAGAAGTTGAGAGACTGAATTTGAGTTCAAGGCCTAGGCAACTGAAGGCACAACCACCAATGGTGCAATGATTAAAACTGGGGGATGTACAAGAGGCCAGATTGGAGAAGAGCAGAGATTGCGAAGAATTGTAGAAAGTCGGTGATGGGGAGAGGAGGGCAGTTGGGGGAAGGGGAAAGCCCATGGAAAAATTTGAAAACATGAGCATTTTAAAATGTTGGTGTTGCTGGACTGGGATCCAATGTAGGTCAGTGATGGGTGAACAAGATTTTGTGTAAGTTAGGATACGGACAGCAGAGTTTTGGATGAGCTCAAGTTTATGTGGATTAGGTTAGAAGATGGAGGACAGCCAGGAGAGCTTTGCAATAGTCCTGTCTCAAGGAAGAAGGCGTGGATGATGGTTTCATTATCAGCAGCAGATAATCTGAGGCAGAATTGGAGTTGGGCAATATTATGGAGATGAAAATAGTCAGTCTTGGCAGAGCAGATGTGGTTGGTAGTTCATTTCAGTCAAATACAACATCTAGATTGAAAACTATCTGATTCAACCTCAGACTGTAACCAGGGAGAGGGATGGAGATGGTGCCTAGGGAATGGTGTCTGAGGTAGAGGCCTGCTTTAGGCCTGGAAAAAGAACCCGACTGAACCACAGCGGTCCCGAGCCCGACCAGGCCTGAATCCCTCTGATTTTGCCCCGAGCCCGACCCGATCCGACCCCGCCACTACTCGACCCGACCCAAACCCGACCCGACCATCCCTTCACTTACCTTCCTGACACCGAACCTGCAAGAAGCTGCAGCTCATACGCGATGACATCATAGTGACGCCATTCACTCACTGCGCAGACTCAGTTTCATCCCAGACTCCCAGCTCAGGTAAATTTTTTAATTTCAATACTTACCAGCAGAGCACTTACCGTGTGTGTCCGGCCCGACCCGACCCGACCCGACTTGACCTGGACTCGGCCCGACCAGACCCAAGCCCGAAAGCTGACTCCGAAAGATGGGCCCGACCCGACCCGAACCCGACACATGTCGTTGGGTCCCGTCGGGTTCGGGTCGGGTAGCAGGCTTCTAGTCTGAGGCAGGGACCAAAGACAATTGCTTCAGTCTTCCCAACATTTAGTTGAAGGGAATTTCTACTCATCCAGTACTGCATGTCAGACAAACAGTGTGACAAATGTCTCCATATTCTAATTTACCCTAGCCAAGAAAGCATTCATGTATTCAGATCTTTCACTTCACCACCCCTCTGCTGACTTAAAAACCTATGACATTGATCTCTTCTTTCCACACCCCAAACTTTTGCTTGCTCATTGTTCATCTTTGCTCCTTGTAAAGATGTTTTAACGAGTGCTTTATAAATGCAAGACACTAATTTTTTCCAAAAGTGATGAAAACTTGGAAAAGTTACACAAAAACATAGAATTAACCTAGCCAAAATTACTGCCTCCATTGTAAATACTAGGAAATGCAAATAATTGAATAATTTAAAAATAAACCTATTGAACATGTGCATTAGAGAGCTATACTAGCTTTCATATGATGACTAACAGCAGCTCATGCTGGGAACGGGTATTTTACAATTCTGTATGCATTGCAGTAAGCTATACCAAACAATACATGCAAAAAAGCACATCAAAAAGCTGGATTCTTCAACTGAAATTTAATTCAAGATGTGGATTATTCCTTTAGTTCATATTAACATCTATTTAAAATGTTCAATGTTAAAAATATTGGTTGTGATGGCACTGTGTCAAACAGTGTTGCAGCTGGACCTCCTCACTCCTGTTGAAGCAGAGATAAATCCATATAAACAAGCTTCAAGAGGCAGTTAATAGCCATAAAGTTTATGTAACAGTGATTTACATCAGGTACACAATTACAATAATCTAATGAGGACAAGCTAGACAAGGATTATAAAAATTTACAAGATAGTAGGAAACTTCATTGCTTTTCAGTTATTGGAGAAAGGTTGAGGAAACACATTCTAAAAGAAGAATCCTTTTGCACAGATAACAAGGAGAAAAAGATAGTCCTGCAATTTTTGATCTACCTTCATATGCAAGAATTGCTGAGATTTCTGAGGTGCTACAAAGTGCTTACTCAAACTGTATTAAGTACATCTATCTGTTGGCATGATGCTGGATTTAAACACAAGAAAATGACCGACCAGTGAGTCTTTTCCTGTCTAGCTAACCTGTCCCATATTACAAAGTTCCAAAACTGGAACATTAATGTTGTTTCTCTCTCCACAGATGCTGCCTGTTTTGCTGAGGATTTCCAGCATCTGCAGTATTTTGCCTTTGTGTCAAAATCAAGTCTGTTTTGTTTGGTGGGCATTTGAGGTTTCATACACAAGACTCAGTTTTCTTCCTTCAAGTAAGAGGAAAAAAGATCAATCTCTGAAGTTAATCCATAGGAGGGATGTAGGAATAAATAAAAGACTTCCTTGGGAGGAAATATTATACTCTAATCTGACCCCTACTAGCAGGGAAATTAAAAAAAAGTCAATTATAGCAAAGGTATACCCTCCAATGCCCCAGTGGGGAAACCCACCACCTGATTCAAGGCTAAGCCACAGAGAAGGTGGACTTTCAATCTTCAGTCCATGGAGAAAATTCCTCCAGGTTCACACTCCCAATTGTTATCTTGTAATATCTCCTGAAAAATTCAGATTTTAGGACAGAACAGGATTAGGGTCACCTGCAATACCCTCCTTTTCAAATATCCCATCAACACATTGTCTTAACTTGAACTAGCATTTTCACAAATATCCATTAGGGAATTTGAAGCACTTTCCAGAAACACAGGATTATATTTATGCAATCAGTCACTAGTTTAGTTTAGGCTCATGTTTTTACTTGGGAAAATTGTGCTTACAGGAAAAACGCTCATTACACTTATTGGAACCTTTAACATTGAAGTGCACAAGTGCTTATTTTTCTGTTTTAGACACAGAACTCATTTAACAGTCTACACATGACCAACTGAGAATACTTCAGAACTTTACCCATTAACAAAGAATATTCCCATTGACCAGAAGGTGGACTATCAGCACATGCCATGCATTTGAAATTAGCATGGCCATTGAAACCACTGCTGCAGTTTTCTTCTTCCCTGCTCCCGCGCCATTACCTCTGATTTCCCTCAAAAAGCTATCCTTGGTCCCTTCCTATTTCTCATCTACATGCTGCCCCTTGGCGACATCATCCAAAAGCAGTGTTAGTTTTCAAATGTACACGCAGGACACCCAGCTCTACCTCACCACCTCTCTCAACTGCTCCACTTTTGCTAAATTATCAGACTGCTTACCCGACATCCAGTACTGGATGAGCAGAAATTTCCTCCACTAAAATACTGGCATGACTGAAGACATTGTTTTTGGTCCCCACTACAAGCTCCATTCTCTAGCTACTGACTCCATCCCTTTCCCTGGCACCAGTCTGAGACTAAACCAATCTGTTCGTAACTTGTGTCATATTTTGACTCTGAGATGAGCTTCCGACCACGTATTCGCTTTGTGCCCTTGTCTTTAAGACTCTTGCTACGGCCAGGTGAGGAGGGGTCACAAGGCTCCCTCTTGTCCTTCCTCTTATTTGACCACAACCGAGTTTATTCCTTTTTAAACAGTGGATGTGCTTACCACTTCAGTGAGTGTTTACCTTTTACCTTTGTGGTGGCCATAAAAGAGCCAATCGGACAGGTTTTCTTGAGTTTAAACAAGAAAGAGGTGAGACTATACTAACAATCTAAACCCAATCTAAATAAAATAATAAAATACTAATGTTCATGCACACACTCACATGAGAATCACATACACAATTAGATTAGAGTGCTGAGGGGTATATTGTGGTTGGATTAGAGTGCAGAACAAATAAAAATTGATACACAGTCTGTGGGGTTGGATGATTCCGTTATCTTCCAGTTGATGTTGTGTTCTTGAAGTCTTTGGCTGGTAAATGTACAGTTTGTGCCTGGCCCAACTGGTTCAGGCTTTTCTTGTAGGCAGAATTGTAGGTGGCTTTCTTCCCCTGGTGTCTTTGTCTTGGATCCAGCAACCAGCAGCTCGGCTTCACAATGAGTTTTCCCGAGAGAGAGTGAGAGCGCGTTCCTGGCTTCTGCATAGAATAAGTCACTGGCTTGACTGTCCTTGTCCAAGGGAAACTCCCAGCTTTCACAGAGATGGACAATCACATGAATGCCTCTGTGTACTCTCTGGAACCTTCTAATGAGATTCAAGGTTGGGAGTTTCCATCTCCTCAGGCCTCAGGATACCAATCTTTACACTTGGAGGGGTTTGCTGTTTCAAAGTCAATGTGTCAGGATGGCCTTGAATGCCGTGTTAATGAAGCAATCTTTGGTAATTCAACCACTTACAGCAAGCCATTGTTTTGGGTCCAGGATCATCAGACGTGTCACCTCTTGGAGGCCTTGGAATGTGAAAAGGTGGTGGAATTTTATTCTTGTAAAATGAGAGCCATCCAACCACTGAAAAGTCTGTGACGATCCCGCTACCGCCTGGCCTGGGGATCTGGACCGCGTTTTACGGTCCCTAGGCCCTTAACTGGTCTGAGGCAGCTCTTCCACCTCATTGAGGCAGGAAGTCCCGCCTAATGGAGCTGCTGGCCAATCAGTGGGCCGGCAGCTCTTCGTCCCATCAGTGCCACCAGGAGCGGTCGCCACTGCTGGGACTGCAACCCAGCTTCGGGAAGAAGAGGAAGGATGGCCCCGGGTAAAGGTAAGATTTTGAACCTCGCCGGGGGTGATCGGTCAGGCATTGAGGCAAGGATGGTCGATTGGGGGGATGGAGGGGAACGTGTTGGCTGTTTGGGGTGGTTGAGGCAAAGTGGGCCGCCCTCCATCGGGCACAGGGTGCCTGATCAGGAGGGCTTCCCCAAGGCTGTCAGAAAGCCACCTCCTTTTAACAGGCGTCTTTTCTCAGGCCTAAGCTGCCAGTCTGCCAACGGATAAATTCCCGCGGTGGCGGGCGGAAGTCCTTAGGTGGCCGTTAACAGGCCACTGAAGGGCCTTGATTGGCCTGGGATGGGTGGGCCACTTTTCGCCTCCGCCGCCCTATGTAAAATGGCAGCGGAACCGGGAGCGGGTTGGGAAGGGACCCCCCTGAGCCTCCCAATCCATTTTTAATTTACGTCCCCCCCCACCACCATCTCACTCTTTGGGGGTGGGGGGGGGGCGTAAAATTCTGGCCGGTGTTTCAGATGCGAATTGTGGTGGCCATCTTCGCTGCCAGGTTTTTTTTAGAAGTTAACTGTCGGATTTTTTCCATTAAAATTTTAATGTAGGTTTCCAACCGATGAATTAAAATTGCTCATTTGGCATATTGTATTTTCTTGACACTCTCCTTGAAACCTATCTCTTTGACCAAGCTTTTGGTCATCTGACCTGATGGCTGGGATTTTACCCTTGGCGGACGGGAGCCGTCCACTGACTGAAAAGTCGGTGGCAAACCCACTTCCGCCTGGCCTGGGGATCCGACCCATATTTTGCGGGCCCCAGGCTTTAATTGGTCTGAGGCAGGACTTCCACCCACTTGAGGTAGGAAGTCCCACCTAATAGAGCTGCCGGCCAATCAGCAGGCCAGCAGCTCTCTGTCCCAGCAGCACCACCGGAAGTGGTGGTGACTGCTGGGACCGCAGCCCAGCTTCGTGAGGAAGATGTCGGGGAACACCGGAATGCAGGTACGTTTTTGTTGTCTCTCCGTGGTGATCGGTTGGGCCCCGACGAGGCAAGAGTATTTGATTGGGGGGACGGGGGGCATGTTGGGTGTTGTGTTGGGGCAGGGGAGACGGCCCAATCATGAGGCCGCCCCCCCCCGCCACCAGGATGTCAGAGTGCCGCCTCCTTTTAACAGATGGCTTTTCTTGGGCCTGGCCACCCGACTAGCCAAGTGTAAAATCCCCGTTATGTGGCCACTTAAGGGCCTTGATTGGCCTGGGGCGGGCAGGCCGTTTTTAGCTGCTGCCACCCTGCATAAAGTGGCGGCAGAGGTGGGAGCAGGTTGGGAAGGCCCCCCGAGCCTCCTGCTCCATTTTACCCCCCCCTCCCCCACAACCACACCCGCGGGGGGCGGGTGTAAAATTCCGGCCTATATCTCTATGTGACTGGTGTCATTTTGCTTTATAATGCTTCTGTGAAGCGCCTTGGGACGTTTTATTACATTAAAGGTGCTATATAAATACAAGTTGTTGTTGCTGCTCCATCAATCCAAATACAGGAACAAGCACTCAAGAATCAGCTGGCTGTAGCACACCTCCTAAAAAACCCAAATCCAAACAAATGGGTATAATTTAGTTACACCTGATCCAGTCCCTACAGTTGGAGATACTAAAATAGGGAATTTTAAATCATGTTGCCTGCTTTAAGCAAACTTTCACAACTTTAAAATTTGAACAGAAGTTTTTTAAAAAAAGATATCTATTACCTGTGTGTTAAAACTTCCTGCGTTCTGGAGAAGGAGTCTGCAGATATCAAACAGGTTATCGAGTTCACAGGTGCTGTTTTCCAAACATTCAAAAACATCACATCCCACATCTGGAGCATTATGCAAACAGTTATTAATTTCAACTGTTGAAAATAGAAAGAAACATACAATGGTTTCCTAATTATTCACTATATTTGAGCAGCAAAAATGGTCTATGAGCAATTCTCAAGATGGCAAGATGACAAAAAGGTATAAGTACAAGAAAAGCTCAAGCAATTTATACAATGACTTGAACTGCAGAGATATTATCGCTATGTTACCTTTTATTCCAGAATTTTCTTCATTACTACATACAAACATTTGAATTTGTATCTTCCATGATATGGTCGGGGAGGAGAGATACACACAGTATTACAAACTCCAAGATATCTAGTTATACATACCTAGACAGTCATTTTGGTGGGTCACACAAATAGGAAGCATTTGCACTTTAGAACTGTGCATACGAAAGCACGTAAATATAGTAAAAGCAAAATACAGAGGATACTGGAAATCTGAAACAAAAAACAGAAAATGCTGGAAATACTCAGCAGGTCTGGCAGCATCTGTGGAGAGAGAAGCAGAGTTAATATTTGAGGTCTGTGACCTTTCATCAGAACTGATCACAGGCCTGAAATGTTAACTCTGCTTCTCTCGCCTGACCTCCTGAGTATTTCCAGCACTTTCTGTTTTGATTTCATGTAAATACAGTAATAAAATATACAGAACTAATTTTATGCCACAAACGAGTGATACTGATCATGTCGATTCAACCTCAAATCAGATTAGATCCATCATGCGGGTATAGGAATGTCATTACCACGCCATTAGATGCAACACAGTCTCCGGTCATACATTTCATGTTAAAATGGGATTGAGTACAGAGTTTTTTTTTAAGTGAAGGAAGCGCTTTGTGATCAAAGCAATAGCCACATGGTGCTGAGAGCTAGATAGTAAAATGAAAGGCGAGCCGAGGTGGAAAGGACTTAAGAGGAGACGGGACAAGTCAATTAGGCTTTCCCAACACTGGGGAAATAACACAAAATTGGTAGAGCTGATTGTCTAACCCACCTTTTAGTCCTCTCTCCCTCCTGTCCCACGTTCTCCAACATCCTCAGCTTTCTCCAACCCCCTAGACCCTGTCTCCTAACCCCTCCCCGATCTCCAGGAGCTCACCTGCACTCTGCGCGTACCCTCGCACCTTCTCCTGTGCAGCGCTGCTGCTGGAATCTCTCTCCCCGAGCGGCTCATTCACATCCGAAAGCTGCCCAGCAACGACAGGGAATCGGAGAAGTAAGAGCAGCACCGACAGACAACCCTCCATCTCCACGGCGATGCTAGCAACCTCTGAACGCCTTGAAGCGCCGGCAGGTTAAGATTAAGATTTTTTTTCAATCACGTGAGGAAAGGTGGTGGTGGTGGGGGGCGGACTTGAAATAGAGCGAGGAAGAGAAAGCAATCAGCACTGGAGACACAGACTAAATCTCACACAGGAGCTGCAAAAAGCTTAGACTGCTTTATACTTAAAAAAAAACCTCAGTGTCATCAAAGGAACAATTACACTTGCAAATACTCCTCAGCAATTTTATCCCTTTTTTAAATGATCCCTAAGGAGGACAGTCGGGACACAACTAATTAACAGCCAAATCAACATAAAATGAAAACCTATTAGATGAATATTTGCTCCATCGACTCCAGTCCCTACGCTGCCCACTCAGAAATGTTATGAGGTGTAACAGCTATGTGGTGTATTTTGTTTCCTCTTTGGTCTGCTCTCGAATTTAATTGAGACCTTTTAGCTTCACTGCGTGTGTCTAAACAACAGCCTGTCTTTATATGTACACCTAGCTCATACTTTACTCACACATTTTGAATGAAACTGTAAAAATTAAGATTTTGGGACGGAACTTGGAGTCAAGCAGTCCCCAGATCCACGACCCATTCCTTTCTCTTGAATATTTCCTCCTTAGTTTTATACCTTGACTGTTATCCTCACTTTGGAAAGTCTGAATATACAAGCTGGACAATCTAATGATCATGTTCAGCTAATTAATAACAAATCTCAACCACAAAATAGTGCGTTAAAATAAAATAATCTTCGGGCAGACGAGTGACCAAGACCGCACTGGGTTATATGCACTATTTTGGCAATTCTTTGGGTGTGAAACTCTTTAGGATGTTCCGAGGATAGGCTGAGGTGCGATAGAAATGGATGTACTTTCTTCTTTATTAACACCAGCGTTCATTAGTGAGATAGAAACTTTCCCACTATCTATATGTTAAAAAATCTTGTGCACAGCATCTTGCCCACAAGCGTTACCTTCTGTCACACCTTATGTTAAGATTCATCATACAAATTTACAATGTAAATAATTACAGTGGGATTCTGTATACAAATATTTAAACAATATACAATATGTAAACATTTTGCCCTCTTGATTTGTTGCGTCAATGGAATCATTCAAAATTTTCAACTGCCATTTTTCAACAAATATTTTTAATATTCAATGTTGTTTTTTTAAACAAATATACTTTTTCACCGCATTATTTAATTTATGAATTATTTTTGTCTCTTTTAATACATTCATTAAAGTTTCTATTTGAAGGCTTCTGCCGCTCCCCAAAGCCATGGTTTCAATTTGATATTTTTGCCTGAGCTCGAGGCAGCTCCTGCAGTTTTGAGCATATGCAGAGAGCACAATTTTCCAGAATATGTTAGAGTATTTAGGCTAGCCAAATGATAGACTTCTTCTCTCTTAGTCTCTAACAAAACCTGTTTGGCTGGTTTCTAGAGAACACATTTCAAAAAGTTTTGTTATGGACAGGTGGGGAATGGTATGGGTGACTTCCACTTCTCACCTCTCAACTGACTGCATATAGTTTTTGTTAAAAATAGTGTTTTAGTCCCTAAATGTTTTAAGGGTCAAATAAACAAATAAATGACAGGTTTTCTCATAGGTTAAAAAGAAAGATAGCTATTTATTAAACAATGCCTGAAAATGTTTGCAATCTATCCCAGGTACCCACATGCACATACACAAGAAAAGATAGAGATTAGAGGATTGCAGGCCTGATGTTCCTTTCTTTGGTTCACTGAGGTACTGCAGATTGCTTTAAGATTCAATCAAAGTCGATGGACAATCTTGTTAAAATTTCTCAGATGGGGAGTTTTCAAGGTACCCTTTGAGCCTTTGCCTCTGTGGTTTACAGGCAGGGTCTTAGTCTTGGCTGGGGAGGATGTCTCAGCTTCCTTGCTGGCTGGCTGTCTCTCTCTCTCTCTCTCTCAGAGAAATGTCCTTTTTAAGAAAAACCCTTATCAGGCTGGGTTTCCGTCAGGTGACCATAGATGCCATCCCAGGTATGTCTTTGAACGTGGGGCCATTGTTGCACAATGGGGTTGGAATGTGGCTTATCTTGATAAAGTGGTGTTATTTCTCACCCATTATATTGATTTTGCATCCAGAGTCACTCTGTCTGTGAAGGTCTTTGTCAGCCCAATTCTTGAAGATAGGAGCCATTGAGCATTGAATGGCCTGTTTAACATTTTAATGTGTCTTCCCCAGACTTAGTCCAGAAGTGATGATACGTTTAGTCTCCCACAGTCATGATGTATATTTGCAGTACAGGAGAGGTCACCTGACCTCTTACTCCATCTTGTCTGCAGCAAAATGTATCAATTTTTTGGAGTTTAGTTCACCAGTTCATTTTTACAGTTCATAATTGCTCCAGTTCACTTTAGTTCATCACTGCTTTTTTCGTGAGCGTGACCCCTCCCATCAAAAGAGGAAAATTGAAATTCCTTGTGCCTTTTTTGTTGTTTGTTGTAAGAACACATGATTGTACACAGCTACACTCATTCATCACAGCCATTCCATAGGTTTACTGTCACTAGTCTTTCACAGTTTTCTGGTAGTACAGTGTTTTAATTCTGGATAGTGTGTCTGCGGTGACATTGTTTTTCCCAGCTAGATGTGTGATTTTTGAGTTAAATGGCTGGAGGAGTAAGTTCCATCTGAACAGCCTAGCACTGTTAATTTTGAATTTTTCGAAGAAGATTAGTGGTTAGTGGTCAGTATATATCAGAATTTCCCTGTGTCTGTTATTAACAGAAACTTCAAAATATTGAAGGGCTAACAGAAGTCCTGTTCTATTGTTGAATGATTGCATTGGTGTTTATTTAGTTGTTTTGAAAAATTGCTAATTGGCCTCTCGAGGCCTGAGTCATTTTCGTGGAGTAAGCCTGCTCCTACTCCAACATTGCTGGCATCAACAGCCACCTTAAAGAATCTATGAAATTTGGGACTGACAGTATGGGGTCATTTGTTAAAATCATGTTCAACTTTTCAAAAGTTATCTGGCACCCCTCTGACCACACTACCTTTACATTTTTCTTTAATAATCAGTTAAGGGGGCAGCTAGGATACTGAAGTTGGAGACAAATTTTCTGTAGAAACCACAGATCCCCAGGAATCACATTATTTTTCTCTTGGTCTTGGGAATGGGGAAATCTACCGGGGTTTGTACTTATGCTTCCCTTGGCAATACCCAACCTTGGCCTACAATGTGTTCTAAATAGATTACTTTTGCCTTAGCAATCTCACTTTTAGTTAAATTGGCCTCTAGGTTAGTGTTCTGTAGATTCTTAAATAGTGTTCTTAAATGGTTTAGGTGGTCTTCCCAGGTGTCACTATAGACCAACAGGCCATCCAGGTAGACGATACAGTTGTTTAAACCACCCACCACCAGACTCATCAGTCTCTGAAATGTTGCTGGGGCGTTCTTTAAATCAAATGGCATGACTTTACATTGAAATAAGCCATTGGAGGGTTAGAAAAGCTGAGAATTCATTTGCTTGGGTGGTCATGGGGACTTGTCAGCATCCTTTTACGAAATCAATTTTGCTAATGTGGGTGGAGTTTCCTTCCTTGGTCAATGAAGTCTTCAAGGCGGGGAATTGGGTATGAGTCTGTTTGTGTTACTGCATTAGCTTTACGGTCGTCAATACTATCTGGTTTGGTGAATAATACAATGGGTGAACTCCAGCTGCTTTGATTGTGTTCAATTAGATCATTTTCCAGCATGTATTGGATCTCTTTGCGGACTTGAGTGACTTATCGGGGCTCAGTTAATATGGATGTTGTTTTATAGGTGGGGTCTCTCCTACATTTACATCGTGAATAGTTAAAGAGTTATGACCCGGTTTGTCCCTACAAACGTCCTTAAAATCCCTTAGCAGTGTTGCTAGGTTCTTTCTCTGCTGGTCAGGCAGATAGTTAAGTATGGGCCGGGATTTTATGTTGGGCGGACGGGAGCTGGCCACTGACTGAAAAGTTGGTAGTGAACCTGCCTTCGCCTCGCCTGGGGATCTGTTCTGTATTTTACAGGTCCCCAGGCTTTAATTGTTCCGAGGCGGGACTTCCACCTGCTTGAGGGAGGAAGTCCTGCCTCATTGAGCCAGCCAATCAGCGGGCCGACAACTCTTAGTCCCAGCAGCGCCACCGGGAGCAGTGGCCATTGCTGGGACTGTAGCCCAGCAAGAAGAGAAGATGCCTGGGGGCCGAGAGGAAAGGTAAGTTTTGGTTGCCTCGCCGGGGGAAATCGGTCGGGCCTTGGCAATGTAAGGGTGGTCGTTTGAGGGGAAGGGATGCGTGTTGGGTGCTGGGGGTGGTTGCGGTAGCGGGGGGTGGCGCTCCATTGGGCATCCTGTTCCCGATGATAAGGGCCCCCCTCAGGATGATCTTCAGCCGCCTGGTTTTTCCAGGCAGCTTTTCGCGGCTCCAGGATGCCTGCGTGACAAGCAAAAAATGCGTGATGAGGCGGGCGAAGGCCCTTAAGTGGCCATTAAGTGGGTTTTGTTGCCCTTTTCCACTGTTCTCTCTACCTGACATACACTTACTGGTTTGTCTGGTTGTCGATTGTGGTACCTTTTCAACATATTTATGTGGTGCAGTTTTTGCTTCTCTCTCTGGGCTGGGGTGTGAATCAAGCAATTTACTTCACTGGCCTCCCTCCCCACACTGTACAGGCTACTAAATCTTGCTTTTTGGTGTTTGCCCTGTAATGGTAACAGTACTAAGACCTGGTCCCCTGGTTTAAATTTGTGCCTCAGCCTTTTTGTCCGACTGCCTCTTCATTTTTGTTTTCTGAAAGGTTATAAGGTACTCTTTAGCAACAGCATAGGCTTTAAAAAGTCGTTCATGAAAAGCTGAGACTTAAGTTAATGATGAGTTTTCCTCCCTTTGATCTTGGAATTTTTCCTTGATTAATTTCAAGGGGTCTCTCACCTCATGTCCATAGATCAGTTCAAATGAGTTAAAGCCTGTTGATTCATTTGGTGAACTTCTGGTGTCTAACCCTTTATCCCAATCATGGGGATACTCACAGCAATAGGCTCTGATCATGGTTTTCAAAGTTTAATGGTATCTTTCCAGAGCCCCTTGTAATTGTGGGTGGTAAACTGAAGATTTTAGTTGTTCGATGCCAAGGCTATGAAATATTGACATGAAATTAGTTCCTTGATTGGATTGAATTTCTTTGAGCAGTCCATATCGGGTGATAAACTGGGTCAGCCCCTCGACCACAGCTTTGGCCGTAATGTTTCTCAAGGGTATGGCTTCTGGAAATCGGGTAGCTGTATCCATGATTTGTTCAAAGGTATTGGAAACCTGACCTAGTTTTGGAAAAGGTCCCACGCAATCTACCAGAACTCTGCTGAAGGGTTCTTCGAAAGCAGGGATGGGTATTAATGGAGCAGGCTTGATTGTAAGTTGTGGTTTCCCAACACCCTGGCAGGTATGGCAGGTACTACAACATTTAACTACATCTTGGAGGAGATGAGGCCAATGAAAGTGCTGGCTGATTTGGGACTGGGTCTTTCGGATATCCATGTGCCCAGCCATTGGGATTTTGTGGATAATCCTCAAGTTTTCCCTACGATGTTTAGGGGGAACTACAATTTGGTGGACCACTGCCCACTCCTCCTCTGCAGGTCGCTTCAGAGGTCTCCGTTTCTGCAATACTACCTCATTTTTAAAGTAATAGCATGTGGTCACTTTTTCTGCCTCTGTCTCAGAACAGGTAGTCTGTGTATTGCCAATAGGTGCCACTTTATTAGGATTTCCAATGTTAATCAGAACACTAGCCTATATTGGAACAGATAAGCAGGAGTAAGCCATTCAGCCTATTGAGCCTGTTCTGCCATTCAGTGAGATCATGGCTGATCTGTATCTTACCTCCATCCAGTTGTCTTGGCTCTATACTCTTTTATATCCTTGTTTAGAAAAAAAATCTATCAATCTCAGATTTAAAATGATTAATTGAGCCAGCATCTACTGCTTTTTGTGGGAGAGAATTCCACACGTCTACATCCTCCCCTCCTTTACGAAGAAGTGTTTCCCAACTTCTCTCCTGAATAGCTTCTCTGATTTTAAGTTTATTTCCCCTTGTTGTCCTAGGCTCCCCCACCAGCAGAAAAAGTTTCTCTCTATCTGATCAATTCCTTTCAAAATCCTAAAAACCTCAATCAAATCACCAGTTAACTCTCTATATTCCAGACAGTACAAACCTTGTTTATGTAATCTCTCTTTATAATCTAAAAATTGGAGCCCTGGTAGCATTCTGGATAATCTGCATTGAATTCCTTCCAAGGCCAATATATCCTTTTTAAGGTGTGGTGGCCAGAACTGTACACGGTATTGCAGGACTTTGTATAGCAGTAGAAAAACTTCCTCCCCTTTATATTCTATCCCTCTAGTTATAAAGGCTAACATTCATTAGTCATTTTGGTTATTTTTTGTAGTTGCTACATTTTAGTGATCTGTGTACAAGGACCCCTAAATCTCTTTGTACCTCCACTGTTCCTAGCTTTTTGCCACTTAAATAATAGTGATCTATCCATTTTAGGTCCAAAATAGATGACCTCCCAATTATCTGCATTGAAATCCATCTGCCACAGTTTCGCTCACTCACTTAACCTATCAATATCTCTTCGTAATTTTATGCTCCTCTCAACACTATACCATCAACTTTTGTGTCATTGGCAAACTTGGATATGTAGCTCTCTATTGTGGCATCAAAATCATGAATAAATATAGTGAATAGTTCAGTCCCCAGCAGAGATCCTTGTGGGACACCATGAGTTACTTCCTTCCAGTTTGAGCTCATAGCAATTATTCCTACTCTCTGTCTTCTACCACCTAGCCAATCTCTTAAGCAAGTCAATAATTTGCCTTCAATTTCATGAGCTTTAATTTTAACTGTCTCTTATATAGAACTTTATTGAATCTGAAATTCTATGTAATCTACATCCATAGACAATTCCTGTCTATTACTTTAGTTATTTCCTCAAAAAACTCAATTAGATTCAGTAGACATGATCTTCCCTTTAGAAATCTATGCTGGCTCACTCTAATCAGCTTAAATTTCTCTAAGTGCTGATTCATTTTATTGTTAATTACAGATTTCAATAATGCCCCCATAGTGGATGTTAGACTACCTGGTCTATAATTTTCTGGTTTCTTGTCTCACCTCTTTTTAAAAAATAGAGTTATATTTGCAATTGTCCAATCTAAAGAGTTATTATGGCATAGAAGGAGGTCATTCAGCCAATCAAGTCCATGCTGGCTTTCTGTAGACCAATCCAATTCCCCCCTCTATCTCCCTGGTTCCCCCCCATCTCTCTGTTCCCCCCCTTCTCTCTCTGTTCCCCTCCTCTATCTTTCTAATCCCTCCCTCTCTGTATCCCTCTCTGTTCCCCTTTCTCTCTGTCCCCTCACTCTCTCTCAGTTCCCCCCCCCTCTCTCTCTCTCTGTTCCCATCTATCTCTTCATCCCCCCCCCACTCTCTGACAATTGCACCAAGCAGTGAAGCCTGGCTACCCAACCCGAACCCGACTAGACCCAACTACATGTGTCGGGGTCAGGTTGGGTTGGGTCGAAATTCCAAGTCCAGCATTGGGCTCGGGTTGGGTCAGGCTGGGCACTGCTTCTGGGAAGTCATGGGATCAGGCTTAGCCATGATTCCCCACAACTCCAGCTGCCGGAACAGATGAAGGAGATTCATGTCGGGTTGGGTTGGGTCGGGCGCGAAAAGAATTGATGGGCTCAGGCTCGGGTCGGGTTCAGGTTGGCTGTGGTCGGGTCGGGCCCTGGTCAGGTTTTAATTTTATACCCGAGCCAGGCTTTACTGAGCAAGAGCGCTCAGCACAGCAGCTTTGTGCTCGGTCAGTTTGTTTAACAACATCGCGCTGACTTTCACAGTTGATAGCTGCTGAAGCAGGAATCTGCTTCCCAACATCGGACAGATTCGAGTTTTTCCGGTGGGCTTTAAAAAAAAAGTCGGTAAACCCCGAATCTGTCAAAGTTGGAAAGCGCATGCCTGCTTCACCAGCTGTCAGCTGTGAAACTCAGTGCAATGTTTTTAAAAAGGCCGCTGCGCAGAAAGAAGACAAAGGGAAATTTCCCATTTCTAGTCACAGAGCCCTGCGAGGATGAGGAACGGCCCCATGTACAGTTTATATCCAATCAAAGGTTGGATGGAAACCTTTGGCAGGTCTGTCCTGGCCTGCGGGACATATGTTGGACAGCCTAGATATAGTCGCTGATGATTCCTGAATTGAGAGAACTTTGAAGGATTATGGCTACTGCTTCTGCAATTTCACCACCTACTTCCTTCAAAACCTTGGGGTGGAAACTGTCAGGTCCTGGGGATTTGTCAGTCTGTTATTTTTTTCTAATACCGTTTCCTTGCTTGCATTAACTTTAGTAAGTTCCAGTTCTTGATTCATTATTAATTTGCCTGGAATGTCTTGTTTATCATCCTCTTCTTCTACTGTGAAGACTGACACAAAATAATTATTGAACAGTGCTGCAATTTCCTTACTTTCATTTGCAATATTACCTCCATTTTTTAAAAGGCCCACATTATCCTTTTTCTTCTAATATAATTGTAAAAACTTGTAGTATTAATCTTGATAGCCTTGAAGTTTCTTTTCACATTCCTTTTGCAGCTCTTTTTTTATCTTCGTTTGTTGACGTTTCTATCTCTCCCAGTCTCCTGGGTCTTCTCTATTCTTTCCACTTTTAGATCCTCTTTCCTTTTGTTTTATCTCACCTTTGTTAAAGCTGGCTGTTTTATTTGGTAAGTTAAATTTATTAAACTCGAGTCATTTTTTGAAAATCTCCACTGTTCATCTGTTGTTTTACCTGATGATAGTTTTGACCAGTTTACTGTTGCCAGTCTCTTTTTCATCCTATCAAAGTTCATCTTACCAAAATATAGAAGCCTAGTAACTCCGTTAAATTTTTCCTTTTCAAACCCAACATTTAATTCAACCATATTATGATCACTGTTTGATAAATGTTCCCTTATTGATAGATTATTAACTAAATCTGGTGCATTACTCATTACTAATCTAGTATGGCCTGCCCTCTTGTTGCTTCTAGAATATATCGCTGTAGAAAACAACCTTGAATATACTCAAGAAATTCACGACCTTTCTGGTTTGAACTATTCTTCTCTTCTGATTCTATATGAAAATTATAGTCCTCAGTAAAACAGCTTTGATTTTGCTACAAACCTGTCTATTCTCTGAATTAATACATTCTGTCACCTCATTGCTGTTATTAGGAGGCCTGTAGATAATTACGTTACAGTTTTATTCTCTGTTATTCCTCAATTCTAACCATAGAGTCTCTGCTGATTGCTTTCCCTTACTTATATCCTCTCTTAAAAGTTGTTATGGCATCTTTCCTCAATAAGAGTACCCTCCTTTTCTTCCAGTTTCCTTAATCTTTCTAAAGACCTGTAGCCCCGAATATTTAACTCCCAATCAGGACCACCTTTCAGCCATGTCTTTGTAATGGCCACCATATCAAACCATCTAAGCTGTATTTGAGCCTCAAGTTATTTATTGTATGCCATGCGCTTGTTACAGCCCCGTGGTGAGTGGTGTGGGTGGTTCCCACTGTTCAACTCCCACCTGACCACAGCAAGTGTTTTAGTTATTAGAGTTTTAAACTCTTTGTGTTTTATTTGTCAAATAAACAGGCAACGACGGTTTAAAACAGGAGATTATTTATTGAGCAATGTGCCTTATCCTGAAATTGTCGCAATTGCATCCACTCATGCATTCACTCGTGCATGCGCACACACAAGAAGAGGCAGATAGAGAGGCAAAGGGGTAAATGGTTTGAAATGAGGTAGGGTTTCAGGGTTCATGGTATACCAGTTGAATTCTCCCGGTGATCAAGCTTTCTTTAATTGCAGGCCTGAGGTGTTAGTGGATTTTCCTGTTGGTTGAAAGTTCAGTTTGAAAACAGGGGATCACTTCCAATTCTCTGCTGCACTGGTTGAAAATGTAGAATTCACAGCAGGATGCCTTCCTTTTTGCTTGTTGGATTTCCCCCCAGCTCTCAGATGGACAAGCTTTGGTGATGCTTTCTCCTGGGCCTCCCCCCGACCACCCCACCCCTTCTCTCTCTCTCTTGCTCCAGGGAGCTACTCTTAAGGTCAAAAATGGTTTCACACCTTCGCCTCTTTTGGGAGACAGAGATTTCCCTCACTGTAAGGACTGATAATGGCCCAGGATGTGGTTACTTCACACCTTCTTTGTTTCAGAAGAGCCCATTCAATTCAAAAATGTCTCTTGATGGGTAAAGGATGTGTGCAATTGATACATCTTAGCTTGGAATGTATTCTTTTGTTTGTAACAGACAGTAGACAGTTTGAATATACAATGTCAGGTCTTTTTATCTTTGGTAGCCATTTTGGAGCAGTGTCCACATTTTTAAAAGAAAAGTCCATTTTTATAACTCTTCAGGTTGAGCTCTTGTAGTTTGAGTCACTGCACTTTACATGAGCATCATACATTAGTCTGTAAAGTTCTTATTTGAGCAGAGACCCTAACCTGTCCTTCTGCACTGTGCTCTCTTTCTCATACCATTTAACTTAACATGTTTCTTATTTGTCACTCCTGCTATAACTATCTTAGTTATTTTAGTGATGAGAACAGAAAGTGCCAGAAATACTCAGCAGGTCTGGCAGCATCTGTAGAGAGAGAAACAGATTTAATGTTTCAGGTCAGCGACCTTTCATCAGAACTGGCAAAAGTTAGAAGTGTAACAGTCTTAGAGCAGGTGAAAGGGGGAGGGGGGAAGAAGAACAAGAAGGAAGGACTGTGATAGGATTGGTGGGGGGGGGGGGGTGTGGGGGGAGAGAGATTAAATGACAGCTGTCATTGAACAGAATATAAATGGAGTGCTAAATAGTTGCAGCGAAAGACAAAGCATAAGTCCAGAGAGAGTGCTGATGGCCGAATAATGAACAGATCTGTATGAAAGCAAAAACATGCAAAATAAGTTTAAGATGGTTAAAAATAAATGCATAAAATTTAAAAGAATAAATACATCAAAAATAAGATAAAAATAATAAATAAACAAAAAATAATGGGGCTCATGGTCTGAAATTATTGAACTCAATATTGAGTACAGAAGGCTGTAGAGTGCCTAATCGGAAAATGAGGTGCTGTTCCTCGAGCTTGTGTTGACGTTCACTGGTAGACTGCAGCAGGCCGAGGACAGAAATGTGGGCATGGGAACAAGGTGGGGAATTAAAATGGCAAGCAACCGGAAGTGCAGAATCATGCTTGCGAACTGAGCGGAAGTGTTCTGCACAGCAGTCACCCAATCTGCGTTTGGTCTCCCCAGTATAGAGGAGACTGCACTGTGAGCAGTGAATACAGAATATTAAATTGAAAGAAGTACAAGAAAATCACTGCTTTACCTGTAAGGAGTGATTGGGGCCTTGGATGGTGAGGAGAGAGGAGTTAAAAGGGCAGGTATTACATCTCCTGCGATTGCATGGGCAAATGCCGTGGAAAAGGGAAGAGGTGTCAGGGGTGATGAAGGAGTGGACCAGGGTGTCACAGAGGGAATGGTCCCTTTGGAATGCTGACAGGGGAGAGGAAGGGAAGATGTGTTTGGTGGTGGCATCACGCTGGAGGTGGCAGAAATGGCGGAGGATGATCCTTTGGATGTGGAGGCTGGTAGGGTGGAAAGTGTGGACAAGGGGAACCCTGTCGCGGTTCTGGGAGGGAAGGGAAGGGGTGAGGGAAGAAGTGTGGGAAATGGGCCGGACACGGTCAAGGGCCCTGTCAACCACAGTGCAGGGGAATCCTCGGTTGAGGAAAAAGGAAGACATATCAGAAGCGCTGTTGTGAAAAGTTGTATCATCAGAACAGATGCGTCGGAGACGGAGAAACTGGGAGAATGGAATGGAATTCTTACAGGAGGCAGTGTGTGATGCAGTGTAGTCAAGGTAGCAGTGGGAGTCAGTGGGCTTATAATAAATGCTAGTGGACGGCCTATCCCCAGAGATGGAGACAGAGAAGTCGAGGAAGGGAAGGGAAGTGTCGGAGATGGACCATGTAAAAGTGAGAGAAGGGTGGAAATTAGAAGCAAAGTTGATGATGTTTTCCCGTTTGGGGCGAGAGCAGGAAATGGCACCAATACAGTCATCAATGTACCGGAAAAAGAGGTGTGGAAGGGGGTCTGAGTAAGACTGGAACAAGGAATGTTCGACATATTAGTTATTTTTTAGTATTCCTTTCACTTGGAGTATCTATATTATTGTTTGTGACCTGGACTCTGTTCTTATCCCTTCTTTCAAATCCTTAAACTATCATTTTACCCTTGTTTCTGACTGGACCCACTGCTCATTTCTTAGTTTAAAGTCCTTTTTACCACCTTTTACACCCTTTCCATTAAGACCTTAGTCGCAGCCTGGTTCACTTGTAGCCCCTCCCAACAGTACAGCTCCCTCCTTTCCCAGTACTGGTGCCAGTGTCCCATGAAATGGAACTCCTCCTTCTCACACCATTCCTTTTGCCACATGTTCACCTTTCTGATCTGTAGTCCTAATGCTAATTAGCATGTGGCTCAGGTAATTACCATTACATATTACTTTCTTGTGGTCCTGTTTTTTACTTTAGCTCTTAACTACCTCAGCAGAATTTCTTCCCTTTTCTTCCCTCTGCCACTGGTCCTAATATGGACCACAACAATTTGATCTTCCCCCTCCCTTTCCAAATTCCTTTCCAGCTGCATTGAGATATCCCTTACCCTGGTACCAGGTAAACAACACACTCTTCGCTTGTAACTGCTTGTAACATCACAAATCACAATACTTTTATTCGTCATGTAGTTCTAGGTTTCCCACCATTAGTGGTACTGTGTAGCATCTTTGTCTGCCATCCCTTTGCTTCATCACCAGTCCTGCCACTATAGGTCTCAGTCATTCACTGGTGAATTTTTCTTCTGGTGGGTTTTTGAATTAGAATTTATATTTCTATTTATTTAAAACATTTTAATATATATTTTTCTCTGCAGGACCTGCAGCTGAGAAACTGATTCATGTTCTTTCCCCATTCTCCACTCATTGCCTGTGGTCTGACTCTTCCTACTGCCACTTTACCTGTCGCTCCCGTTGCTTATCTCATGGACTGGCAATAGCATAGTATGATTGTTCTTGGGGTGGACTTTTCTCCAGCCCTCTCTCCCTCCCTCTTTCCCCTAGTCTGTTTGGTTGTACCCTTGCCTTTCTACTGCTCAGCAACCTATGGGATCTGCCCCACCCATTGCACACCGTTCACTGATCTATTCTTAGTTGTTGGCTAGCCTGCAAACTACTCCCCCTATCCCATGGAGGACTTTGGAATCCTCTGTCGGTATCAGCCCTTTCCCAGCTTGTTCTTTGCTGCTGACAAGCCTGTCGCCTCTCCCAGCTCTCTGTGCAATTGGTTGCTTTCTGGCCTGTTTTCAGCCACTTCCTAGCCCACAGTCTGCTTGCTACCACCTGACAGCCTTGGGAACCTGGACCTCAGAACTGTGACCTGTATCCACAAATTTGTAATTGGGTTTTATCACGATATATGCACTTTAAGACACAAAGAGCTGGTTTGCTACCTTTCTCCATTGAAATTTCAAGTAAGGCTTTCAGGCTGAGGGAAAGAGAGGATGGGAGAAGGGGTATGTTAAACGCTGAGAGAGACATGTTAGAGGTGACATGATGGGGAGCAACAGGAATGGAAGGCAGCAGAAAGATACTGGATACAAGGGGAAGAGAAGATAGGATATTGGGGAGATAGAGGAATTGAGGCTATTTAGAGGGTTGACAAGAAAGTGAAGCAGTATGCCACTCACATGGAACAAAGGGATTCAGCTTCCACACTTTTCATGTTGCCACCATATGCCTTGACTAGGTCAGTCCTCCTAACCATGACCTGAAACATGTTTCAGCTCTAGCCATTGTTACAGTCAAGTGAGGAGGGGTCGAATGGCTTCCTTCTTTTCCCTCTCCTTGTTTGACCACAACAAGTTTAATTCTTTCTTAAAGTGGATGTACTGGCCAATTCAATAGGTGTTTGATAACTTACTTGCTATGATCATAACAAGAATCAATCGGACAGGTTTTTTTGAGTTCAACCAAAAAAGAGATTAACTTTATAGTACCTAAACAGGGCTAATGGAAATAATAAACTATGCACCAACTTTCACTCACACACACACACACACACACACACACACACACACACACTAGAGGTTTACACACATACAAATAGTTTACAGAGTGGGGAAAGGTAGATTGGTTGAATTAGCGTACATAGAAAAAAGGGGTATACAGTCTGTGGTATTTGGTGATTCAGCTGGCTTCGAGCTGAGTTCGGTGGGCCTGAGGCTTTTAATTTGAAGTGGTAGATGACTGGTTCGGTGGGTCTCTTGGAGATTGCGCTGTGGATGATTTCTTCCAACGGGGCTTCTGATCATAGCCGGAGTATGCAAAGGTGGTCAGTCAACAGGCAGAGTTTGAAGCTTGTAAGCTGAAATGGAGAGAGAGAGAGGGACCCCACTTAGGGTCTGCACGTGTCAGAGTCCAGAAGCTTCTCCTCTGCCACAGAGAAACACAAGCTTAAAACCACAGATGGGGAGGGGATTATCACATGACAGTCACTCAGTGATTCAAACATAGCAGTAAGCAGTATTTCTTCTTGCTAAAATAACAGGTAGTTTCCTTAAAACCTCCTAGGTCTTGGTTCTTTCTGGAAAATGAGCAGACATTTCATCTCCCTCCTCTCAGGACTTGCAGTGTAGGATACAGTGTTGCAAATTAGGAGGCCATCCTAAGCTGCTAACAAAGTTATTTTTTTATCTGTTCTTTGCTAAATCTATTCAAAAAATATAAATTCAGATCACCAGTTTGTGAATTAAAGAAAATTATCATTCAACAAAGCAAGTTGGCGTGACGCCATAGCCTTCCCATATTTATGACCAGAAAGCTAGCCTGTAACTCTTGTGGTTTCTTCCTTGCACCTGCCACCTATGGCATAAAAATTGTCCTCAGACCCACCACCACAAAGCAATCCTGTAACCCTGGATAGGCCCCTGCATTGATTCTCAACCTGCTGACCTTTGCATTGGCTGGATCTTTGACCAGTACACTATCTCCAACACATAAAGATATGCCCTACAGCTATAGGCATCTGTACCTGACCAGTGCCCTCACTACAAATTATGGCCTGTGCCTGCAGCGGTTCCCTTCCCCATCATATCATCCAGTCCAACAACAACGTGCATTTACATAGTATATAGAAATGCCTCATAAAATGTCTCAAAATTTTGAGAATTACTCTGAATCAGGAACAAATTTACCACAGGTCCCCTGAACCATTTGAGATGGGGCGGCACAGTGGCGCAGTGGTTAGCACTGCAGCCTCACAGCTCCAGCGACCCGGGTTCAATTCTGGGTACTGCCTGTGTGGAGTTTGCAAGTTCTCCCTGTGTCTGCGTGGGTTTCCTCCGGGTGCTCCGGTTTCCTCCCACATGCCAAAGACTTGCTGGTTGATAGGTAAATTGTCCATTATAAATTGCCCCTAGTATAGGTAGGTGGTAGGGAAATATAGGGACAGGTGGGGATGTGGTAGGAATATGGAATTAGTGTAGGATTAGTATTAAAAAAAAAATTGGTGGTTGATGGTCGGCACAGACTCAGTGGGCCTGTTTCAGTGCTGTAGCTCTAAACTAAACTAAACTAAATAAACATTGCCTCCCCACACACCCCCCCACCCACGACCACCACCACCACCACCACCAGCACAATGCAATGAACAGATAGCCTGTACATTCCCTTGTCTGCTGAACAAATTTGGGCACCAGTCCATAGGCACAAATTAGCCAAAGTTACTGCCAAAATATGATGAATCTGCAAAAATGAAAGAGTGGCAACAGGGAAAAACCAAGGTTAGAAACCTGGTCCAAAAAGGCTGGGGGAAATTCACCCAACAGTCTTCCTACCACCGGCCCCACCCCCACCCCCCACCCCTGCAACACCAGACTGAGCAGAGATCATGGACCTCACCGAGAACAACCAAACCCACCAGCCTCCCACTGACCCCATACCCCCACCAAATAAAATCACATGGGATAAACCCATCTCTACATACGTTTTATAAGCTTAAATCCTATCACCCGCCTCCCTCCTCACTGATCAGAAATAAGGGAACATCCCCCCCATTGAGCAGGAGTATATATATTAACCTCCTCACACTCCATGGAAACAATCACTTCTACCCTTTATTTACCAGACAAAAGAGCTGAACTCAAGAGGTGAGGTGAGAGTGACTGCCCTTGACATCAAGGCATTTGACCGAGTATGGCATCAAGGATCCCTAGCAAAACTAGAGTCAATGGGAATCGGAGAGAAAACTCTTCGCTGGTTGGAGTCGTACTTAGCGCAAAGGAAGATGGTTGTGGTTGTTGGAGGTCAATCATCTCAGCTCCAGGACATCACTGCAGGAGTTCCTCAGGGTCGTGTCCTAGGCCCAACCATCATCAACTGCTTCATCAATGACCTTCCTTCAATCATAAGGTCAGAAGTGGGAACGTTCGCTGATGATTGCACAATGTTCAGCACCATTTGCGACTCCTCAGATAATGATGCAGTCCATTTAGAAATGCAGCAAGACCTGCACAACATCCAGGCTTGGGCTGATAAGTGCCAAGTAACATTCGCACCACACAAGTGCCAGGCAATGACCATTTCAAACAAGAGAGAATCTAACAATCTCCCCTTGATGTTCAATGACATTACCATCGCTGAATCCCCCACTATCAACATCCTGGGGGGTCACCATTGACCAGAAACCAAACTGGAGTAGCCATATAAATGCTGTGGCTACAAGAGCAGGTCAGAGGTTGGGAATTCTGCAGCGGGTAACTTATCTCCTGACTCCACAATGCCTTCCACCATCTACAAGGCACAAGTCAGGAGTGTGATGGAATACTCTCCACTTGCTGGATGGATGAAGCTCCAACAACACACAAGAAGCTCAACAACATCCAGGAAAAAGCGGCCCGCTTCATTGGCATCCCATCCACTACCTTCAACATTCACTCCCTCCACCACCGACGCACAGTGGCAGCAGTGTGTACCATCTACAAGATGCACTGCAGTGACTCAGCAAGGCTCCTTCAACAGCACCTTCCAAAATCGTGACCTTTACCACCTCGAAGGGCAAGAACACCACCAACTGAAAGTTCCAAGCCACACACCATCCTGACTTGGAACTATATCGCTGTTCCTTCACTTTCGCTGGGTCAAAATCATGGAACTCCCTTCCTAACAACACTGTTGGTGTACCTACACCCCAAAGACATCAGCAGGGAAGTCCTCTTCTCTGTGGATGCGAGGAAAGGGCTATTCACCAACCAGAGCAGGCATGGCTGAAAGTAGCAGAGAGTGTGGGCAGCAGGAGTGTCGTGTCCAGGACCTGGATTCAGTGCTGGAAAAGGTTCAATGGACTCATTATTTCCGGCAAGGTGAGTGTCATACCACTTTTAGATGGCAGCCATTACTCTCTGTCTTCCCTAGCATTCTCCTACACAGCACTCCTCTGACCAACACCTTGCAGTTCCAAACATTCCTTTCTCTCCAGGCACCTCCTCTAATCTTCATCTCAACAGCCAACACTCACACTCACCCCCATCCTATTGCCCTCTCACCCCCATCCCTCACAGATACTGTCCTCAAATGTTCTCCTTCCATCCTCAACACACATCCCACTTCTCACACTCACAACTCTGCTTTCTCTCATTGCATAAGAGAACTACAACTTCAGGGAGAGGCAGAGAAGCAGTTTGGGGGGTGGGTGGTTGGTGGCTGGACCTGCAGTCATTACCACCGTGACCTCATCAGGGGAGGATGCCCCAGAGATCGGCTGGGTGGCAGACACACTAGGCATCAGAGATGGAGAGATGGGGTGGTCCAGAGACCTGGTGACAGCATTAGATAATACACTGCCACTTAACTGTCACACATGTTGAATTGATGTTACCACTGACTGGATGTCATGATTTGTTGAGTTTGTACCCTTTCCCCATGTCAGCACTAACTCATGTCTTTCATCTCCCACTGGTCCTTCATGGGTGATGGAGGAGCTGATGAGGGACCAGACTTCGGACCTCAGAGGAGGGCGAGCACTTTGATGATGCACCAGCACATGACTCATGCACACCATCTACCAGTACAGATACACACAGTTTGGTGGGTACTGCAGTAGAAATAGCAAACATGTCACATGGTGAGCAGCACATCCCATGTGAGGAGAAGCAGGTGTTGAAGACAGAGACAGCATTGGAAAGGCTCCATCGGAGGGTACAGGACACTCCAAACTCTGCTCACCTGGATGTAGATGCTGAGCCTTAGAGGTCATCCATGAAGATAGAACTTGTAGAGCTGCAATGGAAACTATTAGCTTCTATCAGCATTCCAGAGACAGTGCACAACCTCGCAGAGTGATTGGAGGATTCCATCTCTAGCATAAGTGCCATGATGTCTCAGGTATTTGCACTGATGTCCACCTCCATGGAAAGAGTGGCCACCTGCATGGAGAGTCAGATGTGGCTGGGCACCAAGTGCAAGCTGATCCAGCTGATCCTGCACACTCTGACTGCCACTTTACACAGGATGGAGCACAGCCTCGCCTTAGTGTCTCAACACTTCACTGACATGCAGCAAAGTGCTCTCCGCTCTCTGCTAGCAGGAAAGTGCAGGTGGGTTCTGAGAGGGAAGATGGAGAAAGGGGACATGGCAGTGGGAACTCTTCTCAAAGTACTCCCACCTCTCATCCCTTGCTCCCACTCCCCAGTCATATCCCCACATGCTACCTCCTGCCCTGATAACTGAGTCTGCCCCTTCACAGGTGCAGCTGTGGCAGTCTTTGGCAAGGTCCTCACCGGCTCCAAAACCCAGAGGACGTCTGCCACAGGCATCTCAGTTGTCAGAACTGGGGAATAAGCAGCCGCGTCCAGCTCTGCTGAAGCCACTGGGGTTGAACCATGTATGAGTAAGAGGAAGCAGATGAGAAAGACTTAATAATTGCACAAGAGGATTCACTTGGGTGCATATAGCAATGAAGTTATGCTGATGTTTATTTCAATGAATGAAATACTATTAGAACTCTTGATTCTCATGGTCTCTACTTCCTTGCATGCCCCATTCACCCTGGAAAGTAGCCTTCAGGTGAATGGTATGACTGCTTTTATGAGGATGGAAGGGTGTGAATTTGATGGTCGGCTGGTTGATAGTTATAATGAATTGATTCAGGGTGCAGGGGGTGGGGGGGCGACACAGGGTTTCTGCTGCACTCTCAGATGGCTTGACAGCATATTAAGTGAAGCATGCCTGGATAAGTCTGTCTTTGGCATCTCTGGCAGCCAAGTGTGCAACTCCAGGCACCATGGCCACATCTGACTCCTCCTCCTCCTTGCCCGCCTCCTCCTCCTCGGCTGCCAGTGCTTCTGCAACTTCCTCTTGCTGCAGCTGCATTTCCCTCTGTAGTGCAATGTTGTGAAGGGAACAGCAGACCACAATATTCTTGGAGACCCTTGTTGGGGCATATTGAAGGGCATCTCCAGATCTGACCAGGCACCTATACTGCGTCTTGAACAACCCAATGGCTTGTTCTATTATTGCCCTGTGGTGATGTGGCTCCTGTTGTATCTCTCCATTGTTGACTAGTTGGGATTCTTACAGGAGTCATCTGTCAGAGGGTAGCTCAGGTCTCCCAGGAGCCAGACACTGAGGCTGTGTGGAGGAGCAAAAATGAATGAATCATGGCTGTTCCCAGGATATCAAGCACAGACATGCATGATCACTTTCTGGCGGTCACAAACTATCTGAACGTTGAGGAAGTGGAATCCCTTGTGATTGATTAATATTCCTGGCGGCTCTGAGGCCCTCTTGATTGTCATGTGTGTACAGTCAGTGACTCCCTGGACCTATGGGAATCCAGCCACAGCAGCGAAGCCAACAGCCATCTGTGTCTGACTAGCTTCATCCATGGAAAACTGCACATAAATGACATCAGTGACCTGGGAGTGAGCTTACAGGCAGCAGATTGAAAGATTCTTGAGATGTCACCAGCAGAACCCTAGAAGGAGCTGGAAGTAAGGAAATTCAGTGCTATGGTGACCTTGATGGCTACTGGCAATGTGTGCCCACCTGGCCCTCTTGGAAGGAAATCTTCTTCCAGGAGGCAGCAGATATCAGCAATGACCTTCCGCGAAAGCCTGAACCTCCAGAGTTGTTTTTCCGTCATGTTGAGGAAGCTGATCCTCTGCCTCTTGACCCTGTGCTGGGGTTTTTTGTGTCCTTCAAGCAGGAGCTCTCTGTTCATCTCCTTTGTCACATGGACATGCGGCTGTGGAGAAGGCAGCTGCTGTTGTTGCTGCTCCTGGAACTCTTGTGACTGCAGCTATTGGTGTGGCTAGTCCTCATCAGAGCTCCAAGCTCCTGCTGCATAAGTTGCTGTCATGCTGCAGTGAAGGCTGACACCAAGGAAATTGAGATGAAGGTGAGTAAACTCTGCAAGGTAATTGAAAATCCTTCCAAAGAGTTGAAATGGACACTCAAATTAGTGATTTTTGGCTTTCAGAATTAAACCTGCAAGCACATGCCTTTCACTGAGGCTGACCACAAACTGCGCGATTTCACTCTTTAAAGTTTTCCCAGCACATCAGTTTCATTAAACCATCACTCCCCACTGTGCGCTTGCCTCAGTGACCCTGGTGAGATGTAAAGAGCTTGGGGAATCTATGCATTGGCTATTAAAGAATGCAGAGTTAAATTCAAAGTTAATGATGTGTTGGCATATTGTAATAACTTTCCTGACAGCTGCATGGGATTCCCCTGCTCACCTGCAAACTCGCCCAGGTTAAACCCAGAAGTGGGCGGGATCATGTCAGATATCTGACCCCACGCCAGTTTTCAGGGATTTAACCCCTTGCCTGCACCTTTCCTTGGCAGTTAAAATTCAGCCCAAATTCCCTGGCACTCTCTGGAGCTTCATAATTACAGAGCACTGTGGGCCCTGCCTATACTGTAGCTACAATTCAGGCACTGATATTACAATATAAATATGTTATCAGTGTTCCAGAGTGGGAAATGGTTTCAGGTTTGAATAGTGGTCTGCTTAGCTCCTGATCCTAACTGTGTAATGCAAAGAGGTGCCAAGCAGAGGGTTTAGAGTCTCCTTACGGCAGAAGAGGATAAATCATATGGCAGCGATACACCCGGATGATCCTTATTCTTCATTGGCATGCAACATGAAAATAATATTCTCTCTGGCTGTTCTGGTACTTTAGGTAGACTTTAAAAATCCAATGGTACTATTTGAAGAGCAAGAATTTCTCCTTGGTGGTGGGGCCAACATTCCTCCTTGAACCAACATTACTTTAAAAAAAAATTAACTGGTCATGCCTGTCCTTGCCTTTATTGAGTTGACGCTATACCTATATGTAGCCTACATGACAACAAGCACTGCACTTCAAAATGATTCATAATATGGGAAGAATTTTGAGATGTTTTTAAGAGATGCAAATGGGATCCTGGGCTTTGAAAATAGAGGTGTAGAATACAAAAGCAAGGAACTTATGCTAAACTTTTATATATCACTGGTTAGGCCCCAGCTGGAATATTGTGTCCAATTCTTGGCACCACAATTAGGAAGGCTGTTACAGATTTGGAGAAGGTGCAGAGGAGATTTATTAGAATGATATTAGGGATGAGGGACTACAATTATGTGGAGGGACTAGAGATGTTGGAATTGTTCTTCTCAGAACAGAAAAGGTTAAGGGGTGATTTAATAGCAATGTTCAAAATTATGAGTAGTTTTGACAGAGTACATAAGGAGAAACTGTTTCCACTGGAAGGAGGTTGGTAATCAGAAAACATAGATTTAAGGTAATTGACACATGAACTAGGGGTGAGATGAGGAGAATGTTTTTTATACAGCGAGTTGTATGATCTGGAATGCACTGCCTGACAGGTAGCCACTGTAAGTATCAGGCTCAAGAGTAAAAGTGCTGACAGGAGCAAAGACACATAAGATTGAGTCAGCTTTTGCAGTTAACAGTTAATACAGAAAACTTACGGAAGCAAGTGCAGCAGATCAATACTTTTGTATTAACTATTTACTGTAAAAGGCTGTATCTTTCATGCTTCTACCACTCCCAATTCTGCTGACAATAATGATTCCATTGCTGCTGCTCTTATATTCCAAGGGACCTGAGCAATTCCCTCCTTTACTTGCTTTGACAGGTTTAGCGTTGGTGACTGGCCAACTGTTGGTATGTGGGCTGAATGCTGCAGTCTCTTAGGCTCCACTCCTCATCAACTACTGAGCAGATACAAAGGTTCAGTGGTGTCAGTCATTCCAGCAAGGGTATCTCTTGCATTCTGGAGTTGATTCACACTGCCCAATATCAATTTATAGGTATGGAGGCATAGAACAACTTACCAATGGTGCAAGGGAACCTAAAAATAAGTCAAGGAGAGGAACTTGGTGGATTTTTTATGTGAGTAAAAAAAAAGCGATGGAGAAAATACTGGGACATAAGTTGAACAAATCTCCAGGGCCTGCTGGTTTTTATCCCAGAGTATTAAAATAAATAGGTGAGGAAATTGCAGATGTGTTAGTTTATACTTTTTCAAAGCACTCTAGATACAGGAATTGTGCTTTTGGATTGGAAAATTGCAACTATTACTCCATTATTTAAGATACTAGGTAACTACAGAACCATCAGTTTAACATCAGTTGTGAATAAGTTATGGGAATCTATCATCAGAGGCAGAGTGACTGAGCACTTGGAAAAGTATGAGCAGATTAGAAAGAATTAGTATGAATTTGAGGAGAATGCCATGTTTGACTAATCTAGCTAAATTTTTTGAGGTGGTCAATAGCCTGGTGAACAGAGGGGTTTGGGGTGGAGAGGTGGGTGTTTATGGATGTTGTCTAGGTGGGCTTCTAAAAGGCATATAATATGGTTCCACACGAGATCATTAGCAAAACTAAAAGTGCATGGGATTATTGGTAATGTTATGAATTGTTATTTGGTAGTGATGTAGGAAACAGAGAGTAGGAAGAAAGGGAACATTCTCTGATTGATAGTTCATGATAAATGGCATTTCCCAGAGATCAACACTGGGGCTTAAGCTTTTCTGCACTATTAGTAATGATTTTGCTGAAGGAGTAGAGTATTGTCTATACAAATTTTCAGATGACACTAAATTAGCAAACACAGCAAGTAGTGTGGATGGAAGCAGGGAGTTCCAAAGGGACATAGACTAAGTGAGTGGGCTAAACTATGATTGATAATAGTTTAATATGTGAAGTGTGAGGTCATCCAATTTGGATCCGAGAAAGATAAATTGGAATATTATCTAATGATGAGAGACTAGGAGGTGTGGAGAAGCAAAAGCATTTGGGGACAAAACACCCCTAGCCAGCTTCTCTATGTTCTACATAAACATGAGGCTATTCCAAAACTCTGCTAACTGTGTTCTAACTCACAGGTCCTATTCACCTATCACTCCTGTGCTCGTTGACCTACATTGGTTCCCGGTCAAGCAACGCCTTGAATTTAAAATTCTCATCCTTGTCTTTAAATATCTCCATGGCATCAATGCTTCCTATCTCTGACCTATCTATCACCTCCAGCCCTACAACCCTCCTAGATACCTGCACTTCTCCAATTCTGATCTCTTGAACAGCCCCGATTTTAATTGTCCTTGCATCAGTGGCCATGCCTTCAGCTGCCAAGCCCTAAGTTCTGGAATCCTCTCCCTTAAACTCTCCGTCTCTCTACCTCTCTTTCCTTATTTACGATGCTCCTTAAAACCTACCTCTTTGACCAAGCTTTTGATGATCTACCCTAATGTCTCCTTATGTGACTCAGTGTCAAACTTTGCTTGATAATGCTCCTGTGAAGAACCTTGGGACATTTTACTCCATTAAAACTGCTACATAAATCCAATTTATGGTTGCTATCCGCAGACGCAGAACATGAAAAGCTAGTGCACAGGTGCAAAAAAAAGTCAAAAAGACTAATGGAATGTTGGCATTTATCTCAAGGGAGTTGAAATACAAAGGTTGAGGATGTGAGGCTGAAATTGATACTCCTGCTGAACACAATGGTGGTCTGCCCATGCGGGCCACACACCACGGAACTGCCGCAATATTAAATAGCCATGGCGGACTGTCCCCTCTGCCCCCAGTGACATGGGTGCTGACACCATTTTTAAAAGGCTTCGAGCCCTGCCGTCCATTAGAATATTTAAAGATACATTGATTTTTTAAAAATTAAAAAAACTTATCTTGCCCCTCTCCCAAACCCCAATAATCATTGAATTAATTACTTGCCCTCTCCCCCCCAGAAACACTTACCTTGTCCAAAGTGCATAAACTTTACACTACAACCCTTCTCACCATCCCCTACACCAATGATATGATTTTGACCCCAATCCCCCACCCCCCCCACCCCCACACTGAGAAACTTACCTCCTCCCGCCTCCCCACCAATGTTATGCCTCCAGACTGTGATCCAAAGGCACGGGAGTGCTGGCCAGTGGCAGGGAGATCAGACTGGGACAGACGGCGGGAACATAAGTATTGTTCATTCATTAATTTAAAATTATTTACATATGTTAATGGGGGTCCCATTGCCGAGCAGTGGGGAAGCAACCATCAGGCCTCGCCACTGCCGGCAACATTGGGCCGGGCCTTCCCGGCATAAGAGTGTGTGGCCACCCTCTCCCGGAGGCATTTTCCAGCCCCCTACCACGCCCCCTGACATCGGGGGTTCTGTAAAATCCAGCCTGTGATGCTTCAGTTGTACATAATATTGGTTAGACATCATCTAGAGTACTGCATTTAGCTTTGGGCACTGTATACAAAAGCAAAATACTGCAGATGCTGGAAATCTGAAATAAAAACAGAAAATGCTGGAAATAACAGGTCAGGCAGCATCTGTGGAGAAAGAAACAAAATTAACATTGCAGGTCGATGAACTTTCATCAGAATTGGGAAAAGTAAGAAATGTAGTGGGTTTTAAGTAGGTCAAATGGGGGAGGGCAGAAAAAGAACAAAAGGGAAGGTCTGCGATAGGGTGGATGTTGGGAGACATTAAATGATAAAAGAGTTGGTGGTCCAGACCAAAGGGAGTGGTAATGGGACAAGTAAAGAAACAAAAGTTGCGTCCAGAGGAGGTGTGAATGGCAGAATAATGAACAACTACCGTCCGCAAGTAAAAACAAGAGAAGAACAAGATTAAGAGACAAGCAAAAAAAGGAAACAAAATGGGGGCAGGGATTACAGTTGAAATTATTGATCTCAATGTTGAGTCCAGAAGTCTTTAAAGTGCCTAATCAAAAGATAAGGTGCTGTTCCTCGAGCTTGCGTTGAGCTTCATTGGAACACTGCACCTAGGCCAATGATAGAGATGTCAGTGTGAGAGCAAAGTAGAGAATTAAAATGGCAGGCTGTCGGAAAATCAGGGTCATGCTTGCAGACTGAAAGAAGATGTTCCACAAAGTGGTCATCCAGGCCGGAGGTTTACTCCCACTGTGGGAGTGACCTGGAGGTGGTGAGGGGTGGAGGGTGTAAAATTGTATGGGAGGCAGAGGTGCCGTCCCCGTCCCCTTCCCACCCTGTTGCAATTTTATGAGTGGCGGGGGTGGTGACAAATGGCCCGCCTGCCCGCCCCAGGCCAATTGAGGCCCTTAAGTGGCCAATTAATTGCCACTTAAGGGCCTACTCCTGCCCTGCTGATATTTTACCAGTGGCAGCTTGGAACTTCAGCATCCATGGAGGCTGCCCAGCCTGTATGGCCCACTCTTGCTCCAATTTCTTAAATTCTCCTCCACAAACCTGCTCTGAGTTATTACCAGGCCCCTGGTGTCAGTAGTCCACAATAGAAGATACAACTAGAAAAAGTCAGGCTTTTCAACCTGGAAAGGAGGCAGTTGAGAGGTGATCCTGTCAAGGTTTCATTTTTCTTCTTTAAACCTAAGAAAATCTGGTGTGCTCATTTCTTTGCCTTATAATTGGAAAGCGGTGAACAAGGATTAACAAAGGAGGAGTTCAAAACACAGTTTGAACAATTAAACCCTGTTACAGTAAGACCAGGTGAAGACGGGAAAAGACCCCTAGACACATTTCTCACCTGATCGTAACAGAAAATTTGGGTGCTAGCGTCCAGGATTTTACTCACAGACGAACGAGAGAAATTGGAAGTGGGAAGCCAAATTGTTCCCAATCAACAAAGAGCAAGAGTAATACAGGTTTTCTTGTGATTGTGTGCGATTGAATATTAATGTGTCTGCAACTGAAGTGAGTAGCTCTCCAAGCCAGGGTGAAGTACTTGGGATAAGTTAAAAGCACTGTCTATGGAGGAGTTGAGCAAAATGGCTGAGCAGTGTGGGATCACTGTACTTGGCAAGGCTAGGAAGTCTGAACTCCTAAGGCTAGTGGCCAACCATTTTTCCCATGAATCTGAAGAAGCAGAAGCAGTGTTAGAAGCAGACCCCGACAGGGTACTGCTAGCAAAGATACAATCAGTACAAAGGAAACTTGAATTAGAAGACAGAGAAAGAGAGAAAGAGAGGGAGACAGGAGATGGCGAAAGAGAGAGCCTTTCAGAAGGAATGTGAAGAAAATGAAAGACAGGAGAGGGAACGAGAGAGAGGATAGAGAGAAAGAAAGACAGGAAAAGAATGAGAAAGAGAGGAGAGAAAGAATATTGCAGAAAGAATATGAAGAGAGAGAGCTGAAGTGACTCAACTTTAGGGGGCAGCAGAGTAACGCCAGTGAAAGCATGGCCAATAGGGAGGAGCAGAATTCAGGGCTGGGTACAATATTGCTAAAACTCGCTCAATTAATTCCAAAATTCAATGAGGAAGATGTGTAAGTGTTTTTCGTGTCTTTTGAGAAACTGGCAAGGCAGCTAAAATGGCCAGCTGAGACCTGGTCTCTTTTAATACAAAGCAAGCTAATTGGAAAAGCCAATGAGGTTTATTCCTTGTTGCCAGATGACAGTTCATTAAATTATGAACTGACCAAAAATGCTATCCTCAGGGCATATGAATTAGTACCCAAAGCCTATCACCAAAAGTTTAGAACCTTCAAAAAGCAAGCTAATCAAACTGATGTGGAGTTTGAAAGGAGTAAGCAGCTGGCTTTTGACCAGTGGCTGAGGGCTTTAAAAATACAGCTCAGCTATGAGACTCTCAGAAAAGTAATTCCGTCAGAGGATTTTAAAAACTCTCTCCCATTCTCAATAAAGACCCATGTAGAGGAGCAGCGGGTCCAGAATGCCCGACAAGCGGCTGTTCTGGTCGATGAGCTTGCTTTAATTTATAAGTAGGTTTCCCAGGGAGAACCTTTCCTAATCACCCCGACAAATCCAAAAAGGATAAAGGGTGGGAAGGTGATAGGAGCCCTGGCAGTCATGGGGGAGAAAGGAAAGCAGGAGACACGGGGCGCTCCTCCAGCCAAAAAGGAAGGTGCTATGAGCAAGAGTGAGACTCAGAGACTTGTGTGCTTCCATTGTAATAAAGCAGGGCATTTAAAAGCTGACTGCTGGAAACTAAAGGGGAAACCAGTCGGGTTATTCAAGGCACACCTGCTCAGTGAAGACGGGACCCTAACGGAAAGCACACCAGAACAAGCTGTGGCTCTAACTGCAGTAAGAGTGCAACCCAGGAAACCTACTACAGCCAGTGCAGGGAAAGTTAATAGATTCCTGAAGGTTATCAGGGTTTTGTGTTTGAAGGGAAAGTAACCCCATACCTCTCAAGTGGGACAAGAAAGCCCATAGTAATTCTCAGGGACACACGGGTGACTAGATCTCTTTTACAGGGAAAAGGCCTGACCTTTCACCCAGAGAGTGCAGTGAACACCAAAATGGTGGTGAATGGCATTGGAAGGCAGTGTATGCCTGTATCTGTATACTGGGTGGACCTGGAGTGTGACCTAGTTTCAGGACCGGTGACTGTAGGGCTTGCCCCTAGTTTGCCTGTGGACAGGGTTGACCTTCTCCTAGGTAATGATCTGGCAGGGGTGAAGGTGGTCGCCCCCACCCCTGTAGTGAAAGAAAGACCACAGGAGGTCAGAGATACAGGGAAGTGGCACGAGATGGTCTGCTGCAGAGTCCCTGAATGTGTAGTAGAACAGGCCGTGATCAAACCAGCTCCCCCAGAGGAGACAGAATTGGCACTGCAGACAGATGACCACGAGGTCTGCCTGTCTGAGACTTTCTTCGGAAAGTTAGGAGACCCAGGGAATGAATTAAATGGATTTTCCCTCGCTGAAGGTCAGCGAGCCGACCCATTATTGCAAGAGTTAGCACAGGCTGCCCAGTCTGAAAGTGAAGCAGAGGGAGTCCCTGATTGCTACTATTTAAAGAAGGAAGTACTGATGAGGACATAGAGTTCTGCTCACAGACCTGAGAGCAAGGAGTGGACAGTAGTTCACCAGTTAATGGTGCCACAGAGGTACCGGGGAGAAATATTAAGAAGGACCCACAAGACTACAGTGGCTGTACATGTTGGTATACGAAAGACCAAAGCCCGCATAAGACAGCAAATTGACTGGCCAAAACTCCACAAAGATGTGGTGGAGTACTGCAGGAGTTGCCACATGTGCCAGGTTGAGGGGAAACCCCAACCTGCAGTGAAACCTGCATCCCTAAGTCCTGTACCGGTGTTAGGAGGACCCTCCAGCAGAGGGCCGATGAACTGTAAGGGACCTCTGCTGATAACAAAAGGGGACAGGCAGGCACACAACTGGCAAAAGTTTAGAAAGAGAAGGAGAAAAAGTGACCAGGAGGGCAGGTTAAGGGAAGTGCGGGAGGAATTCTAGATGAAAACCTCTACTGTCTGGTCAGCCAAACCTTGCAATGAAATGCGCCATTTTTTTTCAAATCGCATTTCATTCCCCTGGGTGTGGAGGTGTCATGCAAGCCACCACCTGCCAAGATTGAGGCACACATTAGTTTGCCACATGAACATTAAAACTTAAAATTGTGGCTGGGAAGAAAAGAGGGCCTATCACAAGGAATTGCCAAGCCCCTGACTGGAAAGACATTTGTATACTGGCAGACAGTGTTGGAACAAAGGACCGAGTCCTGGCTTCCCCAATACACAGAAGACCTTTTCAGACCAGTTTCGTCTCATGATTAACTGGCTGTTTGAATTTTGAACTTACCACAGAATGTTTGAAACTCAGAAATCTGTTCGCTCCTGGACTGGAAAAGAGCTCTCTCCTGTCTGCTCTCATCTCATTCTCACCAGCTTCGGAAACCATTGAAGACACGTAAACTCAAAGAGGGAAAAGTCTCCTCAGTGAACAAGGTTTAAGAAGAATACTGGGCCCCAACGAAAAGTAAGAACTGTCTACAATCAAATACTCTACGGCGCGCTGGAAACACAGAAACAGTAACAAGAAACCCCCTTCAGAACTTGCCTCAAACTTCTCTACTTTATTTTTCTTCTGCTCTTTTCTGCCCCTATTTGCATGTGGGTATCGCGTATGCATGCTAGTGTGGGGCGCGGTGTGTATCCGTAGGCATTAACCGAATTAGAGTTTAAGTTAAAGGCTTAATAGTTTTCAGTTTTTCTTCTTTAAACCCAAGAAAACCTGTGTGCTCATTTCTTTGCCTTATAATTGGAAAGTGGTGAACAAGGATCAACAAAGGGGAGCTGAAAACACACACTGTTTAAAATTAAACCCTGTTACAATAAGACCAGGTGAAGACAGAAAAAGACCCCTAGACGCCTTTCTCATCTGGTTGTAACAACATTCAAAGTACTTACGACAAGTTTTATGGTCTCCTTTAAAACAATATCTTCCCCTTCTAAACTTACAAAATTTGTGCAAGTATTTGACCATTGCAGTATCTTGTACCTAAATTACATAAACTTCTTTTCTTAAGATTTATTGTGGTTCACTGCACTTAAAAACGTTGGCATGAGTCCGCAGTGTGGATAGATCCAACCAGAACTGGCACGTGACCCACAGGTCTGACTTGAGGGTGAACCTTAAACTAATACATGCAAAGATTCTGAATTAAGCTCATAATTATCCTTTATAAATTGTGGAAAATAGGCTTGCACACATTCTTGGAATTGTGAGGAAGGATGAAGTATATTTTGTACATATATTTTGAATATATCTACAACTATCAATGTTCCAGACTTATTCTTGGAGCTTTTAACAGATATTTGTGATTCTATCTAGACAGTGTTGGGTGATTCCTTCAATCACCAGACTTCGCAATTAACTGTTGTTCCATTTAAATGTAGAATCATAGATTCATAGAATGGTTACAGCACGGAAGGAGGCCATTCGGCCTGTCGTAGCCATGCTTGCTTTCTGCAAGAGTAACTCAGCTGGTCCCGCTTCCCTGTCCTTTCCCCATAGCCCTGCAATTTTTTTCTGTTCAAGTGCTTATCCAATCACCTTTTGAAAATAGCAATTGAATCTGTCTCCACCACACTCTCAGGCAGTGCATTCCAGTTGCTGCATAAAAAGGTTTTTCCTCATGTCGCTGCTGTTTCTTTTGCCATTCACCTTATACTGGTGTCCTCTGGCACTCAATCCTTCCGCCGATGGGAATAGTTTCTCTACATCTGCTCTGTCTAGATCCCTCATGATTTTGAACAACTGATTCAAATCACCTCTCAGTCTTCTTTTCTCTAAGAAGAACAACCCCAGCTTCTCCAATCTATCACATAAACTTAAGTCCCTCATCCTTGGAACCATTCTCATAAATCTTTTCTGCACTCTCTCTTAGAGCTTCACATCCTTCCTAAAGTGTGGTGCCCAGTATTATACACAATACTGCAGTTCAGGCCAAACCAGTGTTTTATAAAGGTTCACCGTAACTGCCTTGCTTTTGTGGTCTATGCCCCTATTTATAAAGCCCAAGTACCCATATGCCTTTTTAACCACTCTTTCAACCTGCTCTCCACCTTCAGTGATTTGTGCACATATACCCCAGGTCTCTCTTCAGAATTGTACCATTTATTTTATATTACCTCTCCATGTTCTTCCTACCAAAATGTATCACTTCACACTTCTCTGCATTAAATTTCATCTTCCACGTGTCTGCTATTCCACCAGCCTGTCTATGCCCTTTTGAAGTCAATCACTATCCTCCTTACAGTTCACAATACTTCCAAGTTTTGTGTCATCTGCAAGTTTTGAAATTTTGTGCCTTGTACACCCAAGTCTAGGTCATTAATAGATATCAGGGGCAACAGTGGCCCTGGTACTGACCCGAACATACGAACATGCGAATTAGGAGTAGAAGTAGGCCATTCAGCCCTTCTAGCCTGCTCCACCATTCAATATCATTGCTGATCTGTTTGTGTCTCAAATTCCACAGTCCCATCTACCACCAATAACTTTTGATTCCCTTGCCTTAAAAATATTCAATGACTCTGCCTCCACTACCCTCTGAGGCAGAGAGTTCCAAAGTCACACAATCCTCTGAGAGAGAAAAATTCTCCTCCTCTCTGTCCTAAAAGTGTGACCCCTAATTTTAAAGCAGTGCCCCCTAGTTCTGGACTCACCCACAAGAGGAAACATTCTTTCCACATCCACCTTGTCAAGACTGTTCAGGATTTTATAAACTTCAATCAAGTCTCCCCTCATTCTTCTAACTCCAGTGAAAACAAGCCCCCTGGGAAATCCTACTTTATACCTTCTTTCAGTTTGAAAAACAACTATTCAACACTACTCTTTGTTTCCTGTCACTCAGCCAACTTTGTATCCATGATACCACTTTCAGTTTCATTCCATGGGCTTCAATTTTACTGGCAAGCCTATTATGTGGCACTTTATCAAATGCTTTTTGGAAGTCTATGTATACCATATCAACTGCATTACCCTCATTAAAACACTCAATGAAGTTAATTAAGCATGATTTGCTTTTAGCAAATCCGTGCTTAATTAATCATCCTTAATTAATGCATATATGTCAAACGACTGTTAATTTTGTCCAGGATTATTGTTTTTAAAAGCTTTCCCACCACCAAGGTTAAACTGACTGGCATGTTGTTGCTGGGCTCATTCCTACACCCTTTTTTGAATAAGGGTGTAAGATGTGCAGTTTTCCAGACCTCTGGCACCACCTTGTATCTAAGGAGGATTGGAAGATTATGGCCAACACATCCACAATTTCCACCCTTACTTCCGTTAATATCCCTTGGTTGTATCCCATCCAGTGCTGGTGACTTATCAAATTTAAGTATAGCCAGCCTTTTTAATACCTCCTCTTTATCAATTTTTAGCCAATCCAGTGTTTCAATCATCTCCTCTTTGACAATAAGTTTGGCAGCATCTTCTTCCTTGGTAAAGACAGATGCGAAGTACTCATGTTTGGAATTCCCTTCTCCAGCGAGCAGTGGATGCTGGGTCATTGAATATATTCAAGGCTGAATTAGACAGATTTTTGATTGACAAGGGAGTCAAAGGTTGTGAAGGGCAAGTAAGAAAGTGGGAGTTAAGCCTCAATCAGATCAGCCATGACATTATTGCATGGCAGAGCAAGCTCGAGGGGCCGAATGGCCTACTCCTACTCCTATTTCTTGTGGTCTTATGTTCTTATTTAGTAATTCAGACATGCCCTGTTCCTCCATGTGTAGATCACTTTTTGGTGCCTAATCGACCCCACCCCTCTCATACAACCTTTTTACTAGCAACATGCCAAGAAAACGTTTGGATTCCCTTTTTATGTTATCGGCCAGTCTATTCTCAAACTTTCTTTTATTTCCTTTTTCACTTCCCCTCTGAACTTTCTATATTCAGCCTGGTTCTCACTTGTATTATCAACCTGACATCTGTCATACACACCCTTTATCTGCTTCATATTACTCTTTATCTCTTTTGTCATCCAGAGAACTCTGGCTTTCTTTGCCTTTCCTTTCCCCTTCGTGGCAATGTGCCTCGACTGTACCCAAACCTCTTTAAAGACAGCCTGTTGTTCTATTGTGGTTTTGCGTGCCTATCTTTCATTCCAATTTACCTGGGACGGGTCCATTCTCATCCCACTGAAATTGGCCCTCCTCCAATTAAGTATTTTTACTTAAGATTGCTCCTTGTCCTTTTCATAGCTAACCTAAACTTTATGCTTTTATGATCACTGTTCCCTAAATGTTCTCCTACTGACACTTGATCCACTTGTCTCACCTCATTCCCCAAACCAGATCTGGCAAAACCTCCTTCCTCATTGCACCGGAAACATACTGATGTAGAAATTCACCTTTAGAAACAGTTCCCCCTCTCTGTCCTCTGTACTATTACTATCCAAGTCCATACTGGGATAATTAAAGTACCCCAGTATCACTACTTTATAGTTTTTGCACCTCTCTGTAATTTATTTGCAAATTTATTCCTCTATACCTTTCCCAGTAGTTAGTGGCCTATAGAATACACGCAGTAGTATATTGTTTCTTAACTCTAACCAAATAGATTTTGTCTTTGACCCTTCTAAGCCATCCTTTCTCTACAGCACTATAATATCTCCCTTAATCAATACACCTTTTCTTTCCTTCCCTATCTTTCCTGAACATCTTGTGTCAAGGAATATTTCATACCTAGTCATGCCCTTTTTGAGCTCAGTCTCTGTTATCACCACAACATCATATTCCCATGTGGTTATCTATGCTTGCAGCTCACCGAGCTTATTTGCCAAGCTTTGTGTGGTAACGTACGTGCACTGGGACAGAAATCAAACCTGCCAAATGGAAACATATTAATTTTGCCATATGAGACACTACTTGAAACCTTTTTACTGTACATTGCAAAGAAGTTGTTCAAAAAAACAGAACTGACCAGCTGAAAACATGATTGCGCATTTGCAGAAAAGACCAGGACTAGCCGAGAGACAGTTGAATAGCGATATAGTGGGAGTGCTCACTGATTCAGTTAGCGAGATCGGTTTTGTCAATAGTGATGATCAAAAGACACTGACAGCTTCTGTAAGAAACAAAACTCCATCCCCCACCAAGTATGTCTGGGAGGCTCTGAAATCCAACCTCCCTCCAAGATGTTGCTGTTTCAAATAGAGATGGTCACATGACCTACCTGCTGGTAAGACTGGGGCTTTTTGAATTGCGCCTCACAGAAAGGAACAGACTGCAATTTGAACACCAAAGAGAAGATCTCTCTCTCTCTGTCTTTCTCTGACTTAGCAAAGTCCCAGGGAACCCGCAGTGGCAGCATAAACTTCAAGACTAAAGACCACTTTGGCCTTCTGGTATCAGAGAAGCAAGTCTGAAATTGTGCACTGGGCCCCAGTGAGAATTCCAAGACCATCACTTCAATCAAGGACACTACCACAAGGACACTAACAACCGTATCCGTCTTCCATTTATTACGAACTCTACTTCAACACACCTCCCAATTATTTTTCTCCCCCTCTGTATCTATTTGTGTGTGTGTGCCTCTTGTTTGCATGCGAGCGTAGATGCATTGCGTATTTTAGTAATTTTTTGCGGGTTAGAGTGATAAGGCACATAAACTTACATCTTTCTTGTTTAAACCTAAGAAAGTCTGTCTGATTGATTTATTTGTAATTGTAATGAGAGTGCAGTGAGCAAGGGCTCACTGAGGTGGTAAGCTAAAACCACTGTGTTTTAAAAGATAAACCAGGTTATGGCAGAAATTTGGGGGCTATCGTCTGAGATTGAACCCACAGACAATCGAGAAATTGGAAGTGGGAAATCAAATTGATCCCAATCAAAAAGAGAAAAGACTTCAAAACAGGTTTTCTTGTGGTTTTCATGATACAATACTAAAATCACTGTGTTTTAAAAGATAAACCCTGTTACGGCCAAACCAGAGAAGGGCAAGAGGGGAGCCTAAGACCCCTTCCTCACCTGGTCGTAAGAGCATTGTAAACCAGATTTAGGCCTTATGGCATGTAGGAAAAAGCTAGAATGAAAGACATGACAATAATGTGAGTGAGAGGGTTGTAGAAAAGGGTAGTGTTGGGGACAGTAGCAGAGTAGTTATGTCACTGGACTGATAATCCATAGGTGGGGAGTAATGATCCTGAGACATGGGCTGAATTTCAACTGAAAAATTAGGTGGGTTTTTGGGGGGGCTGGGGTGGTGGTGGTTAAAGTGTCAGAAATATGTTACCTGACCCAAACCTGCCATTTCTGGCTTTAACTGAGGCTGGAGATGAGTGGGCAGCCAACCCAACCCAAGGAGGCAGATTGGAACTTTAAATATGATAATGAGACTGCGAGGCTCATTGTCATTCTGCTTTTACTGGGCTTTTGCTGCTGCCGGCCAGGTATCCCAAGTGTTGGATCACCAGCAGCTTCCTTAAGGTGAGGACTTGGTGGATTCAGGAGGTAAGTGCCTTCACACTTATCCCCTGGATCCAATAGCCTGCCTGAGCAGCCTCGCAATCAGGCACCCCCCTCAAAGGCGTTCACTCAAGGCCTCCAACCTCCAACCCCATCAGGCCCCAATCGCTCATCACCACCACCCCGATTTCCACCCATACCCACTCAGAAGCCTCCGACTTTCCACATCCCCTCAGAATCTGACTCCCCTCTGAGATTGGCAACCCCTTCCATTCAACACACCCCCAACCCCCAGACCGCCCCCTGTTTTGGTTGACCTCCCAGCTGATCGCCCTCCCCCTCCAATCACCCCACCTCCGGTCGATCCCCTCCTCCCACCTAGTTGACAACCCCTCTCCGTTTGAACCCCTCCCCCAACCCCCATCTAACCCGAGTTCCTGGCGCAGACCTATCTGCTGCTAATGTGGCTGTCAGTACCTGGCTCCCCCTTGACTGAAGGTCCAGCTTGTCAATCTAGCTGGGTGTCCAGCCAGGGAACCAATCACTGACGTCACTAACACATTGTGGAGTTAAAGCTCCACAGTGTGGGGGGGATTCCCGAGTTGTGGTTACCCACTGAACATCCAGATGCCACATGTCTTAAGCTAAGTAAACAGCAGGAGCCTTGATGACTAGGGAGTTGTTTACAAAGAAGTGAATTTCAAGAATTATGGTGGTCAAGAGTTGGTTTCATTTTTGGATATTGTTTTGGTTCAGTTGGGGGCAAGCCTGCTAAGAGAGAAGCCACTAGCTCAGCCTTTTTCCACCTCTTTGAGAAATTCTGAGAATCCAATATGATAGCTGAAACTCCTGATGTCGCATTTCTCCTGGAAAGCCTGGCAGACTCATCCTCAATGTTGCCTGAAGAGAACTGCTCCAAAAACATCCCAGTGACAGCCGGCTATGTGTATCAGGACACCAGACTAAAAGGGACAGCTGAGATCATTCCATAGCTTATCCTTGTTTTCTTCAGGAATTAACAAGTATTTGGCCAAAGTATTTTTTTGTCTTTTTTTTTCATGAAGAGATCTCTGCAGAGCAAAATGTATTTTTTCTTTAATGTGTGTGTGTGTGTGTGTGTGTGTGTGTGTTGGGTTAATTTCGAAGGGACCTTTCATATTTCAACCTGTGTGTTAATAAACTTTGCATCTTTATTAAATAAGTCTTGTTTTATAATAAATTAATAATGTTGTTGTTTATTAAATAATCCTGATTGGTGGATTTTATTCTGAAACTAAAATAGATAAAGTATATAATTGGCCATATTGGTAACTGGGTAAAACGTTTAAATATATGGTGTGACCCATGGAGAAGTGGAACTAGAGAAAGATGGTGCACTCCTCCAGCCTCAATCATAACATATAATTGGGGGTTTGTCCGGGATAACCCAAAGTTGACAAAGTGCAATTGTAAGCAGGGTAATAATAATTGAAAAGGGGAAAAGAAAAATGCTTACACTACCAGAATGGCTACTTTATGATGCAAATGCATTTGTGCAGCAGTCTGGAATAGATTATGAATCTTTAAAGGGATTGTCCACTGATGCGCTGTCAAGTGTGGTGGAATACTTGAAGTTAGACATTAGACTGAAAGCTAGGCGAGCCTAGTGGCCAGACAGCTGGAGAATTGAAGTGAAAGAGCCAGAGGGATGAGTAGAATTGGAGGAAGACAAGGTAACACTGGCACAGATTCAGTTGGACAGGAAGAAGTTAGAGCTAGAATTTCAGGCGAGGGAAAAGGAAAACAAAGGATATTTTGAAGGAAACAAGCAGAATGGCAGGAGAGAGAAAAGGAAAAAGAGAGCATTTCAAAGGGATCAAGCAGAGCAGCAGGAGAGGGAAAGGGCAAGAGAAAGAGAGAAAAGGAGAGAGAAAGGGAATATCAGATTAGAAAGCTGGAACTAGAAAAAAAAGGATGCTCTTGACCCCAATTAAAGTTCAGGTGGGGAAAGACCTGACTCCAATCCAGGACCCATTGGAGAGCCATTTAAATTTGTGCAAGCCCTCCCGAAATTTGAGGAAAGGGATGTAGAGGCATTTTTCATTTCTTTTGAAAGATACCTAAACAGATGAGGTGACCGAAAGAAAACTGGACACTGTTCATGCAAAACAAGTTGATTGGCAGAGCTCATGAAGTTTTCTGAGGAGGTTTCTGCAGATTACGAGATGGCAAAAAATGGCTATTCTCACTGTTTATGAATTAGAACCTAAAGCTTACAGATAGAAATTTCAGAACCTCCGGAAACAGCCTGGGCAGACTTATATAGAATTTGAGAGGGAAAACCAGGCACTAAAGGTAGAAGCCATGTATGAGACCCTTAGGGAAATAATTCTCCTGGAGGAATTCACTCTCTCCATTAGTAAGAACCCACATAGAGAACTAGAAGGGTTCAACAGCCAGACAAGCAGCTGAGATCGTTGATGATTATGAGCTTGTTTACAAGCCCAAACTCTTTTTCCGTCACCCCACACAAACCCGAGAAGGATAGAAGGTGGGAGGGTGAAAAGAAGGCAAGTAGCCAGGGACAAGAAAGGAACAGCTGGGAACACCCTGGGATCTCCTCCTCAGGCCAGAAAAAAAGATACTGAGGGTGGATGTGTGATCTGAAAGCCTTAATATTTCCACTGCCACAAGGTGGGACACCTTTGTGCAGAATGCTGGAAGTTACAGGGTAAGCCTGTGGGACTTATTGGGGTACACAGGCCAATGCAGAGAAAGGGCCCTGACCGATAGTATGACAGATCGAGCTGTAGCTCTGACTGCAGCTTTAAGGCCAAGTACAAAAACTGCTGTGAGTGAGGGGGATGTGAACAAGATACCTGAGAGTTATAGGGAATTCTTGTCAAAAGGAAAAGTAACTCCTTATCCCTCAAGTGAGGCAGGTAAACCGATGGTTATACGAAGGGATACAGGAGTCACCCAAACTCTTTTGCTGGGGAAAGGCATAGCTTTTCTACCAGAAAGCGCACTGAATGCCAAGGTTTTAGTGAATGGTATCGGCAGGGTGTACACACCCGTACCTCTCTATCGGGGGCCCTTGGAGTGTGACCTACTGTCTGGAATGGTGACCATAGGAATTTTCCATAGTTTGTCTATAGATGGCATTGACCTACTCCTAGGGAATGATTTGGGATTCTGATGAGGAAGTGCAGACCTCCTCATAGACCTGCGGATGAAGAATGGATGGTTGTTCACCAGATAGTGGTACCACCCAAGTATTGCCGGGAGATATTATGGATCACCCATGAAATTGCTATGACAGGACATGTGGGGATCCAGAAGACCCAGTCACGTATAAGTTGACATTTTTACTGGCCAGGTCTTTACAAGGACATGGTACAGTTTTGTAATATGTGCTAAACATGCCAGATTGTGGGAAAAATGCAACCTGCCATCAAACGGACACCTGTAATTCCCATATCAGTTTTTGGAGAACCAGGATGTTGGTAGACAGTGTGGGACCTTTACCCAAAACAAAAGCAGGACATCAATATGTACTCACTATTATGGATATGGCTACTTGGTTCCCAGAGGCCATTCCCTTGAGAACAATTTCTGCTAAGGTAGTGGTAGAGAAGATAACCCTGTTCTTCACTCAATATGGATTACCAATTGAGATACAGTTGGATCAAGTTTCCTATTTTATGGCTAAAATCTTTCAGGAAGTTATGGGTAATTTGGGTATAACACAGTTAAAGTGCTCAGTATACCAAAAAAAAAGGAACACCACCACCTGCAAGTTCCCCTCCAAGCCACACAGCATCCTGACTTGGAACTATCTCGCCGTTCCTTCACTGTCACTGAGTCAAAATCCAGTAACTCCAGTAACAGCACTATGGGTCCACCGACCCCACATGGACTGCAGCGGTTCAGGAAGGTGGCTCACCATCACCTTCTCAAGGGCAATTAGGGATGGGCAATAAATGCTGTCCCAGCCAGCAATGCCCACATCCCACGAATGAATAAAAAAAACTATAGCTGCCCCACTGACGGATTTGCTACAAAAAATAAAAGCCAAGGTAGTGTGGTCAGGAGAGTACCAAGCATCTTATGAAAGATTGAAAGCTATTTTGATCAATGAACCAGTGTTGGCTGCCTTAAATTTCACTAAGCCCTTGAAGGTAGCAATTGGTGCTAGTGACTTGGGGGTCGGTGCAGTCCTGTTACAAGAAGATGATTCGGGCATTGAAAGGTCAGTGGGATACTTTTCCAAAAAGCTAAATTGACACCATGCTACAGTAGAAAAAGAAACCCTGGGCTTACCATTAGCTCTTACACATTTTGAAGTACATGTCCACCACGATTGCACAAAGACACTGGTATATATTGATCATAAACCCCTCGCCTTTGTGGAAAAATTCAAAAACCAGAATGGCAGACTATTTCGATGGAGTTTACTATTGCAGTCCTATCACTTAAAGATTACATATATTGAGGGGAAAAACAATGTAATTGCTGATGCTTTGTCTCGAATTTAACCTTGCTTTGAGTTATCTGAGTACAAAGACAGTACTGGGCATAACTGTATTAGTTATAGGTAAAGAGTGAATGAGAATGAGTATGTAAATGTGTTTCAGTTTTTTTCTTTTTTCAATCTTTGTAATGAAATGCTTTTAAAATGGCAGTTCATTCCTCCAAGGATGGAAGTCTAATAAGTGTTTTGAAAGTGCTTCCATTTTTACTATTTTTTGAGGATTCATGTTTAAAAATTTTGGCAATTGATTCATTTGAAAGACTGAAGAGATTCCATAGGTGCTGGACTTTGTTTTTTTTTTCTTAAAAAAGGTCACTGGAAGGACTTGGACTTTGTGTAAAAATAAACCCTTTCTGCATGTCACATGTCTTAAGCTAAGTAAACAGCAGGAGCCTTGATGACTAGGGGAGTTGTTTACAGAGAAATGACATGTCAAGATTTATGTTGGTAAAGATGTGGATTTGTTTTTGGATATTGTTTTGATTCAGCTGGGGGTAAGCCTGCTGAGAGAGAAGCCACCAGCTCAGCCTTTTGCCACCTCTTTGAGAAACCCTGAGAATTCAGTGTGATAGCTGAAACTCTTGATGCCACATTTCTCCTGGAAAGCCTGCCAGACTCATCCTCGACATCACCTGAAGAGAACTGCTCCAAAAAGATCCCAGTGACAACTGTCTATGTGTATTGTGATGCCATACTAAAAAGGACAGCTGAGATCATTCCATATCTTATCCTTTTTTAATTCAAGACTTAACAAGTATTTGGCCCAAGTATTTTTTGTTTTTGCCTTTTTATTATGCATGTGTCCTGTGTTGTGGCATACCTCATTTGGGGTCCAACTTTGATTCAATGAGGAGTGTAAAAGATCATAGCAGGAGCAGCACCAGGGAAGTGGTACTGAGCAAATTGTTAGAGCTGTGCATATGCATACACTGAACCTCTCTCTCCAGCAGCATCACCTCACCTTATCTCAAAGCTATTCTACTCCACAGTTTCATTTCATCCTTCGTCTCATCCGACGCATTAACAAAAAACTTTTTTTCTTCCTTTCAGGTGTCAAGGAACGCAAGCTCCAGCAGCTAATGGGGACTAATGTCCCTCCAGATCCTTCTTCCCCTTCACTTCCCTCTGATCCCACCCCTTCTGATCTGACCCATTGCCGTGTATTCACTGTACCCTCTGACCTACCCTCTCTGATGCTGAATGTTCTGTACTCAGCAAAGGTCTCCGTTTTATTCCCATACGCCCCCACCTCAATGAATTTCGCGCTCGGCATGATGTTGAGCTCTTCTTCCGTCGCCTCTACCTCCGGGCTCACTTCTTTGACCAGGAGTCCTTTCCCCGATCAGTAGACCCATTCATCCGTCTCCAGCATTCTCCCTCTACCTGGACCCCTCCCCCTGGCCTCTTACCCGCTCTTGATCTTTTCATTGAAAACTGTTGGCGAGACATTGGTCATCTCAATTTCTCTGCCCCCCCTCTCTCACTCTAACCTGTCCCCCTGTGAACTTGAGGCACTCCGTTCTCTCAGGTCTAACCCCGACATGGTCATCAAACCTGCAGAGAAGGGTGGTGCTGTTGTTGTATGGCGTACTGACCTCTACCTTGCAAAGGCTCAGCGCCAACTTTCAGATACTTCTTCCTACCTCCTTCTGGACCATGACCCCACCACCGAACATCAAGCTACTGTCCACAGGACTGTCACTGACCTCATCCCCTCTGGAGATTTTCCCTCTACAGCTTCCAACCTCATAGTCCCGCAACCCCGGACAGCCCACTTCTACCTCCTTTCCAAAATCCACAAGCAGGACTGTCCCGGCAGACCCATTGTGTCAGCCTGCTGCTACCCCACTGAACTTATTTCTTCCTATCTTGACTCTATCTTTTCTCCGCTGGTCCAGTCTCTTCCCACCTACATCCATGACACCATACGTCATTTTGATAATTTCCAGTTTCCTGGCCCCAACCGCCTCCTCTTCACGATGGACGTCCAATCTCTCTACACCTCCATCCCCCACCAGGACGGTTTGAGGGCTCTCCACTTCTTCCTTGAACAGAGGCCCAACCAGTCCCCATCCACCACCACCCTCCTCTGCCTGGCTGAACTTGTTCTCACATTGAACAACTTCTCCTTCAACTCCACTCACTTCCTTCAAGTAAAAGGTGTTGCTTTGGGGACCCGCATGGGTCCTAGTTATGCCTGTCTTTTTGTGGGATATGTCGAACATTCCTTGTTCCAGTCCTACTCAGGCCCCCTCCCCCAACTCTTTTTCCAGTACATTGATGACTGTATCGGTGCCATTTACTGCTCTCACCCCGAACTGGAAAACTTTATCAACTTTGCTTCTAATTTCCACCCTTCTCTCGCCTTTACATGGTCCACCTCTGACACTTCCCTTCCCTTCCTCGACTTCCCTGTCTCCATCTCTGGGGATAGGCTGTCTACTAATATCCATTATAAGCCCACCGACTCCCACAGCTACCCCGACTACACTTCTTCACACCCTGCCTCCTGTAAGGACTCCATTCCATTCTCCCAGTTTCTCTGTCTCCGACGCATCTGCTCTGATGATGCTACCTTCTGTGCTTCTGATATGTCTTCCTTTTTCCTTAACTGAAGACTCCCCCCCACTATGGTTGACAGGGCCCTCAACCATGTCCGGCCCATTTCCCGCACCTCTACCCTCACCCCTTCCCCTCCCTCCCAGAACCGCGACAGGGTTCCCCTTGTCCTCACTTTCCACCCCATCCGCCTCCATATCCAAAGGATCATCCTCCGCCATTTCTGCCACCTCCAGCGTGATGCCACTACCAAAGGCATCTTCCCCTCCCTTCCCCTGTCAGCATTCCAAAGGGATCGTTCCTTCCGTGACACCCTGGTCCACTCCTCCATTACCCCCACCACCTCGTCCATTTCCCATGGCACCTTCCCCTGCAATCGCAGGAGGTGTATTTACCTGCCCATTTACCTCCTCTCTCCTCACTATCCCAGGCCCCAAACACTCCTTTCAGGTGAAGCAGCAATTTACTTGTACTTCTTTCAATGTAGTATACTGTATTCACTGCTCACAATGTGGTCTCCTCTACATTGGGGAGACCAAACGCAGACTGGGTGACCGCTTTGTGGAACACCTCCACTCAGTCCGCAAGCAGGACCCCGAGCTTCCGGTTGCTTGCCATTTCAACACTCCCCCCTGCTCTTATGCTCACATCTCTGCAGTGTTCCAGTGAACATCAACGCAAGCTCGAGGAACAGCATCTCATTTACCGATTAGGCACATTACAGCCTGCCGGACTGAACATTGAGTTCAATAATTTCAGAGCATGACGGGCCCCACATTTTACTTTTATTTTGAGTTTTTTTTTCTTTTTCCTTTATTAAAATTTTTTTGTGTTTATTTTATTTTATTTCATCTTAGTTTGTTCAGTTTGCTTATCCACTGTTTTTTTTCATGTTTGTACTTGCGGCTGTTCAATTTTCAGTCCGTTAACACCCTATCTGTACTAATGCTTTGTCTTTCAACACACCATTAACATATTGTTTGCCATTGCTCCACGACCTTCTGGTCAGCTATTCTGTGACCTTATCCTATCTCCACCTTCTCCTTTGTTATCCCTTGCCCCACCCCCGCTTTACTTGCTTATAACATTTTACATTTCTAATATTTGCCAGTTCTGAAGAAGGGTCACTGACCTGAAATGTTAACTCTGCTTCTCTCTCCACAGATGTTTCCAGACCTGCTGAGTATTTCCAGCATTTCTTGTTTTCATTATATTGGAGCTGTGGGCTGACAAGTCCCTGGGTCCTGATGAACTTCATCCTAGGATCCTAAAAGAAGTGGCTAGTGATGCATTGGTTTTAATTTTCCAAAATTCCCTGGATTCAGGGCAAACTGGCCTGTAGTTTCCTGCTTTCTGTCTCCCTCCCTTTTTCAATAAAGGAGTTACACTGGCTATTTTCCAGTCTGATGGAACCTTTCCCAAATCTCGAGGCACTCTTGCTCAAATGGTAGAAGCTTGTGTGAAGTTTAGTTACACCACATGTTATTGCATTCCAAGTGGTGTAAAGTAACCTTCTGTCCAACTATTTAGGAGTGCTGGATTCCTGCTGAATAAATGAGATGTAATATAGCATAGCAGCCAAGTCTGGCTAGAATTACTGCACATACTCAATGACATGACTATTTGAAAAATGCTGGTAAGACACTGGCCTTTTTAACATTTGCTAAGTCAAGAATACTACTATAATTAGTTTACACTCAACATCAGACAGAATGCCTTAGATATTTCTTCCTATCCATATTTAAAAGTAAATGTGTTTATATAAGTTAAATACTGAAATCTTGAAATTAGTCAAACTAACAGGGTAAACAGAGAAAAAAATGAAGAAGTCAACGAAAATGAACTACACAGAGGAATTAAGAGCAACTAAGAAACATTTACAATGATGAAAAGTAGGTAAGTTCAACTATGAATTTCTTATAACTTACAAAAGTCAGTCCTAAAAGTGCTGTGCTGCCTTTCTTGATGGCTGACAAGATTACTGAATCTTTAAAGTGGACTTGATAAAGTGAGTAGAATTATTTTTGTTGGACAATTTTCCGCTTTATGCTGTAAGTTTGAGTATTCTTTTTCCAAAAATATACTTTATTCATAAAAATTTGCAAACAAATACAGAACAAAACAGTTCAAAACAGTTCAAATTTCACATTTCAGAAAGTACAATTGTCATGGTCCTGTAGTTTTATTCGGAATATGTGGTTTGCCTTTAAGGCTTGCAAGGGATCAGTATTGCTTTAAGAACCAGCAAGCCTCAGGAGTTATAGGAAGGTGCAGTTTTGTTGCCTTAGAAACAGCCATTTGGAGACTGCGATTCAAAGGATGCATTCTCTATACCATGGAAAGAGCCACTGGCAGTGAGCCTGATGCCATACATTTGTTTCAATTCAGTGTGAACTGGCTTTTAGTGAGACAGTTTGTTCTAACAGACAGACAGACACAGATAGCTGTGATGAGCACACCTGAAAAAGAGCTCTCAATCATGTAAATTGAAGGAATAGGATTTTAGTCTGTTTTAATTATTATCTCTCAAAATTCTTTAAAAAAAAGTCAAGCCAAAACAGAGATCTCTGGTAATTTAAATTGAAGAAAGGGAAATTAGACTGTGACAGTCTTTTATCCCTCAAAAACTCTAAAGTCAGATTGAATCTATTCAAAGTGTTTGCAAGTCGTTAATTGTTGAAATTCGCTGGAGAAGGAAAGCAACATTCTGTGAGGACTTCGAGCAACCTCCTGTGAGGACTTGGAGCAACATCATGTGAGGACTTCAAGCAACATTGGACTGTAAATTTGCAAGGACTCTAATTTTTTCTATTTTAAATATTGTTTATATCTTCTAGTGTTTAAGACTTTAATTCTTCTAATTAAAGAGTTAATTTATTGATTTAAAGACACCTGGTTTGGTTAGCCTCATTCGGGGGTGAATAGATGGTACAATTTGGCTGGGTCTTTCTTTAATTTGAAAAGTTTTAAATGACATGTTAGCCGATCTGTGGAATGACGGGATTGAATAAACAGTGCGTTGGTCCCACCACAATCAGATTCGTATATTTTGATTGCAGGGCTTTGACAGGAGAGGTTGGTCATAACACAATAGAGATCAGATTCCTTTGATATAGAACATGAGATGCCTCACAACCCTTGCCATTCCATTTTATATGCAATGTACATTTGCATTACACAGTAAAAACATTTTTGGTGCATATAGCCCGAGGGGTTTTACACAGGTTCCAGCCCCTTGAATCACTATGGCAGGAGGGCCTTAGACAGTGGCCTTTCCCCATTGAGCCTTTGTGGTGGCTGCCCCAAGCTATATTGCATCCATCAGCACATAGCCCTGGACCTGGAATGTGCCAGTCTGCAACACTCAGTCATGGACAATTCTTTGCACTGGAAGACCAGCAAGTTTCAGGCAGACCAAAGAGCGTCTTTCACCAAGTTGATGGTCCTCCAGCAACAGTTGATGTTTATTTATGTGTGAGTCCCTGGGAACAGCCCGTAGAGCACAGAGAACTGTGTTACGGAGCTGCTCGGCATGAACCTTGATAAAAACCACTGCATTTCTTTCCACACCTGCTTTGTAAAGCAACATTCCAGAAGGAGGTGGACAATGGTCTCTTCCCCACCACAGCCACCTCGAGGGCAGTGTGTGGAGGCGGTGAGACTCCGGGCATGCAGGAAGGATCTGACAGGGAGGGCCCTTGTCACCACCAGTCAAACTATATCTCAGTGCTTGTTTAAAATTTCTGGCAATGAGGCATTCTGCTAAATGACTTTGACAGTCTGCTCGGGGAACCATTTGACAGGATCCACCATCTCCTTTTCCCGCAGGGCCTTGAGGACATTCCGTGCCGACCACTGCCTGATGGACATGTGGTCAAAGGTGTTTTTCTGCACAAACTTTTTGACGAAGGATAGGTGGTACAGCATGGTCCAATTGGATGGAGCATTCCGCAGCAATGTGCCCAAACCCATCCTTCACGACACCGGGGACAGATAGAATCTTAGCACATCGTGACACTTGATGCACTTGGCACAGTTTGATGCAGCCTCACACAAAGGTGGTCATCAGGATGAGGGAAGCGTTGGGGAAATTATATCCCCTATATCCAGAGGTTTTGAACATCATGTCCCTGAGGACACGGTCCATTTTCAATCTCCAGATTACGCGGAAGATGGCTCGGGTGACCACCATGGCGCAGGGGTGGCGTATGGGCCAGACCAACGCCATGTACAGTAACAATGTGAACACCTCGCACCTGATGACCAGTGTTCCTACCAACAATGGAGAGAACGCTGCTCCCGCATGCCCAGTTTCTGTTTTACCATGGCTATATGCTCCTTCCAGTTTTTGGCACACGCCCCGGCCCCTCCGAACCATATCCCCAGCACCTTCAGTTGAAGTTGAAGGCAACGAAGGACTGGTCGGCCCAGTTCCCAAAGAACATGGCTCGCTCTCGCTGCGATTTACTTTGGCTCCTGAGGCCAGTTTGAACTGGTCGCAGATACTCATCTGTCTGTGAACGGACAGCAGATCCGAGCAGGAGACGGCGATGTCGTCCATGTACAGGGAAATTTGCACCTGCACGCCTCCGCTGCCTGGGATTGTCACCCCACTTATGCCCGCATCCTTCCTGATAGACTCAGTAAAAGGTTTGATACAGCAAACAAACAAGACAGGGGAGAAAGGACAGCCTTGTCTGACTCCAGATTTGATTGCAAAACTTTCCGATTCCCACCCATTAATTGAAGCTGCGCTACTGATGTTTGTGTAGAGCAGTTGGATCCAATTGCGGATTCCCTCCTCAAAACCTATTTGAGTTTGAGTACTTGGCAATTTAGTTGTCTCCCTGCAGTGTGACAGCAGCACCGCAATTTTAATCAAAAATGAAAAACTTTGCATCTGGTACATCTTTGTTATATTACATCTTTCAAAGGAATTACAGGGGTGAACTTCTTTGTCTTTTTGTGGCATACTTACCATGCAGGAGCAGCACTGGAATTTTATAGTTGAGGGAATTGAGATGGAAGGCATTTCCATTGCTTGTGTGCCTTTGAAACAATTCCTCTGAGTTTTCTAATGCCCTTTGAGCTTCCCACGATCTGTCTGCCAAGTCTTCTCATTTCCACGTGTCAAGAGCCAGTGGTTCTTGTTGGTGCTGCAGATAAATAGCTTGAATGAGGTTATCAGTTAAGAAATTGTGTGCTAAGTGGCATGGGGCAGCTGATGTAAGCTTTGTGGCGTAATGAGGTTATGTTATATTAGAGGACAGGGGTTTCAGGTTGTGCATGGACGTAATTGCTGTGAGTGGAGCATTAGCCTTAGTGCAAGATGTCAATTTAGAGCCCCCCATAACTAAAGAGGATTTAAGAAGGATTAGTTGTGTAATTGTTGCTTTAAAAAGGTGATGTGTGTGCTGATGCCCAGACTGAAGTAGTTCTGGTGTCCTGGGTCTGCACTGCAATTGCATTCAGGGTAACTGCAGTAGCTGCCAGAATCAGCCAATACAGATAGAAGTGAGGAGTTCCAGACACAGATGAGACTAGAACTCTTTGAATACAGATTTTTGTAGCTGAGGAACACCTTTTAAAGTGTTTTTCTTTTCCATTCTGCATACAGAAGCCTTTACTTGTTTCTCACAGCTTCTCTCAGACCACCGGAACCAGCACCAGCAGATCTGTACCATCACACGGTCCAGGCATCTCAGGAGTAGGTATGGCATTTCCTATGGCCGAACATATGTATGCCATTATTATTATGGAGGAGGAGCACCACAGGATGGAGAAAAGGAGATTTAAGTAGAATTTAACTGAGTCAAAAGCAATAAAATAGAAAGAACTGGCTTCACTATAGCAGTCAATTTTAACTTGGATCACCTAGTGTTAACAGGAAAGTAACAGCTCAAAATGGATTTGGTAGCTATACTGTTAACACCAATGATCTGACTGTTACCATTTTGAATGGTGCCTGCTGCTGGATACCCAAATTCAGATTCCGAGGATCCAGACTGCCATTTTGGGTTGGAAATGTTTGGAGCCTGATCCAATTATTTCCATGGGCGATAGAGGAGATGAGACCCAGCAAACATAGGAAAGGAACGTAGGAACATGAACAGGCCATTCAGCCCCTTGGGCCTGTTCCACCATTCAATTAGATCATGGCTGATCTGTATCTTATCGCCATTTACCCATCTTGGTACCATATCCCTTAATACCTTTGCCTTAAATTTATAAATCTTAGTTTTGAAAGTTTCAATGACATAGGCCGGAATTTTACCATCAGGAATCGGGTCCCATCGGAGGCGTCCGGAAGGTAAAATGGAGCGCGATGATGTCGGGCCAGGTCCCCGGCGTCATTACGCGCAGACGCCATTTAGCAAGTGTTGGAAGTCGGGCGAGATCGAGTCTGCACTCACCGCCCAACTACAAGCAATTGAAAGCTCATTAAGGTACTTGAAAAAGCAATTGACAGCAATTTTACGCGTGCAGTCTGATTTTATGGCTGTAAATCGGGCCGTGGGGCGTCTTGGGAACCCAGCAGGTTCAAAGGGGCAGCAGGCATTGATGCATGAGGGAGTTGGAGGTACAATTTTTATTTTTGCTCTTTATTAATTCAGATGTTATTTGTGTGTCCTAATAAATGGTGTTACTTGCAGCTTGTGCAGAAGGGCTCATCTGAATGTTATGCACTGCTGATCGAGACCCATCTACTCTGAGTTATTGGGTGAAAGGAAGGGGCTTTTGTGAGCCAGTCCTAACAGCTGGAAGCTATTACCTGTGGTCAAAGCATCTGGTCTGCTGTACAACAATGGGAATTGTTCACTCTGCAGGTGGATCATCAGATGCGTAAGATTGTGCCCCAATGAGGGACAGAAGGACAAATGGGTAGGGGAACGTGCAACAAGCTACCCCAATACATCCTTGGAATGTTGGAGGGAGAACAGGTGGCAGAGTCGCCCGGGAGCGAACACATTCCCAACAAGAAGGGCATACCAAACGCGTCTGAACTACCTGCAGCTGTCAGAATGCCAGTGCAGAAGAAGACTGTGGCTGTCACAGCACACAGTCACATCTCTTTGTGAGATGCTGGCAGTGGATGTTGCATCAAACTGTCTCGGTGGCCATCCAATGCCAGTCGCTCTAAAGGTTACAATAGCTCTTAACTTCTATGCGTGTGGCTCCTTCCAAGCCTCAGCTGCAGACTTGTGCGGTGTCTCACAATCAGCAGCGCACCATTGCATAAAGGTTGTGACTGATGCATTGTTCCAACCATTTCATCATGTTCAAGACGGGTAACACTAGTCAGGCTGAGAGAGCCAGAGGCTTCAGCATTATATCTGGCTTCCCAATGGTACAAGGCGTGATAGACTGTACTCATGTGGCCCTTGGAGCACCAGCTGGGCAGTCGGGGGCATTCATGAACCGCAAGGGATTCCATTCAATGAACGTTCAGCTCGTCTGTGATCATCAGAAGAGAATCATGCAGGTGTGTGCACATTACACTGGGAGTTGTCATGATGCTTTAGAGTCATAGAGAGATACAGCACTGAAACAGGCCCCTTTGGCCCACCGAGTCTGTGCCGACCATCAACCATCCATTTTATACTAATCCTACATTAATCCCATATTCCGTACCACATCCCCATCTTCCCTCAATTCTCCTACCACCTACCTACACTAGGGGCAATTTACAATGGCCAATTTACCTATCAACCTGCAAGTCTTCAGCTGTGGGAGGAAACCGGAACACCCTGTGGAAACCCACACGGTCACAGGGAAAACTTGCAAACTCTGCACGGGCAGTACCCAGAACTGAACCTGGGTCACTGGAGCTGTGAGGCTGCAGTGCTAACCACTGCGCCACTGTGCCACCCTCTATGCTGCCCTCCAAAACTCCCAGGTGCCTGCATTTTTCAGTCCTCCTGACAGAATAGAGGGATGGCTACTTGGCGACAGGGATTATCCTCTGAAGACATGGCTCATGACACCAGTGAGGAACCCAAGGGGTAATGCGGAGGAACGATACAATGAGAGCCATGCGGCCACCAGAGTGACAATCGAACAAACTATAGGCCTACTAAAGATGCGATTTAGGTGTCTTGACTGCTCTGGTGGAGCACTGCAGTACGCACCATCAAGGGTTTTAAGAATCATTGTCATCTGCTGTACCTTGCATAACCTGGCGATTGAAAATGGAGAGGCCCAGGAGGATGATCAATGTCAGCGTGATGTGTCATCAGATGATGATGAAGTTTCTGATGAGGAAGCTGGGCATCAGTCACATGATGATCAGGGAGAGGAACATGAATGTAATTTGGCACTAAGTGCTGGAGAGACCAGGGAGTCTCTAATAGGCAGGCGTTTCCATTGAGAGGATATAAATCTTCACAAAATTGCCATATGAGATGAGTCATTGTGAGGATCTGAGAGGGCAAATTCACTCACCTTCAGGTGGAGAGCTAATGTGATGATGCAATCCTTCACATCATGAGAAACACAACCCAAGTGTGTGACCTCACATTTAAACCTGCTGAGCAACAATGTTGTGTGACTTCAGGAATGACATGTCAAATAGTCAAGACACAAAATTCATTACAATTTTTTCTTACACAAATCAAATAAATAAATTACAAGTCACCCAGTGAACCAGTAGTGATGTTAAAGTGATTTCTTATTTCGTATGCGAGTGCTCAGTCGGGTGGATGATTCCTCGCAACCAGACTCACCAGAGGCAGGTGTCTGATCTTGTTGCCGCCCTGCTTTTGATGACTTGGGCGGATGTCCTCTGCATGCTCGCGGCCGTGAGGGCCCTGGCATCTCAGGGTTCTCATGATAAATATCATGAGCACCCTCTATCACACCGGGATTTAGCGGTTCACATGTCCCTGGCAGAGGGAGCAAGGAGCTGCAGGATGTATCAGAGAGGCCCTAAGAGGAGCTCCCACATGCGATCTGCTGCCCCTGTGTCCTCGTGAGGCTCGGATGGTCCTCAATGGTGACATCAGAGGGATGAGCGGCCTCGACCTGTCACCAGCGCATCAGATTCTGCTCTCTGGTGCTCTGGTCCAGGGAGGCCACATTCGCTCTAAGGTCACGAATTGCATCCAGAACTGGTCTCTCCACTGCAGCTGCTAGTCTTATCAACGGAGGAAGCCAGATGTTCAAATGCCTGAGAGTTTGCTGAACTCATACTCTGGATGGATGTCTCCAGAGTATGAGTCATAGTGCGCAGCATCTCAGGCAACTCCGCCAGATTTCCAAGGATCGCATACTGCACCTGCAACATCTCCCGATGAAAGGATGTTCTCAGAGGCACGTCATCAGCTTGCAGCTCTGCACTGGCCTGGCATCCCACTCTCCTCCGAGTGTGTGAGGCATCGGCCGATTCTGCCTCTGGTGGCCGGCCCGGCAACTGTGCTGTGCTCACACCTGTATGTGAATTCGACTCCCCAGACACGCTAATTCCTACTGATGTGTAAGTATGTGCGCTGGTATTTGGTGCGTTGCAAGGATGTGACAGTGCACCCTCTGAGGCACCCTCCTCCACCTCAGAGGTGGATGGTCGGGCAACGGAGACGCTTCCTGGCCCATGCTGTGTTTCACCTGTTGAGAAAATCATATTGATCAGTTTGATCAGCAATCCAGACTTAAGCACATGTTTTTGACTCCATTATGGTCATATCTGTGTGACGTAACATTTGAGGGCAAAATTGAATGCATTTGACAATCACCACACCATTGGCCCACCAATGCTCCCCCACCACCGCCCCCCCCCCCCCCCACCCCAAAAATACACTCTTACACCACATTCTGGATCACTCACTCTCATGGCCAGGTCCATCGGCCTCACCATCTGCCATGGTGCGTCCTCCTTCCTCCCCTGCTATCGTCAAAGCATTTTCCTCCATTTTAATCAGGAATGCCTGACTGGCCACGCCACCACCTGTACGGGACATCTCTCGGGCATTGTGTGCCCTCTGTTCCGAATTAAATAAAAATACTTAGTTTAAACATATTTGTTGGCATATCACGCAATCATCCAAAGGGGTTGATGTTGCATTTAACTGCTGTGCCAGTGCTGAGTGCGACTTGAACGCCTCCGCATTACCGTTCATCTCAGACTTGCCCATCTTGTGTCCCAATGCAAGGCAGCAGCCAAGCAATGATCATACAGGGCTTCCACATTGCATCATGAGTACACATATACCCTCTCTTAGCGCATTAACGATTAGATGAATGAGGAATGCCCCTTACCCGGGCAGAGCGAAGCAGGTCATTGAGGCGCTTGCAACACTGGATCCATGTCCGCCTTACAACGCCACAGCTGCTGGCCTCCTCCACGACCTCCAGACAGGCCTTCTTGGTCATTTGCAAGGGTCGCCTTCTACCATCTGGATTGAAGAGGATCTCCAGCCTCTCCTCAACTGCCTGAAGGAGGACCTGCAATGAATCATCTGAAAATCGGGGGGCTGAGTGAATGCTTCTCCCCTCCATCACTTCTTGTACTTCTCCTGTACTCTCCCAGTCCTACTCTCCTTGCAAGTGTCGAGCCTTTTAACCCACCAGACCTAATGCCACTGATGTCTTAATGTCAAGCCGAGTAAGAACTAACTGTTCAATTTCATTGCAGTAAACCTTTTTCAAGGGCTTACATCAGCCTTTCCTGGATGTGGCCCCGCCCCCAATTCTGATTATCATCCCGCCCACGTGCACCCTTTCATTTCACAGATACGCCGAGGGGCCGCTAATTGGCTGCCCCGTGCGTGATGCCGGTGGCCAAGAGACGCAGAATGGGATCGGAGCCCTCATCCGCTTCAGGTGCATCTGCCCCGGAGCCACAGATAATGGTAAAATTCCGGCCATAGATTCTACAACCTTTGGGGTAAGTGTGTTCTAGATTTCCATACCATTTATGTGAAGAAGTGTTTTGTGGCATCACCCCTGAGCCTCTTAGTTCTAATTTTAAGATTTAGGTAGGATAAGCATCTGAAGCCAACGGGGTCCATCTCTAAATATACAGACCAGACTCCCATAATGTTATAAAAGCAAAATACTGCGGATGCTGGAAATCTGAAATAAAAACAAGAAATGCTGGAATCACTCAGCAGGTCTGGCAGCATCTGTGGAAAGAGAAGCAGAGTTAACGTTTCGGGTCAGTGACCCTTCATCGGAACTTGTTAATGTTATTGTGGACCAACTGCAGTGTTGCCTGAGGACTGAACAGGGGAACAGTGGTAGTTTTTCAGCTACACCAAACCTGCCGAGAGCTGGTTTGAGGGCAGAAGAGTCCCAGGTAAGTTTAAACCTTTAATATTTATAGTATTTCCTCATGGGTAAGAAAAGTAGGAATGCTTTTCAAGGCCCCATAAGGAAACCTTGGGCCTCCCATGCCCTGGGGCTCACCCACACTGACTCCTCAGGACATGCCTCCCCCCTTAACTCACCCTTAAAACCTATCTTCCGGTGGAGGACTGTTCCGGCATCTCCCCGCCAACAGTATCCTGCCACCAGAACCCCACTGCCGCCCACCATCATGGTACTAATTCCTTCTGGGTTTAGTTGGGAATCTGACCTTCCGTCTTAAAATGAGCCCTGAGAGTTAACATCTCTCTAAGCCTTTTACAATGCCAGTATGTGAGCTTGCCTTTTGTCCTGGTGCTGTTCCACCCCACCGCTCCCCCATCACCCACATGCACTGATTCCACCTCCTGTTAAAATCGACCCCTTTATGTCAGGTATTTCCTTGGGTTCAGTGTCACTGGTCACTCCCATGAGCAGTTCTCGTATCCCTACAAAACAGAGTATGCCATGTGGAATATTTAGCAAATGTAGAAGGACCTCGAGTTCAACAGAGTACTCTTATCATTGCATTGCAGTTTCTTGGAATATAGCATGACCTGTCATGTGATTTCCTTTACTTTGAAAGATAGACAAGCAATCAATCTACCAGACTGAAACCATAAAATACTCGATAAATTTATTAAACATTAAACAGGTAAATGATAATGCTCTGTGCCAAACAGTATATTTAGCATCCTTAATATTCACTCAGAATGCCAAAATAATAGCCACTACTAACAATGCTAACTTGCAACATAAATTTGATCTTTGAAGCATAGTCACTGCTTCCTATGTGGCTATTTGGTACCACAATGTTCAGTAAGTAGCTCTGTATCTCCGCTGATTTCAGACTGAATAGTGAGCTGAGTGCAGGAAACTAAATATAAACCCACAATCGGAAACTCCTGCATAAAGAATCGTCTGTTAATAAATCATCTGTCTGACCCCTCACAGACCTTGAACACAGATATAGCAGTCAATCAAACATATTGCTTTAAAGTGATCCGTATTATGTCAATCACACAGTATGTTTGAATTAATTAATTAATGTTCCAAATACTGTTAATGACCTGTTAACCAGGATTCCGTTTTGATTGGGAACAATCAAATGCATCAAACAAGATCTTCCTCAACTGCATATGTCTTTACCTTGTCCTGAGGTGTGAATATCAGACATATTGAAATATGTATTCTCTGCAGCTAGTAAAATCAGCACATATGACCTAACTTGTAACTTTCTATGTGCTGTAACCAACAAGAAAGAATCCAACGAATAATACATCAGGGACAAAAAGACTTCATTCTTGTCACACTTTTCCTTTATTCTTTTATTTATTTAAGGGATGTGGGCATCACTAGCAAAGCCAGCACTTATTGCTCATCCCTAATTGCCCTTGAGAGGGTGGTGCTACGCTACCTTCTTGAACTGCTGCAGTTAGTGTGGTGAAGATAAACCCGCAGATTTGTTATGGAGGGTGTTCCAGAATTTTGACGGAGTGATATTGAAGGAACAATGATATATTTCTAAGTTAGGATTGTGTGTGATTTGAAGGAGAACTTGCAGGTGGTGGTATTCCCATGGATCTGCTGCCCTTTTCCTTCTAGATGGTAGAGGTTGTGGATTTGGGGGGTGCTGTCAAAGAGCCCTTGACAAGTTGCTGCAGTGCATACTGTAAAAATGGCATGCTAGTGGTGGAGGTGGTGAATGTTTAAGATGGTGGATGGGGTGCTAATCAAGTAAGCTGCTTTGTATTGGATGGTGTCGAGCTTCTAGAGTGTTATTGGAGCTGCACTCATCCAGGCAAGTGGAAAGTATTCCATCATACTCCAGACTTATGCCTTGTAGATTGTGAGAAGTGTTTGGGGAATCAGGAAGTGAGTTATCCAACCTCTGAACTGCTCTTGTAGCCACCACTGACCCGAAACGTTAACTCTGCTTCTCTTTCCACAGATGCTGCCAGACCTGCTGAGTGGTTCCAGCATTTCTTGTTTTTATTTCAGACTTCCAGCATCCGCAGTATTTTGCTTTTATTTTAGCATTTATCTAGTTGGTCTAGTTAAATTTCAGGTCAATGGTGACCCCCAAGATGTTGATGGTGGCAGATTCGACGATGGCAGTGCCATTGAATGTCAAGGGAGGTGGTTATACTTTCTCTTGTTGAAGATGCTCTTTGCCTTCGCATTTGTGTGGCATGAATGTTACTTGCCACTTATCAGCTCAAACCTGAATGTTGTCCAGGTCTTGCTGCATGTGGGCACAGACTGCTTCATTATCTAAAGGGTTGCAAATGGAACTGAACATTGTGGAATCATCAGTGAACGTCTCCACTTCTGACCTAATTATGGAAAATCCAAAGATGTTTTGTAAATGCATAATGAACAAGAGGACAACTGAGGAAAGAGTAGGGCTTTTGGAGATTATAAGGGTAATTTGTGTGTGCAGGCATAAAATGTGGGCATGGTTCTTAATGAATCCTTTGTGTTTGTCTTCAAAAAAGAGGGGGATGATGCAGACTTTGTTGTTAAAGAGGAGGAATGTGAATTATTGGATGAGATAAACATGTTGAGAGAGGAAATATTAAGAAGTTTAGCATCTTTAAAAGTGGACAAATCACCATGCCTGGATGAAATGTACTCCAGGCTGCTAAGAGACACAAGGAAGGCTCTGTCCATCATTTTCCAATCTTCTTTGGCTACAGGCATGGCACTGGAGGTCTGGAGGACTGCTAACGTTGTACTGTTGCTTAAAAAGGGAAAAAGGGATAGACTGAGTAATTACACGTCAGTCAGCTTAACCTTGGTGGTGGGCAAATTATTTGAAAAAATTCTGAGAAACAGTATAAATCGTCACTTTGAAAGGCATAGATTAATCATGGACAGTCAGGGGAAGGTTGTGTCTGACTAACTTGATTAAATTTTTGAGGAAGTAACAAGAAAGGTCAATGAGGATAATGCATTTGATGTGGTCTACATGGATTTTAGCAAGGCTTTTGATAAAGTCCCATATGGCAGAGTGGTCAGAAAAGTAAAAGTCCTTGGGATCCAAGGGAAAGTGACAAGTTGAATGCAAAATTGGCTCAGTGGCAGGAAGCAAAGGGTAATGGTCAATGAATGTTTTTATGGCTGGAAGGCTGTTTCCAGTGGGGTTCCGTAGGGCTCAGTACTTGGTCCCTTGCTGTTTGTGGTAAATATCAATGATTTGGACTTAGAATCATAGAATCATATAAATTTACAGCATGGAAGGAAGCCATTTGGCCCATCATGTCCATGCTGGCTGATAAATAGCCATCCAGCCTAATCCTAGTTTCCAGCTGTTGGTCTGTAGCCTTATAGGTTACTTAAATGGAGGGAGGCATGATTAAGAAGTTTGCAGATGATACAAAATTGGACGTGTGGTTGATAGTAAGTAAGTGGGCTGTAGACTACAGGAAGATATCGTTGGTTAGGCCGCATTTGGAGTACTGTGTGCAGTTCTGGTTGCCGCACTACAGGAAAGATGTGATTAAGCTAGAGAGGGTGCAGAAACGATTCACAAGGATGTTGCCTGGTTTGGAGGGCTTGAGTTATAAAGAGAGATTGGATAGGCTGGGTCTGTTTTCCCTGGAGTGAAGGAGGCTGAGAGGGGACATGATAGAGGTATATAAAATTATGAGAGGCTTAGATAGGGTAGATAGCCAGAGTCTGTTTCCCATGGGCCATTCTTAATATTTCTCTCTGCAACATCACTAACTGGTGAAACTCTTTGTCCTCAGGTCTGTGAGGAGAACTCTATTTCCTCATCAGTACCTCATTCTTTAAATAGTAGCAATCAGGGACTCCCTGTGCTTCAATTTCAGTCTGGGCAACCTGTGCTAACTCTCGCAATACTGGGTCAGCTCGCAGAGCCTCAGCTAGGGAAGAACCATTTAATCCATTCCCTGGGTCTTCTAACTTTCCAAAGAAAGCTTCAGACAGACAGACCTCATGGTCATCTGTCTGAAGTGCCACTTCAGTCTCCTCTTTGGGAGCTGGTTTGGTAATGGCCCGAGTCACTACACATTCAGGGGAACTGCAGGGGACCGTCTCCTGCCACGGCCCTGTCTCTCTGACCTCCTGTGGTCTCTTTATCACTATTGGGGAAGCTATCACCCTTTCCCCCACCAGATCATTACCTAGGAGCAGGTCAACCCCATCCACAGGCAAATTGGGACAATCCCTATGGTCACTGGTCCTTAAACTAGGTCGCACTCCAAGTGCACCTGATGTAAAGGTATGGGCATACACTGACCTCCAATACCATTTATCACCATTCTGGTATTTACTACACTCTTGGGGGGAAAGTGCCTTTTCCCAACAAAAGGGATCTGCTGGCCCCTGTAGCCCTGAGGGTGACTATGGGTTTGCTTGCCCCACTCGAGGGGTATGGGGTTACCCTCCCTTCAGATACAAAATCCTGATAACCTTCAGGGATCCTATTAAACTTCCCTGCACCCACAGCCGTATTTTTTCTGGGTTTTACTGCTGCTGCAGTTAAAGCCACAGCCTGCTCTGCCCCGCTTTCCATCAGGGTCTCTTCTCCTGGACTGAGTGAGTGTGCCCTGATTAATCCTACAGGCTTTCCCCGTAGTTTCCAACAGTCAGTTTTTAGATGACCTGCCTTATTACAATGGAAGCACACAGGCCTCCGTGTCTCACTCCTACTTTCAGCACTATCATTTTTGCCTGGAGGAGGGCCCCCTGTGTGTCCAAATTTTCTTTCTCTCCCAGGACTGCATGGGGTCCTATCAGCTTCCCACCCTTTGCCCATTTCGGGTTTATGGGGGTGACTAGGAAAGGTTTTCCCCTGGGCAACCGACTTGTAAGTAAGAGTGAACTGATCAGCTAGAACTGCAGCTTTCCTCCCTCTATATACTTTTTGTTCCTCCACATGGGTCTTTATGGAGAGTGGGAGAGAGTTTTTAAATTCCTGTAGCAAAATCACCTCTCTGAGGTTTTCCTACGTGGTTTGTACTTGAAGAGCCCTCGACCACTGGTCAAAAGCCAGCTGCTTACTTCTCTCAAACTCCAAGTAAGTTTGATCAGCTTGTTTCCGGAGGGTTTCTGGAACCTCTGGCGGTAAGCTTCCGGTACTAGCTCATATGCCCCGAGGTTGGCATTTGTAGTCAGTTCATAATTTGATGAACTTTCCTCGGGCAACAGGGAATAAACCTCATGGGCTTTTCCTGTCAACTTGCTTTGCAGCAGGAGAGTCCCGCTCTCAGCCAACCATTTTAATTGCCTTGCATGTTTCTCAAGAGTTACAAAAAATTCTTCCACGTCTCCCTCATTGAATTTTGGAATCAATTGGGAAAATTTTAAAAACTCAGCACACAGCCCCGCATTACTTATATTCTCTATATTATGCTTTCACTTGGGTTACCCTGTCACCCCTAGTTAACTCAAGGTGCCGTAGCTCCCATTGCTCCTGTTCCTTCTGGAAGGTTCTTTCCCTCTCTCTCTCCTGTCTTTCTTTCTCTCTGTCTTATAATTCAAGTTTCCTCTGTTCCAGTTGTATCTTTGCTAACATTACCCTGTCTGACTCTAATTCTAACCCCGCCTCTGACTGGTTGGCCACTAATCTTAGGAGTTCCAATTTCCTAGCTTTGACATGGAAAGTGATCAATTTGATTTCCCACTTCCAATTTCTCATTCACCTGTGGGTCCAATCCAGAAGCTAGCCCCCAAATTTCTGTTACGACAGGGTGAGGAAGGGGTCTCAGGCTCCCCTCTTGCCCCTTCCCTGGTTTGGCCGTAACAGGGTTTATCTTTTAAAACACAGTGATTTTAGCTTACCACCTTAGTGAACCCTTGCTCACTGCACTCTAATTGTAATTGCAAATGACACAGTCAGACAGGTTTTCTCAGGTTTAAACAAGAAAGATGGAAGTTTATTAGCCTTATCACTCTAACTCAGTTAAAATTACTAAAATATGTGATGCAACCGTGCTCGCATTCATACGAGAGAAACACACACACAAATAGATACAGAGGGGAGGAAGGATTGGGGGGTGGGGGGTGTGGGGAGGGGGTGGTGGGGTTTGCAGTAGAGTTTGTAATAAATGGCATTCAGTTACTGGGTGGTAATGTCCTTGATACAATATCCTCAATTGAAGTTAAGGTCTTGGAGTCCTCACTGGGCCTTAGTGCACAATTTCAAGCTTGCTTCTCTGGTACCAGAAGGCCGAAGAGAGGCTTTGTCTGTAGTCTTGAAGCGTCGAAATTGCCACCGTGGTTTTCCTGGAACTTTGCTGAAGGGAGGGACAGAGAGAGAGAGAAATCTTCCTTCTTCCAGTCCCGTTGCAGTCTTTCTCCTTTCTGTGAGGCACAATTCAAAACAGCCCCAGTCTGGCAAGCAGGTAGGTCATGTGACCATCTCTTTGTTTGAAACAGCAGCTTCTTGGAGGGTTGATGGATTTCAAAGCTTTCCAGACGTACTCAGTGGGGGAGAGGGGAGGGGGTGGGGGGTTGGTGGGGGTGGAGTTCTGGCTCTTACACAGTCAAAGGATGTCGAACACCACTATTGACAAAGCCCATCTCATTAATTGAATAAATGAGCACTCCCATTGTCTCTCTATTCAATGATCTCGCAGCTCATCCAGGTCTTCTCAGAATGCAAATGTGCAACCATGTTTTCACCTGGCCAGTTCTGTTTTTTTTAAACAAGTTTGTTGCAATATCATGCGAAAAGTTTCATTACTGTCCCATATGATGAAATTAATATGTTTCCATTTGGCAGGTGTGATTCCCATCACATGGTTCTTTGCCAGAACAATTCAATCTAACCCCACTGATGCACTCCTTCCACATAGTATTCTATCTACCTTTGCCTCAAATGTTTATCTACTCTTCCCTTAAAAGCAAGATACACTGGTCTCTATTTTAACATTGCACTGTGGCAAAGTATCCAATGCTCCAACATTTCTATGAAGAATTTTTCCTAACATCTCTCCTTACTTTATTCTTTCCCAATTTACCCTATCTAACCTCTTCCTAAGTTTTAAAATCTTCATTAAATCTTCTCTTAACCTTATCTGCTCCAGTGAATATAATCCCAATATCTCAAGTTTCACTCTGTAACTTGTTTCTCACCATTAGTTATCATCCTGGTGAATCTATGTACTTTGTAACTTTAAGGTCCTTTTCTGAATCTGTGTCCAAGTCATTGCTCTTTGCTTTTGCACTCTATGCCTCTATATATAAAAACTCAAACTGTTGTTGGCTTTTCTACAACTCATCAGACCCCTTTCCTATCCTGAGTGGCGTGAAACAGGGCTGTGTTCTCGCACCCACACTTTTTGGGATTTTCTTCTCCCTGCTGCTTTCACATGCGTTCAAGTCCTCTGAAGAAGGAATTTTCCTCCACACAAGATCAGGGGGCAGGTTGTTCAACCTTGCCCATCTAAGAGCGAAGTCCAAAGTATGGAAAGTCCTCATCAGGGAACTCCTCTTTGCTGACGATGCTGCTTTAACATCTCACACTGAAGAGTGCCTGCAGAGTCTCATCGACAGGTTTGCGGCTGCCTGTAATGAATTTGGCCTAACCATCAGCCTCAAGAAAACGAACATCATGGGGCAGGACGTCAGAAATGCTCCATCCATCAATATTGGCGACCACGCTCTGGAAGTGGTTCAAGAGTTCACCTACCTAGGCTCAACTATCACCAGTAACCTGTCTCTAGATGCAGAAATCAACAAGTGCATGGGAAAGGCTTCTACTGCCATGTCCAGACTGGCCAAGAGAGTGTGGGAAAATGGCGCACTGACACGGAACACAAAAGTCCGAGTGTATCAAGCCTGTGTCCTCAGTACCTTGCTCTATGGCAGCGAGGCCTGGACAACGTATGTCAGCCAAGAGCGACGTCTCAGTTCATTCCATCTTCGCTGCCTCCGGAGAAAACTTGGCATCAGGTGGCAGGACCGTATCTCCAACACAGATGTCCTCGAGGCTGCCAACATCCCCAGCTTATACACACTACTGAGTCAGCGGCGCTTGAGATGGCTTGACCATGTGAGCCGCATGGAAGATGCCAGGATCTCCAAAGACACATTGTACAGCGAGCTCGCCATTGGTATCAGACCCACCGGCCATCCATGTCTCTGCTTTAAAGATGTCTGCAAACGCGACATGAAGTCCTGTGACATTGATCACAAGTCGTGGGAGTCAGTTGCCAGTGTTCGCCAGAGCTGGCGGGCAGCCATTAAGGTGGGGCTAAAGTGTGGCGAGTCGAAGAGACTTAGCAGTTGGCAGGAAAAAAGACAGAGGCGCAAGGCGAGAGCCAACTGCGTAACAGCCCTGACAAACAAATTTTTCTGCAGCACCTGTGGAAGAGTCTGTCACTCTAGAATTGGCCTTTATAGCCACTCCAGGCGCTGGTCCACACACCACTGACCACCTCCAAGCGCTTACCCATTGTCTCTCGAGACAAGGAGGCCAAAGAAGATCTACTTGCACTCTCAATTTTAGGGAATTATGTATTCATATCCTTCGGTCCCTATTGCTCCAAACCTATCCACATCTTCCCATTGAACCTATACTCTAATTCTTTGCCTTTCTCTGGAACTGCATCATCTGTCACCTGTCTACTCATTCTGCTTTGCTTTTCTGTCTACATTTTCCTTCTTTTATAACCCTCTTTATTGTTTAACAATCCCCCTATTTTTCTTTATTGAATCCTTTATTGACATTCATATATTAAAAAACTGTCCCAGGATACACCAGTTCCAGAACTGCTCATTCTGAGCAACAGCCTTAAACCATAACCTATTTTTTTCTGTCCGTCAACCAACTTTCTATCAATGCTGCTATATGTCCTCATACCATATGCCTGAATTTTTGTAACATGCCTCCTGTGGCACACCTTATTGAATGCCTTCAAAAAATCATTTAAGCTACATTTACTACATTCTCTTTATCTGCACAGTCACTTATTTAAAAAAAATCCATTACATTTGTTAAGCACAACTTGACTTCCATAAATCTATGCTAACTGTCTGATTATCTGATGTATTTCCAAATGTTCACTCATTTTATCATGATTTATGGATTCTCTGGTTTTCCCACAATGATGTTAAACTAACTGGATTATTGTTAGCTGGTTTAAAAAATAAATAAAGAACGAGCATATATATAATGCCTTTCATAATCTCAGAATACCCCAAAGCACTTTACAGCCAAAGAAGTAGTTTTGAATGATTTTGTGGATCCAGCGGGGGTCCTGACACTGAACCTAGAAGGCGAGAGGAACCTAGCCTCAGCCCTTTGGAGCCACCCACCCTGCCTCTATTTAACAGCACTCAAGCAATTAACTACCCGGTGCTGTGGTCAATGTCCCTTTTAGGATGGAGATCCTGCCTGCAAGAGCTGCTGGTCAACCAGAGGGCTGGCAGCTCAGTACTATTGACAGCGCCCCCAGGACCGGTGCCACTGCTGGTACTACAAGAGGCCCAGGACCAGGCACATCGCTGGAGGCCCAGATCTCAGGTAAGTGTGGCAGGTTCACCGGAGCCAGTCCAGCAGGCCCAGGTGAGGTGCGGGGGTGGGGGTGGTCGTCGAGGGTGGGAGGGGGTCTTTGCGGGGGTGGGGGGTGGCCTTTACCACCACGGGCCTTCCGTGGGCCACGGATTGCCCAGGGAGGATGCCCCCATCCAAGCCCACAAGGAGGCCCCTTATTTTACTGGGCCCATGTGGTGGAGGCTCCCTCCACTGCTGGTAGAATACCAGCAGCAGTGGGAAGAGGCCTCTAAGTGGCTATTAGTTGACCTTCCATCACTATTTTATCATCCCTCTGTTCCATTCCCTAGGGAGCCTATAAAATCCTGTCATAGTCACTATTGTAATGTCGGAAATGCAGCTGTGAATTTGTACACAGTTAAGTCCACAAACAGCGTTGAAATAATAACCCTATAATCCTTTTTTAGTGATGTTGGTTAAGGCATAAAATTGGTCAGGACACTGGGGAAAACTCTCCTGCGCTTCTTCAAGGCAGTGCCATAGGATCAATTATGTTCACCTGAGATCTCATTCGAAAGGCAGTACCTCTGACAGTGCACCACTCCTTCAGTGCTGCACTCAGATATTTTGCACAGGTCCACTAGAGGAAGACATTAACTGAACAACCTTCTGATGCAGAGACAAAAGTGCTACCACTGAGCCTCAGCTGACACCTCCAATTGTTTCTTGAACAATGGTGTTATATTGGCTACTCTCCAGTCACCTGGAAAAATTGAAATATAAATATAAAGTATAAAAATAATACATTTAAATCACAAATCATATTCAGGTTTAAGATTAAGTAATGAGGCAGAAAATCTTGCCTTAGCATTCCACCAGAAGGAGGAATTAAGAATTCAGTGATGAAGGAATCTGAGTAGCAATTGCATTTCACTTTGGTCGGATATCTGCATCCATCCCATAATTCTAATGCTTGCCAGTGCAGGTTCCCTTTAAATATCTCTCAATCAACAATAGCATAACACTGTATGGAAGGCAGTGTGAGTTCTCACAGTGGTTTGGAGTTAACATGTTGCAGCGTTTTTTTCTGAGATCCCCTGTGAATATGTCACTTTTCCTTTTTATTCATTCATGGGTGGGCATCGCTGGCTAGGCCAGCATTTTTATCCTCATCCCTAATTGCCCTTGAGAAGGTGGTGGTGAACTGCCTTTTTGGACCGCTGCAGTTGTAAGCCAGTGCATTATTTATCTTATTGAGTTCCGAAGAAGGGTCACTGACCCGAAACGTTAACTCTGCTTCTTTCTCCACAGATGCTGCCAGACCCTCTGAGTATTTCCAGCATTTCTTGTTTTTATTTCAGATTTCCAGCATCCGCAGTATTTTGCTTTTGCATTATTTATCTTAATTGTATTAATCACTCAATCATGTAAACTTTGCTTTTATTTCTTTCTTATTATTGAATATAAACTGACTGTGGTGGCGTCCTGTGGGCAGAGTTTGTCTCATGGTGTTAAGAAGATGGAGCTATGAAGGGAGAATTCTGACCGAAGACATTATTGCTGAGACAGTTTTAACTAAAACAGACATACACAGAGACATGTCAGGGCATGTCCCTAAGGTAGTAGATTGCCACTGACACTTCGTCTACAGAAACTGAACTGGCCTCTCGGGATAGTGTGAATGGCTTTCCTCCTGCCCCAAGATACAGTAATCACACCCATTATTGACATGCACCCAGAAACACTCCCCCCAACGCTCCCCGCCACCCCCCACCCCCCCCCTCACACCTGCTAAGGGCAGACTATGACCACGTGGGTTAGTCCTGGATGGCCAGGGTGTGATTAATAACCCAATCGGACGATCTGATTTAAGGTATTGCCTTATATGCCAAGGGCCAGGGTCAGGAAGGTGTATAAAGCTACAGCTCTCAAAGACATTACTACTGCAGTTGATAGAATGGCCTGTTCAGCCATTCTGAAGTCTCGCCTGGAGATCTGCTGAAGGACAGACCACCTGAGATGGACCCTACTCGCAGGATTCTTAAGCAACCAGTGTCATTGTGAGTATGTACTATTGCTTAGAGATTTAATAAAGGTGTATCACATTTAGCGAAACAGTATCCAAGTTGTTGTGTGCCATTGATATCAAGAGTAAAGCCAAGAACCTTTAGACCAGAGAGGGGGTCTTATATGCAGAAAATGCCAGACCTTAAAATATCTGCCAAGGTAAGGTTTCCAAGTAGCAATATATTGCAGGCAAATGTGTCAAGTGTTCATGTCACTAAGTGTTGTCTGTCAACCTATTGCATATTCACTGCTGACCATACCATTTTCCCTGACAATCTCGCAATTCTTTCACTGCTTATCATGCATTTCCATAGTCTAGCAGGCACGTATTCAAGGTGTAATTTAGAACTTATCAGTAGCAAACTGAAATATTATGAAGACTTCATGGAGTAAATCAGTGCAACACAACCTTATTCATGGTTAATATTCATGGTCAGCAACTAACATAAAGGATGCGGGTTGGATAGACATATGTCAGTGCAAATCCTTTACCTCAATCACAGGAGGCATACACTGATACCCAACAGTCAGCCACCTCACCTATCACTCCTACTGGGGAACTTCCTGAGAATAGATTCTGAAAAAAACACATACAGTCATCAGGGGATATAAATGGAGCCAAAAAACATAGCAACGGCACATATACTGATTACTTAGATGGCATTAACTTTTGTTGCACTGCATTGCAACTTTTCTGACAGTTTTCTTTTGTTGTTGCAGAATAAGGTATTAACAAATCAAAGGCATTTATGGTAGGTGAGTTAGTGAAGAGGACAATACTGGTGAAGGTCTGTTGAACCACTGTATTGTTCATCTGTGGATAGCACTGTTAGTACATTGGATGGACCAGGAACTTGGATGAACCATTCCTTTTGACAGCCTGGTTTATGGCTTGCTGCCTGCAAAGGTGTTTCAGTGGGGAATTCTTCAGGGTCATATTTAGTACCTGCTCTGCCACTGACTGCAGATGGGTCACATCCTCCTCCACATGGTCCATGGTTAAACTTCTCTGGGTGGTAAAATTGCATAGCATGCAACAAATGACAATAATCTTGTGGCTTTGGTAGGATTGTGCTGTAACCCTCTAGTCTGTCAACATCCTAGAAGTGCTCCTTCAGGGTACCAAGATATCTCAGTAATGATACTAGTGGCTGCATGGACTTTGCATCTGCATTTAGCTGGTAGTCCTGGCTGTTGTAAGGATTTGATGAGCTGAAGATGGTAACTTCTGTCTCATAGAAGCCATCCTTCCAGTTTATATTTAAATAAACAAGGCTCAGAGACTTGCCTTAAAATAAGGAAATTGCAACAGCTACCTGGGAAGCAGGCATTGACCTGTTTGAACCTGTGTTGCTGGTCACTGACTGTCTAGAATGCTTTTTGGTTCATAAGAAACATGGGATATTCTGTAGAGGTCCCGATTACCCAATGGTTGCCATCACCAATTCCCTGGACTTGAAGGAAAACTGCAATGCAGAAGAATTGCAGTGCCCTTTAATTCTGTTGCTGGGCGAAATGATGAAGGTGTTTTCCCCAGTGAATAATGTGTTAACAGCCTGTTTGATGTATCTGTGCATTGCAGGTTCATTGATATTAAATACGTTGCCTGAGGTAGCTTGGCAGAAGCAAGTAGCATAACATTTCAGTGCTGTGGTCACTTTCACACCACAGGCAAGGTCGTCCCTTTGTTGACCTGCAGGTGCAGTATGAGGAACAAGGCACCAAATTAAGACACAGAACCTCAAAGGTAAGAATCTTTGGATTATTACCCGAGCTACATGCAAATTGGCACAGGGCAAATAAGATAAGAGAAATTAATGCATGGCTCAAAGACGGGTGTGGTAGAAGTGGGTTCTGGTTTAGTTTAGTTTAGAGATACAGCACTGAAACAGGCCCTTCGGCCCACCGAGTCTGTGCCAACCATCAACCACCCATTTATACTAATCCTACACTAATCCCATATTCCTACCACATCCCCACCTGTCTCTATATTTCCCTACCACCTACCTATACTAGGGGCAATTTATAATGGCCAATTTACCTACCAACCTGCAAGTCTTTTGGCTTGTGGGAGGAAACCAGAGCACCCGGAGAAAACCCACACAGACACAGGCAGAACTTGCAAACTCCACACAGGCAGTACCCAGAATTGAACCCGGATCTCTGGAGCTGTGAGGCTGCGGTGCTAACCACTGCGCCACTGTGCCGCCCATGGTTCATAGGGCACTGGCATCAGTACTGGGGAAAGTGATGGCTGTACCGTTGGGAGAGTCTACATCTGAACAATACTGGGGCTGGTGTTCTCATAAGCCATACAACTAGAGAAGCAGAGAGGATTTTAAACTGAATAGTGGGGGCAAGGGATCAAATTTGCGAAGATATGGTAAATCAAGGAGTAGAGACAAGGCAAGAGAGAAAGGTATTAAAATGGGAAATGATAAACAGACTGTGACAGGAAGGGACAGAGCGCACAAATCCAAAAGAAAATCAACAGATAAGGCTAGAGGTTACAAAAATAATAAAAGGACAAAACAAAATGCTCTGTATCTGAAACAAAACAGATAAACTGAGAGCGCAAATAGAAATAAATAAGTACGATCTGATAGCCATTACAGAGACATGGCTGCAGGATGACATAGATTGGGACCTGAATATTGAAGGGGAGGCGGTGGCGTAGTGGTATTGTCACTGGACTAGTAACCCAGAGACCCAGGGTATTGCTCTGGGGACATGGGTTCGAATCCCACCACAGCAGAAGGTGGAATTTGAATTCAATTAATAAATCTGGAATTAAAAAGCTAGCCTAATGATGGCCATGAAACCATTGTCGATTGTTGTAAAACTCATCTGGTTCACTAATGTCCTTTAGGGAGGAAATCTACTGTCATTACCTGGTCTGGCCTACATGTGACTCCAGACCCACAGCAATGTGGTTGACTCTTACATGCCACATGCCCTCTGAAATGGCCTAGCAAGCCACTCAGTTGTATCTAACCGCTACGAAGTCAATAAAAAGGAATGAAACCGGACGGACCACCCGGCATCGACCTAGGCACCGGAAATGACAACGGCAAACCCAGCCCTGTCGACCCTGCAAAGTTCTTCTGACTAACATTTGGGGGCTTGTGCCAAAGTTGGGAGAGCTGTCCCACAGATTAGTCAAGCAACAGCCTGACATAGTCATACTCACAGAATCATACCTGCCAATGTCCCAGAAACTGCCATCACCATCCCCGAATGTGTCCTATCCCACCGGCAGGACAGACCCACCAGAGGTGGTGGCACAGTGGTATACAGTAGGGAGGGAGTTGCCCTGGGAGTCCTCAACATCGACTCTGGACCACATGAAGTCTCATGGCATGAAAACAAACATGGACAAGGAAACCTCCTGCTGATTACCATCTACCGCCCTCCCTCAGCTGATGAGTCAGTACTCCTTCATGTTGAACAGCACTTGGAGGAAGCACTGAGGGGGACTTCAATGTCCATCACAAAGAGTGGCTCAGTAGCACCACTACTGACCGAGCTGGCCGAGTCCTAAAGGACATATCTGCTAGGCTGGGTATGTGGCAGGTGGTGAGGGAACCAACGAGAGGGGAAAACATACTTGACCTCGTTCTCACCAATCTGCCTGCCGCAGTTGCATCTGTCCATGACAGTATTGGTAGGAGTGACCACCGCACAGTCGTTGTGGAGACCCTCCATCGTGTTGTGTGGCACCGTGCTAAATGGGATAGATTTCGAACAGATCTAGCAATGCAAAACTGGGCATCCATGAGGCGCTGTGGGCCATCAGCAGCAGCAGAATTGTATTCAACCACAATCTGTAACCTCATGGCCCGGCATATCCCCCACTCTATCATTACCATCAGCCAGGAGGCCAACCCTGATTCAATGAAGAGTGCAGAAGGGCATGCCAGGAGCAGCACCAGGCATACCTCAAAATGAGGTGTCAACCTGGTGAAGCTACAACCCAGGACGATCTGCGTGCCAAACTGCATAAGCAGCATGCGATAGATAGAGCTAAGCGATCCCATAATCAATAGATCAGATCGAAGCTCTGCAGTCCTGCCACATCCAGCCATGAATGGTGGTGGACAATTAAACAAGTAACTGGAGGAGGTGGCTCCACAAATATCCCCATCCTCAATGATGGGGGAGCCCAGCACATCAGTGTAAAAGATAAGGCTGAAGCATTTGCACCAATCTTCAGCCAGAAGTGCCGAGTTGATGATCCATCTCGGCCTCCTCCTGAAGTCCCCAGCATCACAGATGCCAGACTTCACCCAATTCGATTCACTCCCCGCGATATCAAGAAACGACTGAAGGCACTGGATACTGCAAAGGCTGTGGGCGCTGACAATATTCCGGCAATAGTACTGAAGACCTGTGCTCCAGAGCTTGCCGCACCCCTAACCAAGCTGTTCCAGTACAGCTACAACACTGGCATCTACCCTGCAATGTGGAAAATTGCCCAGGTATGTCCGGTACACGAAAAGCAGGACAAATCCAACCCGACCAATTACTGCCCCATCAGCCTACTCTCAATCATCAGTAAAGTGATGGAAGGTGTCATCAACAGTGACATCAAGCGGCACATGCTTAGCAATAACCTGCTCAGTGACGCTCAGTTTGGGTTCCGCCAGGGCCACTCAGCTCCTGACCTCATTACAGCCTTGGTTCAAACATGGACAAAAGAGCTGAACTCAAGAGGTGAGGTGAGAGTGACTGCCCTTGACATCAAGGCAGCATTTGACCGAGTATGGCATCAAGGAGCCCGATCAAAACTGAGGTCAATGGGAATCAGGGGAAAACCCCTCCGCTGGCTGGAGTCATACCTAGTGCAAAGGAAGATGGTTGTGGTTGTTGGAGGTCAATCATCTGAGCTCCAGGACATCACTGCAGGAGTTCCTCAGGGTAGTGTCCTAGGCCCAACCATCTTCAGCTGCTTCATCAATGACCTTCTTTCAATCACAAGGTCAGCAGTGGGGATGTTCGCTGAAGATTGCACAATGTTCAGCACCATTCGTGACTCCTCAGATACAGAAGCAGTCCATGTAGAAATGCAGCAAGACCTGTACAATATCCAGGCTTAGGCTGATAAGTGGCAAGTAACATTCGTGCCACACAAGTGCCAGACAATGACTATCTCCAACAAGAGAGAATCTAACCATCTCCCCTTGTCATTCAATGGCATTACCATCACTGAATCCCCCGCTATCAACATCCTAGGGGCTGCCATTGACCAGAAACTGAACTGGAGTAGCCATATAAATACCATGGCTACAAACGCAGGTCAGAGGCTAGGAATCCTGAGGCGAGTAACTTACCTCCTGACTCCCCAAAGCCTGTCCACCATCTATAAGGCACAAGTCAGGAGTGTGATGGAATACTCTCCACTTGCCTGGATGGGTGCAGCTCCAACAACACTCAAGAAGCTATACACCATCCAGGAGAAAGCAGCCTGTTTGATTGTCTCCCCCATCTACAAACATTCACTCCCTCCACCACCGACGCCCAGTGGCAGCAGTGTGTACCATCTACAAGATACACTGCAGCAATGCACCAAAGCTCCTTAGACAGCACCTTCCAAACCCACGACCTCTCCCAACTAGAAGGACAAGGACAGCAAATGCATGGGTACACCACCACCTGCAAGTTCCGTTCAAGTCACACACCATCCTGACTTGGAACCAATCGTCATTCCTTCACTGTCGCTGGGTCAAAATCCTGGAAGTCCCTTCCTAACAACACTGTGGGTGTACCTACCCAAATGGGCTGCAGCGGTTCAGGAAGGTAGCTCAGCACCACCTTCTCAAGGGCAATTAGGGATGGGCAATAAATGCTGGCCAGGCCAGCGACGCCCAAATCCCATGAATGAATTTTTTAAAAATGGCATTTAGGAAGGACATTTAGGAAGGAAGCTAGGAAAAGGTGGAGGGGGAGCTCTGTTAATTAATGGTATTAGCACAATAGAGAGGGATGGCCTAAGTTCAGTATCCTGGATGTAGAAGCAGTTTGGGGAGAGATGAGAAATCATAAAGGCAAGAAGTCACTTGTGGGAGTGGTGTACAGGCCACCTAACTTTAACCATACTGTAGGATGGGGTATAAAGGAAGAAAAAATGACAGCTTGTCAGAAAGGTACAGCGATAATAATGGAGGATTTTAACCTACATATATATACTGGAAAAATCAGATGGGCAGAGGTAGCCTCGATGAGGAGTACATAGAATGTTTTCGGGATAATTTCTTGAAACAATACGTTCTGGAGCCAACCAGAGAGCAGGCTATACTAGACCTGGTATTATGCAACGAGATAGGATCAATTAATGACCTCCGAGTTAAGGCGCCCCTAAATAGCAACGATCATAATATGATTGAATTTTACATTCAGTTTGAGGGAGAGAAGAGTGGATCCAAGACAAGTATTTTAAATTTAAATAAGGGCAAATATGAGGGCATGAAAGTAGAGATAGCTAAAGTGAACTGGCAAATTAGGTTAAGGGATAGGTCAATAGAGATGCAGTGGCAGAGATGCATTTAAGGGGATATTTCAGAATACACAAAATAGATACATTTCAAAAAGAGTGGGACCCACCATCTGCAAGTAACTAAAAAGGTTAAAGATAGTATCAAACTTAAAGAAAAAGCCTCTAATTATGCACTCTTCAGGCCTGGGAGGCAGGTCAGAAGATTAGACAGAATATTTAAAAAAAGCAAAGAATGACTAAAAGATTGATAAGGAAGTTAAAATTAGAGTATGAGAGAAAGCTAGCTGGAAATATAAAGTCAGATAGTAAGAGTTTCTATAGATACTTAAAAAAAAGAGTTAATAAAGTGAGCATTGATCCTATAGAAAGTGAGTCTGAGGAATTAATAATGGATAGTAAGGAGATGGCAGATGAATTGAACAGGTATTTTGCATCGGTCTTCACTGTTGAGGATACATGTAACATCCCAGTATTAGCTGTAAGTCAGGAAATGGAAGGGAGGGAGGAACTCAAGAAAATTATAATCACCAAGAAAGTGATGCTGAACAAATTGTTGGAGGTATAGGCTGACAAGTCCCAGGTCCTGATGGACTTCATCCTCGGGTCTTAAAAGGAGTGGCTTGTGAGATAGTTGATGAGTTAGTTTTAATTTTCCAAAATTCCCGATATTCGGGGAAGGTTCCATTAGATTGAAAAATGGCGAATGTAACTCCTTTATTCAAAAAGGGAGGGAGACAGAAAGGAGGAAACTAGAGGCCAGTAATCTTAACATCTGTCTTTGGGAAAATGTTAGAAGCTATTATTAAAGAGGTTATCCCAGGGCATTTAGAAAAATTCAAGGTAATCAGGCAGAGTCAACATGGTTTTGTGAAAGGGAAGTCATGTTCAACCAGTTTATTGGAATTCTTTGAGGGAGTTACATGTGCTGTGGATAAAGGGGAACTGGTGGATGTATTGTACTTAGATTTCCAGAAGATATTTGATAAGGTGCCACATCAAAGGTTATTGCGGAAAATAAAAGCTCATGGTATAGAGGGTAACATATTGGCATAGATAGAAGATTGACTAGCTAATAGTAAACAGAGAGTAGGTTTAAATGGGTCATTTTCTGGTTGGCAAGATGTAACAAGTGGTGTGCCACAAGGATCTGTGCAGGGGCCCCAACTTTTTACAATTTATATAAATGACTTAGATGAAGGGACCTAAGGCATGGTTGCTAAATTTGAAGATATGTAGGAAAGTAAGTTGTGAAGAGGACATAAGGGGGCTACAAAGGGATAGAGATAGGTTAAGTGAGTGGGCAAAGACCTGGCAAATGGAGTATAATGTGGGAAAGTGGGAAATTGTCCACTTTAGCAGGAAGAATAAAAAAGAAGCATATTATCTAAATGGTGAGAGATTGCAGAACTCTGAGATGCAGAGGGATCTGGGTGTCCTAGTGCATGATCCGCAAAAGGTTAGTATGCAGGTACAGCACGTAATTAGGAAAACTAATAGAATGTTATCATTTATCACAAGGGGAATTGAATACAAAAGTAGGGAGGTTATGCTTCAGCTATACAGGGCATTGGTGAGACCAAATCTGGAGGACTGTGCAGTACTGGTCTCCTTATTTAAGGAAGGATGTAAATGCATTGGAGGCAGTACAGAGAAGGTTTACTAGTGTTACAACCAGGTGAGAAAAGTGTCTAGGGATCTTTTACTGTCTTCACCTCGTCTTATTGTAATGGGATTTAATTTTAAACACACTGTGTTTTGAGTTCCCCCTTTGTGAATCCTTGTTCACAGCTTTCCAATTACAAGGCAAAGAATTGAACACAGCAGGTTTTCTTTAGGTTTAAAAAAGAAAAGTGAAACTTATTAAACCTTAAACTTAAAATCTAATTCGGTTAACAGCAACGAATACACACCACGCCCACGCTAGCATGCACACATGATAAGCACATCCAAATAGAGACAGAAAAGAGAAGAAAAAAAAATGGAGTGGTTTGAGGCAATCTCTGAAGAGGGTTTTTTTTTACTGTGCTTCGAGCTCGCTGTAGGGTCCTTGATTGTAGGTAGTCTTGATTTTCGTCGGGGCCCAGTATTCTTCTTAAACCTTGTTCACTTTAGGAGACTTCTCTCTTGGGGTTCATATGTCTTCAGCTGGTGAGAGTGAGATGAGAGCAGACAGGAGAGAGGTGTTCTCAGTCCAGGAGCTAACAGCCTTCTGATTTCAAATTCCTTGTTGGAAGCTCAAATTCAAAAAACTCCAACAGTCAGTCATGTGACCAAACTGGCCCAACCACGTCTGTTGTGTATTCAGCCATCTTAGTCGTTAACCTGGACTGCTTCAACGTCTGATAACCAAAAGTCCATTGTGGATTAAATTGGAGCAGAGAACAGCTCCTTTGTCCTTTGAAGTACCTGTTTTTGATATGCTAATGTATCCCTCCAGCCAAAGTCTCCAATTGTTTTTTAAAGCAAGTTCTTTCTTCTGCATCAGTAGTTTAAAATCAATGTTCATTTTCCTCATTCTTGGCAGGTGGGGGGCTTGCCTGACATTAGACTAATACCAAATTAGTTCAATAATCTCAGAGCATGACCGACCCCCCTTTTATATTTTTAGTTATTTTTTTCTTTTTTCTTTTTTATTTGTTCATTTTATTTTAGTTGTTTAGTTTGTTTCTACTGTGCCTACCCACTGTTTTTGTTTAATGTTTGTGCTTGGGGCCAGGGCTGTTCATTTTACTGTCAATTGACACCCTCTCTGTACTAACGCTTTGTCTTTCACTACATCATTAACATACTGTTTGCCTTTGTTCCATGATCTTCTGGCCAGTTATTCACTGTAACATTGTCCTAGCAACACCTTCTCTTTTGTTTCTCTCTTGCCCCACCCCTGCTTTACTTGCTTAAATCCTTTTACATTTCGAATATTTGTCAGTTCTGATGAAGGCTCACAGACCTGAAATGTTAACTCTGTTTCTCTCTCCTTTTATTTCAGATTTCCAGCATCTGCAGTATTTTGCATTTATATTAGACTAGTACCTGGAATGGGCGGGCTGTTTTAAGAGGAAAGATTGGACAGGCTAGGCTTGTATCTGCTGGAATTTAGAAGAGTAAGAGATGACTTGATTGAAAAATATAAGATCCTGAGGGAGCTTGACAGGGTGGATGTGGAAAGGATGTTTATCCTTGTGGGAGAATCTAGAACTAGGGATCACTGTTTAAAAACAAGGGGTCACCCATTTAAGACAGAGATGAGGAGAAATTCTTTCTCTCAGAGGGTCGTGAGTCTTTGGAATTCTCTTTCTTAAAAGGAGGTGGAAACAGAGTCTTTGAATACTTTTAAGGCAGAGGTAGATAGATTCTTGATAAGCAAGGGGGTGGATGGTTATCGGGGGTAGGTGGAAATGTGGAGTAATCAGTTCAGCCATGAACTTATTGAATGGCGGAGCATGCTTGAGGTGCCGAGAGGCCTACTCCTGCTTCTAATTCATATGTTCCTATGTCAGAGTCTCACAAATGGTACAGCTTAGCTATTGTCTGCTAGGTGAAGTAGAAGCTGTGATGAAGTTTTCCTTGGACTTGCCAGGTAGATGTGCTCGAGTCTGCACATGAAGTAGCATGTATAAGAGCAGGTGTAGGCAGTCCCATAAACATACTTCACATTTATTCCTTCATCTTTTGCCTTCAAAAATCTCAAATAGGCAGTGCTCCATTTTAAGAGTTTAGATTGCATCAGTAAAAATATCCAGCAAAACAACTTTTAAGTAATCACAACTTGCCTTTCATCACTATTCATATGATTGCAGTGTAGTTCCAGGGAGAAAATCACTGCATTGCAGACAGCTTTGTTTAAATACTATTGCCATAAAGTTGCCTACCTGGTGCCATGGTTCAGGATATCTCATCTGGGCTGCAGAGGAACTTGGAGTAGGAATGGAAAGATCCAGTTGTCATGGTCCATGTAGGTACCAACGTTATAAGTAGAATGAGGATAGAGGTTCTGCTGAGGGAATATGAGCAGCTAGGGCTAAATTAAAAGCAGAACCAAAAAGGTAATAATCTACGGATTACTACCTGACCCACGAGCTAATTGACACAGGGTCAATAAGATTAAAGAGGTAAATGTGTGGCTCAAAGATTGGTGTGGGAGAAATGGGTTCGAATTCATGGGACATTGGCACCAGTACTGGGGAAGGAGGGAGCTGTTCCAATGGGATGGGCTGCACCTGAATTATGCTGGGACCGGAGTCCTGGCGAATCGCATAACTAGGGCTGTAGATAGGGCTTTAAACTAAATAGTTGGGGGGTTGGAGGGGGGGTGGGTGGGTTCAGTCACTTGGAAAATTAGGAAGGCAAAGTTAAAGGAGAAGGTAGGAGTACAGTTTAGTGATGAGGCAGATCGTTACCAGAAAATAAAAGGTAGGGACAGAACGTGTGAACGTCATATGACACCAAGGAATCATACAAGAGTAGGGAAATTTGATAATAGAACAAACTTAAAGGCTTTGTATCTGAATGCACGAAGCATTCGGAATAAAATTAATGAGTTAACAACGCAAATAGAGACGAATGGGTATGATTTAGTGGTGATTACTGAGATATGGTTGCAGGGAAACCAGGTTTGGGAATTGAATATCCAAGGGTACTTAGTATTTCGGAAGGAAAAGGAGATGGTGTAGCTTTGTTAGTAAAGGAAGAGATCAGTGCTGTAGTGAGAAAGTATATAGGCATTGCAGATCAAGACATAGAATCAGTCTGGGTAGAAATAAGAAATAGCAAGGGAAAGAAGTCCCTGGTGGGAGCAATCTACAGGGCCCCAAATAGTAGTTTCGTAGTGGGGCACAGTATAAACCAGGAAATACTGGGGGCTTGTAATAAAGGTAAGGCAATAATCATGGGTGATTGTAATATGCATATAGACTAGATTAATCAAATTGGTAAGGGTAGCTTCGACTTCATTCAATGTATTAGAGATTTTTTTTTGGAGCGATATTTTGTGGAACCAACCAGGGAGCAGGCTATTCTAGATTTAGTATTATGTAATGAGGTGGGACTAATTAATGATCTCATAGTTAAGGATCCTCTAGGGAAGAGTGATCATAGCATGCTAGAATTTCAAATTCTGCTTGAGGGCAAGAAACTGGAGTTTAACAAAAGTAATTACATAGGCATGAGGACAGGAAGACTGAAAGGTAGGACAGGTAATGAGCAGTGGCAGATGTTTAAGGAGATATTCAATTCTTCCCAACTAAAATATATTCCAGAGAGGAAGAAAGTTTGTAAGAGGGGGAAAAGACATCCATGACTAAGCAAAGAAGTTAAAGATAACATAAAGACAAAAATTAAGGCATACCATATTGCAAAGGCCAGTGGCAGACTGGAAGATTAGGAAACTTTTAAAGATCAACAAAGGGTTATTAAAAAAGTAATAAAAAGAGCAAAGGTAAATTATGAAAGAAAACTAGCGCAAAATATAAAAATGGATAGCAAAGGCTATCCTAAGTATATAAAAGGAAAGAAAGTAGCTAAAGTGAATGTTGGTCCCTTGTAGGATGTGACTGGGGAATTAATAGTGGGGAACACAGAAATGGCGGAGACACTAAATCAGTATTTCGCCTCAGTTTTCACGGTGGCGGACACTAGTACCATCCCAATAGTTACAGGTAATGCAGAGGTTATAGAAAGGGAGGAACTTAGAGCAATCATCATCACTAGGGAAAAAGTACTGAGCAAACTATTGGCATTGAAGGCAGACAAGTCCGCAGGGCCTGATGGCCTACATCCTAGGGTCTTAAAGGAAGTGGCAGCGGAGATAGGGATCCATTGGATATAATATTCCAAAATTCCCTGTATGCAGGAAAGGTTCCAGTGGATTGGAAAAATGCTCATATAATGCCCTTATTCAAAAAGGGAGGAGGCAGAAAATAGGAAACTGCAGACCAGTTAGTTTAACATATGTATTTGGGAAATTGTTAGAATCCATTATTAAGGAAGTAATAACAGGACATTTAGAAAGTCAAAACGCAATCCATCAGAGTCGGCATGGTTTTATGAAGGGTAAATCATGTTTGACTAATTTGCTAGAGTTCTTCGAAGTAACAAGTAAAGTGGAAAATGGGGATCCTGTAGATGTAGTATATCTGGACTTCCAGAAGGCATTTGATAAGGTGCCGCACAAAAGGTTAATCAAAAGGTAAGATCACATGGGGTTAGGGGCAATTTATTAGCTTGGATAGAGGATTGGCTAACTAACAGAAAACAGAGAGTCGGCATAAATGGGTCCTTTTCTGGTTGGCAAGATGTAACTAGTGGGGTGCCACAGGTTTCGGTCCTCGGGCCCCAACTATTTACAATCTATATTAATGACTTGGATGCAGGGATAGAAGGTACGAAAGCCAAATTTGCAGATGACACTAAAATAGGTGGGATACTATGTTGCAATAAAAAAATATGAAATTTACAAATGGATATGGATAGGTTAGGTGAATGGGCCAAAATTTGGAGATGGAGTTTAACGTGGATAGTTGTGAGGGTATCCATTTTGATCGGAAGAATAGGAAGGCAAATTATTATCTAAATGGAGAGAAACTTTAAAGTGCTTCGGTGCAGAGGGATCTGGGTGTCCTCGTGCATGAATTGCAGAAAACTAGTATGCAGGTGCAGCAGGTAATAAGGAAGGCAAATTGAATTTTGGCATTTATTGCTAAAGGAATAGAGTATAAAAGTAAGGAAGTGTTGCTGCAACTGTACAAGGCATTAGTGAGACTGCACCGGGTGTATTGTGTACAGTTTTGGTCCCCTTACTTGAGAAAGGATGCAGTTGCATTAGAGGCAGTTCATAGGACGTTCACTAGATTGATTCCAGAGATGGGGGGGGTTTGTCTTATGAAGAGAGATTGAGCAGTTTAGGTCTTTACTGTCTAGAGTTTAGAAGAATGAGATGAGATCTAATTGAGTTATATAAGATGATTAAGGGGATTGACAAAGTAGAACGCTTTGGGTGCGTCAGCATAAAATGAGTTAAGGTTATGGGGGCACATTATGTGACATGCATACTTGGAACAGACACTCTGCATAGAAAACTTAGTCTGCAACCTTACCCGAGCACGTTTGGTCAGATCAGCCATTTTCCTCCTGACCCGTATCCAAATCCACAGGGCCGTGCAAACAATGTTGATTCTATCTGCAATTTGGTGCAACATTTGCTGGACCAGCACTTTTAAGGAGAGTGCCCTTCTGTGCCATGCAGAATAATACTCTTTTCTTGCACTTCCTAGATTGCAAACACCAGCATTAAAGAATTAAATTAAGTGATTTCTGTTTGATAAGTTTCCACTTCACAGCAGTACTGTGCCCTGATATATCTCCTGTATGCTTTTTTAAGTACTAGACAGCTGCCCTATCAATTCCAACACTCAACTCTCCAGCTGCTGTGCAGGCAGAAGACTGCACAATTTGTACTAAAAATGGTTAAGAGGCAGGTGAGAATTCTCTAAAAATCTTTAGTAAAAAGGAGCTTGCATTTAATGGTGACTTTCACATTTCAGGACATCCCGAAGTGTCTCACAGCCAATGGATTACGTTCTTATGCTCTGTTCTTATGAATTACTTTTAAATTGTAGAGTCATAAAGCCATATACAGCATAAAAGCAGGCCATTTGGACCATCTGTGGAACAATCAGTTAGTCCCACTACCCCGTTTGATCACTGTAGCCCTGCAAGTTTATTTCTTCAAGTGGCCATCCAATTTCCTTTTGGAATCATTTATTATGTCTGTTTCCACCACCTTCGTGGGCAGCGAGTTCCAGGTCATTATCACCTGCTACGTAAAAAAGTTCTTCCTCATATTCCCCTGCATTTCTTGCCCAAAACCTTCAAGCTCTGTCCCTTAGTCCTTGTACCATTAGTTAATTGGAAAGTTTTTGCTTGTCTAACTTATCTAAACCTGTCATAATCTTGTACATTTATCAAATATCCTTTTCTCCAGGGAGAACAACCCCAGCTATTCCAACCTAACCTTGCAACTAAAATCCCCTATCCTGGAACCATTCTGATAAATCTCCTCTGCACCATCTCAAGGACCGTCACATACTTCCCAAAGTGTGGTGACCAGAACTGGACACAATACTCCAGTTGGGGCCTAAACAGAACTGTATAAAGGTTCAGCATAACTTCCATGCTATTGTATTCTATGCCTCCATTTATGAAGCCCAAGATCCCATATGCTTAGCTAACCACTCTCTCAATATGTCCTACCACCATGAAAGATTGATGTACATGCACCCCCAGGTCCCTCTGTTCTAGCACACTCTTTAGAAATGAGCCATTAAGTCTATATTGCCTTACTCTGTCCCTTCTGCCAAAATGCATCACCTCATACTTCTCTGTATTAAATTCCAACTGTCAATTGTCTGTCCATTCTGCTAGCCTATCTAGATCCTGTTGCAGGTGTTTCTTATCACCCTTACTGTTTGCCACTCCTCCAAGTTTGGTATCATCGGCAAATTTTGAAATTCTACTCTGTATTCCAAGATCCATGTCATTTATATATAGCACTTATATAATGCAGGGAAATGCAACAAATGATAGGCCCCGGATTTCTACAAAGGTTGTCCTGATTTTCTGTTGTAATTTCAGCAGAACCCCAGAAAAATAGCATAAAGAGTTAAAATATCCATTTATGTTTTTTCTCCAGGGGTCCTGTCAAAGTTACAGGAGAAAACTCAAGGTAACTATTTCCTTACTGTGACAACATTCTCAACAGAAGCTGGACAGCAAGTCTTTTATATCTTTATATAAATTGCTATTAATCATCAAGAGGTAGAAATAAATTGCACTTCTGAATGGACCTCCAAAATAACTATTTATAATGAAGGATTTGAATTGATAACACTTTAAAATTCTTCAGTAAATGACAAGTGCAATTTGTACAAATATGCAAACGGGCCCTTACTGTAATAACACTTAACTGTGCATCTGAGAGCACAACAGTCTTTTAAATAGTTATAGGGAGTACCTATGCATTTTGTAATAAAGAATAAATTTGTTTTCTAATCTGAATAGTTGCAACAGGTATATTGTCCTGAGCCAAGTTTCTCCATGAAAAGTGCACATTTTGTTTGATTGCAATAATGATCAAATTCACAGTGTATTCAGGCAGAAAACAATAAGCAGTGCCGCTTGCTGCCAGAGGAGAAGGTGACTGGTCTTTAACATTCCTTTGAAATGGTGAGATTAGTGCACCACACATGTAGTGTTTAAATTCAAGAAAAGCACATGCTTCCTCATTAGTCAAAGACTTGCAGGTTGATAGGTAAATTGGCCATTATATATTGCCCCTAGTATAGGTAGGTGGTAGGGGAATTGTGAGGATGTGGTAGGAATATGGGATTAATGTAGGATTAGTATAAATGGGTGGCTTGGCCATGTGAGCCGCATGGAAGATGGCAGGATCCCCAAAGACACATTGTACAGCGAGCTCGCCACTGGTATCAGACCCACCGGCCGTCCATGTCTCCGTTATAAAGACGTCTGCAAACGTGACATGAAATCGTGTGACATTGATCACAAGTCGTGGGAGTCAGTTGCCAGCATTTGCCAGAGCTGGCGGGCAGCCATAAAGACAGGGCTAAATTGTGGCGAGTCGAAGAGACTTAGTAGTTGGCAGGAAAAAAGACAGAGGCGCAAGGGGAGAGCCAACTGTGCAACAGCCCCAACAAACAAATTTCTCTGCAGCACCTGTGGAAGAGCCTGTCACTCCAGAATTGGCCTTTATAGCCACTCCAGGCGCTGCTTCACAAACCACTGACCACCTCCAGGCGCGTATCCATTGTCTCTCGAGATAAGGAGGCCCAAAAGAAGTATAAATGGGTGATTGATGGTCGGCACAGACTCGGTGGGCCAAAGGGCCTGTTTCAGTGCTGTATCTGTAAATAAAAATAAATAAATAAATAAATAAAATTAAAAAAAAATAAAATATAGAAAGTTCTTCCTTTAGATTAGATTAGATTAGAGATACAGCACTGAAACAGGCCCTTCGGCCCACCGAGTCTGTGCCGAACATCAACCACCCATTTATCCTAATCCTACACTAATCCCATATTCCTACCAAACATCCCCACCTATCCTTATATTTCCCTACCACCTACCTATACTAGTGACAATTTATAATGGCCAATTTACCTATCAACCTGCAAGTCTTTTTTGGCTTGTGGGAGGAAACCGGAGCACCCGGAGAAAACCCACGCAGACACAGGGAGAACTTGCAAACTCCACACAGGCAGTACCCGGAATTGAACCCGGGTCCCTGGAGCTGTGAGGCTGCGGTGCTAACCACTGCTAACCACTGCGCCACTTGGAACTTATCTTGCATTTTCCACATGGTGGAGCAACTTGTGAAAACAAATTGTCACAAAGTGCTGAGCAGGCAGTATCAGAGCAATTTGACAGCCTGTCACAAAAGTAGGACCTGCTGAATATACCTACTTCGGTTCAGTGGTGCCAACTGCTCCCATAACCTGATTTTACTTGATTCACACTGCCGAAAGCACCACTCATTCCCTTGCAATCTGAACTGCATATTTGTGTCTTTTGCATGGGTGCTTCATCAACCTCTTCAACAGGCCAAAATTAATGAACTCTCTGGTAAGACAAGGCTGATGTCAAATCAAGATGATTTATTCTGCAGAACCTTTTTGCATAGCTGAACCGAAGTAACAAATCCAGACTTTTAAAAAGTAAAATTTCCTGTTACAACACAAAATAATAAAACACCCCACACTGTTCTGAATAGCAGGGTCAACTTCTGGCTCAAAATCTGAACTGCTATATCTTGATTTCCAGCTCAGACCAAGAGTTGCCTTTTTGCAGCCGTTTCTTTGGACCCGATTCCCTTCTTGGTCGTTTGTCAGTTTTCCTTGTCCTCACTGGAAGTTGGGGCATAGTTCTTGACCATTCCTCCTATCCAAGGTTTTACCAGAAGAGCTACTAATCATATCTCCTACCACATTCCTCTCCTTTGAAACTGGTTACATGTAAAACTCAACATTCAACCCCTTGTTGAGATCTTGGATCCAAGTGGCGTGAAGAGGGAGTTTTGGTGCATTCGGCCAGAGTTTGACTGTCTTGGGTGCTGGCTGTAATAGAGGAGCAAGGATTAGCAGCATTGTGGTGAGGGACTTCTCCAGAGAATAGGACCCAAACTTTCCTTAACCCCTTTCCTTAGGCCCCAACCCCCATCCGTGTGCTCATCAGTCAGTCTCCTCCCCTGACTTATCTAAAGCCCTTTGTGCACCCTCAGGTTTTCCTTTGGTCAGCTGGTTCCTTTCTTTTACTTTCCATCTGCCTTGGCCCCGGCCCTGAGCTAAAGTTGAGGCTAATGATTTTCAGATGAGACTGTAGATAGATTTTTTAATAGTTATTTTATTTTGATCAATTTTAAAGCACTTTTGTTAAAAAAGTTAGCTTCCTCTGAAATTGAACAAAAACATTTTTTTAGGGAGACATGTAGAAGCTCTGACACGTTTCATAGTGGAATCTGCAGACCATTGATAAACATCTGCTGTTGAGATGTTCAGTTGAGTCCAAATTCAGCCAAGCACATCCCACATAGCTCCTGTTATCTAAAAGTTCCATAACTTTAACCAACAAAAGAGAAACCATCTTGACTAAAACAGGAAAAGAAATAAAAGAGTTCACTGAAGGGAAAACAACAAAAATAACAAGATTGATAATATAATTTTTTTTAAGAAAAGGAAATGACTTCATAGGAAGTACCAATGGAGTGTAGTGATGTGGAACATTCAGCAACTATCTTTTTATTAAAGCATTTGAAAGCTTTTTACTTTAGCTGAACGATACTAAGGATCACAATGATAGTAAAGGTTTCAAGAAACCAGCTCACAACCTGGCTTTATATTATTGCTGGTAAGTAATACAGGAAACAAAGGGTTAGAGTTAATGAGTGTTGCTCAAACTGAAGAAGAATTGAAAATGATGTACCTCAACAGTTGGTGCTAGATCCACTTTTACTCTCAATATTTGTAGATTATTTGGACTTGAGCATAGGGGGCACAACATTGAAATTTGCTGTTGATGCAAAAATAATCAATGTCTTTTTTAAAAAATGGGTTCTAACTGTTATTTCAGAACTGTCCTCAAATACTGTAAGACTGAACTTTGTTACTAAGGTAATATTTTCAGCTGTATTTTCAAATCATGTTTTCTGGTCATTGTAAGAGATGCATGTGCTATAGAATAGAAGTCTTTTTCAAATTTGTCACTCACTGTAAGTACTTTCAGGGCCATTGGGTGCACCAGGTACAGAATAAATGATCCTCTCCCAGAATCTCCAGCCATATGCCTTAACCCCAGTATTATGAGTGTACCTACCCTCACTGCACAAGCGTGAATTGTTCCATTTCTCAATCCAGCCATCCTTATGCCCTCTTTAATCGATAGTGCCACTTATTGCTGAATTATATGCAGATCTATACTGTGGAGACGTATCAGTTAGGTTTTAGGTTGAGAATGCTCAAACTTATTTATGCAAATCCCTTACCACTGGCAAAGGGTTGGCTAAGAACTAACATCTCAGAGATAAAAGGACAGTCTTACTCGCAGAGCCACTTGCTGCTGAACTTGAATCAAGTAAGATTTAACCCTATTAACAACCACTAACATTGGTGTATAACTCCAAAAACTAGCATTATTAGATTTTTAAAAGCATAAAAATAATCTCTTCTGATTGTGTTGCAAACTTCCTAGAAGAAATTTGCGAATGAAACTCTAACAAGTCCACAGCATAGCCCGATTATAGAGTGACTACTTATTTTCCTTGGCTAGTGGCAGCGCTCTCGCCTCTGAGTCCAAAGGTTAAGCAAGGTTAAACTTAAGCAAGGAGTCAGGAGGGCTAAAAGGGGTCATGAAAAGTCATTGGCAAACAGGATTAAGGATAATCCCAAGGCTTTTTATACATATATAAAGAGCAAGAGGGTAACTAGGGAAAGGGTTGGCCCACTCAAGGACAGAGAAGGGAATCTATGTGTGGAGCCAGAGGAAATGGGCGAGGTACTAAATGAATACTTTGCATCAGTATTCACCAAAGAGAAGGACTTGGTGGATGATGAGCCGAGGGAAGGGAGTGTAGATAGTCTCAGTCATCTCATTATCAAAAAGGAGGAGGTGTTGGGTGTCTTGCAAAGCATTAAGGTAGATAAGTCCCCAGGGCCTGATGGGATCTACCCCAGAATACTAAGGGAGGCAAGGGAAGAAATTGCTGGGGCCTTGACAGAAATCTTTGCATCCTCATTGGCCACAGGTGAGGTTCCAGAGGACTGGAGAATAGCCAATGTTGTTTCTTTATTTAAGAAGGGTAGCAAGGATAATCCAGGAAATTATAAGCCAGTGAGCCTTACATCAGTGGTAGGGAATTTATGAGAGAGGATTCTTTGGGACAGGATTTACTCCCATTTGGAAACAAACGAACTTATTAGTGAGAGGCAGCATGGTTTTGTGAAGGGGAGGTCGTGTCTCACTAATTTGATTGAGTTTTTTGAGGAAGTGACAAAGATGATTGATGAAGGAAGGGCAGTGGATGTTATCTATATGGACTTCAGTAAAGCCTTTGACAAGGTCCCTCATGGCAGACTGGTACAAAAGGTGAAGTCACACGGGATCAGAGGTGAGCTGGCAAGATGGATACAGAACTGGCTCTGTCATAGAAGACAGAGGGTAGCAGTGGAAGGGTGCTTTTCTGAATGGAGGGATGTGACTAGTGGTGTTCCGCAGGGATCAGTGCTGGGACCTTTGCGCTTTGTAGTATATATAAATGATTTGGAGGAAAATGTAGCTGGTCTGATTAGTAAGTTTGCGGACAACACAAAGGTTGGTGGAGTTGCGGATAGTGATGAGGATTGTCAGAGGATACAGCAGGATATAGATCGGTTGGAGACTTGGGCGGAGAAATGGCAGATGGAGTTTAATCTGGACAAATGTGAGGTAATGCATTTTGGAAGATCCAATGCAGGTGGGAAGTATACAGTAAATGGCAGAACCCTTAGGAGTATTGACAGGCAGAGAGATCTGGGCGTACAGGTCCACAGGTCACTGAAAGTGGCAACGCAGGTGGATAAGGTAGTCAAGAAGGCATACGGCATGCTTGCCTTCATTGGTCGGGGCATAGAGTATAAAAATTGGCAAGTCATGCTGCAGCTGTACAGAACTTTAGTTAGGTCACACTTGGAATATTGCATGCAGTTCTGGTCACCACACTACCAGAAGGACGTGGAGGCTTTGGAGAGGGTACAGAAGAGGTTTACCAGGATGTTGCCTGGTCTGGAGGGCATTAGCTATGAGGAGAGGTTGGATAAACTCGGATTATTTTCACTGGAACGACGGAGGTGGAGGGGCAACATGATAGAGGTTTACAAAGTTATGAGTGGCATGGACAGAGTGGATAGTCAGAAGCTTTTTCCCAGGGTGGAAGAGTCAGTTACTAGGGGACATAGGTTTAAGGTGAGAGGGGCAAAGTTTAGAGGGGACGTGCGAGGCAAGTTCTTTACACAGAGGGTGGTGAGTGCCTGGAACATGCTGCCGGGGGAGGTGGTGGAAGCAGGTACGATAATGACATTTAACAGGCATCTTGACAAATACATGAATAGGATGGGAATAGAGGGATATGGTCCCTGGAAGTGCAGAAGGTTTTAGTTTAGGCAGGCGCAGGCTTGGAGGGCCGAATGGCCTGTTCCTGTGCTGTACTGTTCTTTGTTCTTTGTTGTGGCTTCAATTTAGTGTTACGCCCTCAGTGAAACTGTTAACAGTAAAACACAAGATATAAGCTCCCCAGACCAATTTAATGAATTACATGACAAGATTTCATATTTTAAGACTTTATTATAACAACTAAACTAAAAATCACAATGAACTAAATAGTACTTTGCAAGTAGTTAATACTCCAAATTACAGAGAAAGGTATTTTCTTCACTTATTTAAACACTTGAAAACCCCACACCATGTTTATATGTTACATAGTGCTCCTTGAAGCAAAATCTTTGCAGCTAAAAGTCTCAAACTCCTCCCAGTTGCAATGCATTGGATCTCTCAGACCTTCTCAAAGTCAATGTCCGCTTTGCTCACTTCTGCAGTGCACTTTCGACCTGGACTTCCATCAATAAGATGATCTCTGGTGCTCTGGTAATCATGTTGGTCGTTTCCTTCTTTGCAATGCTCAACTTTCAAATCAGGTTCAAGTTTTTGTAGCCTTTTGCTGTTTCAGTCTTCTGACAGCAGGTGCTCCCTCTCTCTTTTCCAGTGGACGCTGCCACCACTGTTTGTTGTCTTCTTTATAGCCTGCAGGTTTCCCAAAGTCTGTAGAATTTATCCAGAATCAGAAGGTCAATAGCCATTTGCTTTTTTTCCATATGCAGAGCCCACAAGTCTGGCTACAGCAGAGCCACCCGGGCTTTCCTTTGCTTCCAGATGTTAGCAATTGCAATTCATATTTACATTTTCAGAACCACTGACTCCTTGCTTATGGTTTGAAAGTCATTGTCAGGTGTTATAACACTGTATTCCCTGCTTTTCAAAAGGGTCTCTGACCTGGACTCCTTGTTGTCCTGGTAACCAAAATTCCTGTCTTGTCATTAAGCAGTGTTGATGTGAGGTCACATGACTTTTCTGACCCCATCTTACACTACGTTAAAAATCATAACCGAGATTTTACCCCAGGTGGATGGGAGCCGGCCACCGATTGAAAAGTCAATGGCAAACCCTCTTCCGCCTCGCCTGGGGACCCGTATTTTGCAGGTCGCTGGGCTTCAATTGGTGTGAGGGGGGACTTCCACTCGCTTGAGGTAGGAAGTCCCGCCTAATAGAGCTGCCGGCCAATCAGCGGTCTGGCAGCTCTTAGTCCCAACAGCACCGCCAGGAACAGTGGCCACAACTGGGACTGCAGCCCAGCGTGAAGAGATGTCGGGGTGCCTGGAGCAAAGATAAGTTTTGGTTGCCTCGCCAGGGGTAATCGGTCGGGCCCCAGCAAGGCAAGGGTGGTTGGTTGGGGGGAAGGGGGGGCGTGTTGGATGTTGGGAGTGGTTGGGGTAGTGGAGAGGGGGCCTCCATCAGGCACAGGGTGCCCGATTATAAGTGGCCACTTAAGGGCCTTGATTGGCCTGGGACGGGTGGGCCATCTATTGCCACAGCCATCCTGCGTAATGTGGCGGCAGAGGTGGGAGTGGGTCGGGAAGGGCTCCTGGAGCCTCCCGCTCCTTTTTACGCCACCCGCCGCACCTACCCCCCCCCCCCCCCCCCCCCCACCCACATCCATCCCGTGCTTTGGGGTGGCATAAAATTCAGCCCACAGTTTTTAAAACATTATCATGCTGCAAGGTCTGGCATTCATAGCATTTCTGTGCCACAAGGATGGTAAGTGAATTCTCCTAGAGTTCTGGCCGACATTATCTCTTTCACTATTTGTGAGAACTTGCTGTGTTCAAATTGGCTCCCATATTTCCTACATTAAAACAGTGACTGCACTTTAAAAGTACTTTGTTGGCTGTGAAGCACTTTGACACATCTTGAGGTTGTGAAAGGCACAGCCTAAATACAACTTCTTTCTTTCTTTCTCTCTTTCTCTCTTTCTGTTTTCTTTCTTTCTTTCTTTCTTTCTTTCTTTCTTTCTTTCTTTCTCTTTCTTTCTTTCTTTCTTTCTTTCGTCTGTTACAACCAGGTGAGAAAGGTGTTCCCTCTCAGCCTTCACCTGGTATTACTGTAACTGAGTTTAATTTTAAACACACCTTGTTTTTAGCACCCCCTTGGTGAATCCTTGTTCACTGCTTTCCAATTATAAGGCAAATAAACCAGCACAATCAGGCCTTCTTAGGTTTAAAGAAGAAAAGTTGAAATTTATTAAACTCAAACTCTAATTCAGTTAATGCCTATGGATACATGCATACACAATACACACATGTAAATAGACACAGAAAAGAGCAGAAGAAAAATAAAGTGGAAAGGTTTGAGGCAATATCTGAAGAGTTTTTGTTATGGTTCTTCGAGCTCACTGTAGAGTTCTTGATTGTAAGTAGATCTTGCTTTTTGTTGGGGCCCAGTATCCTTCTTAAACCTTGTTCGCTGTAGGAGACTTTTCTCTCTTGGGGTTCATGTGTCTTCAGTGGATTTAGAGGCTTGTGAGAAAGAGATGGGAGCAGACAGGAGAGAGATCTTCTCAGTCCAGGAGCAAACAGTCTTTCTGCCCAAACTGTTTGTACAAATTCAAAAAACTCAGGTTGCCCAGCAGGTTAGTCATGTGACTAGCTGGTTTGACCATGTCCGTTTGTGTATTCGGCCATCTTAGCAGTCAACCTGGAATGCGAGCTCCCCCACCTTCAATGTCTGGTGATTAAAAGTCCATTGTGGGTTGAATGTCAGGGAATGGCTGCTTTGTTCTTCCAAACACCGTCTGTTAATATGCAAATGTATTTTCCAGCTACGGTTGATCTGTTCAACAAGTCCTCCCCTCATTCCAGTAACAGTTTAAAATCAATGTTCAAGACAAAATTAATATGCCTCATTCTTGGTAGCTGGGGGTCTAGTATGACCCACCCTTCCTTCCTTCCTTCCTTTCTTCCTTTCATTCGTCCTCTCGTTCTTTCTTTCCCTCTTTCTTTCTTTCTTTCCCTGGCAATATATGAAATTGGCCTTCCTATAAAGGGCTGACATTCTTAGGTTTTATTGCAAATTTAACCCTGAAATCAGAAGACTGATATGTTGATATTTTATATAACTTATCCAATAGACTTAATAATTTTCAATATATCTTAATAATTATAATAATAGAGACTATTATGAAAGTAGAAAGAAATTTAATATTTCTGTAACCTGTTTCTCACTGGTATGCGGAGGAGGCTGGCTGCACACTTGAAAAGCACATTATTGGGTGTGTTATACATTTATTATACATAATAGGCTTGAGTGAAAGGTAATGACATGAAGTTGAACTTATATCAGAACCAGTACCAGTATGACTGCGATTCTATGACCTTAATTTTCAATATATTTTAATGAGAGAGATAATGAATTAGGCATTTTTATCTGTCTCAGTGACAACCTTGAACAAACATGTGTGGACTTCAGGTCACTTTGTAGTGATGGCAGCATTGAGGTAAAATGGTTGGTTGTTAGTTACTGAGGCTCATCAAATATTGTTTGAGTACCTGAAGATGATAATGTGAATATGGAAAATATTTTAATAGACTATTGCCTGCATATCTGGTGTAATTTGTATGTAAATGAGCAGGTTTGAAGTGTATGGAATAATGGACCTTTTTTTAAAAAAAGAAATGCCATTTAACAATGTTAGGAAAATAATGTTGTATCAAGTAAAAGAAATTCATTATCCAGAAAGCTAACTCAGATCTGTGCTTGTTCCTTTGCAGTTACTGTTAGTCAAGCACAGCAAAATAAGGTGAACGGTTCAGTTGGGAGAAGTGCATTACTCCCATGTTCTTCCAGTTTCATTAATGGCCGATACACCAACTTCAGTTGGTTGAAGAATAATTCATTGTTAATAACAGGAAACGTTGGCAATTCTGAAGTCCGTGTTCAAGATGAAACTTACCGAAACAGGATTCAACTGCCAGAAAATTCTTCATCTGGCAATCTCTCACTCCTAATCACTCACCTGAGACTAGAAGATTTTGGAATATACAGGTGTGAGACATATAGCAAGAACCAAAGTATCAGATATGAAGAGACCTTCCTTAATGTTACCAAAGGTAAGATGGCAGATGTTCAAAGAAAAATATATATAAAAAGTTTCTATTTCCCATGTTATTTTACCTAGTTTTGTTGCAAATGTGAGAATGTAGCCAAGTTTTAAAGTTCCTAATGATTAAAGGGAAAATGTTTCGATTGAAATTTCATATAATCCCAAATCTTTTGAAGGAAGCCATCTGCACACTTACTGGTGCCTTTTATGCTGGCGAAGCAACCTTGGTGCAGATGATTTATATAAAACTCCCTGTGATGTCTCTTGATTAAATTCCGCACCAGCAATATTGTGAATGGGGATAAAAGCAAAATACTGCAGATGCTGGAAATCTGAAATAAAAACAAGAAATGCTGGAAATACTCAGCAGGCCTGGCAGCATCTGTGGAGAGAGAAGTAGAGTTAACGTTTCAGGTCAGTGACCCTTCATCAGAACTTGTGAAAGCGGATGGTGGGCAGTGGGGAGAACTTCCCTTTTCAACATCATTGGCATACAAGTTCATACTCACATGGGCCAGGTAAGAAAATGTATAACGAAATCTTTGCGATCTCATTACTTATGGAAACAATGCTTATCCTGGTCAAATAAAAGTTTTCACATAGCTTGATTTGTAAGCAAGATTAACTGTAACGTAGAATTGTTTACAATGCACCATTCATTCATCAAAGTTTTGTTTCTTTCACATTTTGAAAAGTACATCTCTCTGTTCTTTTCAGATGGCGTTTCAAAACCCATTGTCAGAGTTCTTCAAGCTCAAGATATTACAAAGCAAAATACAGTCATATTGAAATGTGAAGTTGCAAGTGGCTCTTTACCTCTCACTTATATGTGGCACAGGAAGGCCAATAAGACAGAAAAAGCCAAGAAAATAAAACATTATCAACAAACACTGGTGCTGAATCCCAGAGTGAAGGAGGGCAGTGGCTTTTTCTTCTGTAAAGTCAGCAATAATTTCAGTACAGAGAAAAGCAGCCCAGTGGAAATTCCAATATCTGGTAATCTGCCTTGTTACTGTAGACTGACATTATTTTTGTGAATTTTGCAGAAAAATGATGTAGTTGGGATTTGTTTTCACAGGTACTGCCACATCCTCATTGGAAACCACTCTCAGCACTCCAAACAGTACCAGTGCTACTAGAATTCCATGGCTGGTGATCACCATTACTTCAGTGGTGGTATTATTCATTGTTTGCATAATCTTGACAACAATAAGAATGGTTAAGAAAAGGATGAAAGGTAACATATTTATAGTAACTTTTTCTAAATTGTATTATCAGTTTAAATTATTGATATCACAATTTTACTTTCTGTCCTGTGTCCTGATAACAGGTGAGTGTTGGAATTAACATGTCTAATTCTGTCTGTTTTAAGGGCACAATTATTTAGTATCTAAAATAAGAGCAAAATACTGCGGATGCTGGAACTGAGAACAGAGAGTGCCGGAAATACTCAACAAGTCCAGCAGCATCTGTGTAGAGAGAAACAGAGTTAATGTTTCAGGTCTGTGAACTGTCATCGGAACTGGCAAAGGTTAGAAATGTAACAGCCTTTGAGCAAGTGAAAGGGGGTGGGGGGGAGGGGGGGGGGTGTTGTGGGGGTGTGGAGAAGAAGAACAAAAGGGAAGTTGTGTGATAGGGCAGAGGACAGGAGAGATTAAATGACAGAGATGTCATGGAATAGACGGCAAATGGAATGTTAAATAATTGTAGTAAAAGACAAAGAATTTGTCCTGAGTGCTAATGACAGAATAATGAACAGCTCTGTCTGAAAGCAAAAACATGAAAAACAAATTTAAGACTAGCACATGGTTAAAAAATAAATAAATAATGGGGTTCATGGTGTGACATTATTGAACTCAATATTGAATCCAGAAGGCAGTAGACCTTTCATCAGAACTTAGACCTGAAACGTTGGGCTGAATTTTATGAGTGCGCCGCAGTTTACTCAACCGTGCAGGCATAGGCACCATTTTTAATGGGCTTTAAGTCCTTACGAATAGGTTTAATTTTTAAAGCAGAAATATGAATGATTGTAATGATAGATAAAAATAAGTGATTGAGGCCCTTCCCCAAACCCCGCTATGGTCATTTCAGGCAATGAAATGACCATCCATTAATTGTTCAAATACCTGAATTTCCCCTCCAACCTCCAATCTTTTGCCCTTCAACCCCTTCCCACCATCCCCACATCCAATAAAAATTGTTTTCCCCGCTCCTCCACCCCTCCCACCCTGAAAATTTTATTCCTCCCCTCTCCCCACCAGATTCTCACCTGAAACTCCATACAGAGTTCCGAAGGCGTGTGGAGCACGAATGGCGGCCGTAATATCGGAGTGGGATGGCCGCCGCCTGCAGGTAAGGTTATTTAAATATTTTAAATGTCCATCTACATATGCTGATGAAGAGCTTGCTGCCAGGCAGCGTGGGGTGGGGGGGTGCCGCACCGAGGTCCCGTTGCCACTGGTGATATGCGGCGGGCCTTTTTCAACGTCGCGGGCCGAGGCAGGCCTCTCCCCGCAACATTTCCCCATAAAATTCAGCCCATTAACTCTGTTTCTATCCACACAGTTGCTGTCAGACCTGCTGAGTATTTCCAGCATTTTCTGTTTTTATTTCAAATTTCCAGCATTTGTAGTATTTTGCTTTTGTGTTGTTGTAGCTATTTTAATCTTAATACTGGTAGTACTTGTGTGTTGTTGTATTTAGTAGCGTAACGATGATGTTCTGGAGAAAGTCTCAGACTCAGCATAGGTCAACTAAGAACTGTTTATTATTTACATAATATATACACTCTCATCGAGCTTCCTAAACTAGCATCCTTCATGCTACTCTCTTCTCTCCAGCCTAACCTCATGTGACTCTTATAGTGGAAGGGGTCACTCTCACTATCTTCAGCATTAACCCTTTACATCCTTATACTACTTCCTCCCCCAACTCTTTATCCAACATTTTATCAAACATATTTACATACTTGACTTATCTATTACCCTCTCTCCCGCCAAGTCTCTGACTGCACAGATTTTGTCGGTTAGGAGGTTTGGCAACTCTTCCCCCATCTGGTTGTAGTCTGACTGGGATGATCAATAGTCTTCCTTGTAAGTCAGGATCGCTGACTTGATTGCTCTTTACTACGGATTGTGACATTCTGTTCAGATTGGGTTTGTTCCTCTTCATCTGTATCTTCCAAATGAATGACTGACTGTTGATTTTGAGGAATAGGGATGATAGTTCTCCTATTTCTTCTTACGTTTTCTTCAGCCTTGTGTATAACACATGATCACTGGTAGTTCTCGTATCTATGGATTACTGTACCTTCTCTTTTCAGGTCACGTATCCATACTCTTTGACCATTTTTTAGTTCAGATAAGATTCTTGCTCAAAATCTTCTGTTATAATTCCTCATTTCTTGCCTTCTGTAAGAGTTCTCCTTGTCTCTCACTTTTTCGTAGTCCTGGACATTCACTCCAGAAGCAAGTTCAACGGTAATATAGGAGGCTGTGATCTTATCTTCCTGCCCATTATTAGTTCTGCTGGTGATAATCAGCAGCGTAGATCTATAAATTAAGAGTGAAATTGGAAGATCTCTATTCTTTTTTAGTAAAAACGTAATGGTTCTTACATCTCTTTGCGCCTCACCGTTCGACTGTGGGTACCTTGGCAAACGCATGAGATGTCAAAATCCAATCTTCGTCGAAAAGTGAGAAAAATATTCATTTGCGAATTGTGGTCCATTGTCTGACAATATTTCGACAAGGATACATGCATCGCAAAGATGTCTGATGACTGTTTCTGTCGTTGTAGATGCAAACTTTTGACTTCTATCCATCTTGAGAAGTAATCGATGATGATCATGTATGACTTCCTGCCGAACATAAATAAATCCATACCCAGCCTTTGCCATGGTCTTGTTGGAAACTGTGCAGTTAACAGGGGTTCATGTTCTTCTGGTCTCTGTACTGCACGTGTCTGACAGTTTTGGATCATGATCTCGATATCCTTACATATTCCAGGCCACCATACCGAGATTGTGCCCTCGCTCTGCACTTAGTTATACCCAAATGGCATTGGTGTAAATGATCTAAGATCTCTGATCTTAGTGGATTAGTAATGACTAGTTTGCTGTTGTATACTAACAAGTCATCTATAATGGTAAATGCCCCTCTACATTGCTTTCATTGATCTCACCAAAGCCTTTGACCTCGTCAGCAGACGTGGTCTCTTCAGACTACTAGAAAAGATCGGATGTCCACCAAAGCTACTAAGTATCATCACCTCATTCCATGACAATATGAAAGGCACAATTCAACATGGTGGCTCCTCATCAGAGCCCTTTCCTATCCTGAGTGGTGTGAAACAGGGCTGTGTTCTCGCACCCACACTTTTTGGGATTTTCTTCTCCCTGCTGCTTTCACATGCGTTCAAATCCTCTGAAGAAGGAATTTTCCTCCACACAAGATCAGGGGGCAGGTTGTTCAACCTTGCCCGTCTAAGAGCGGTCCAAAGTACGGAAAGTCCTCATCAGAGAACTCCTCTTTGCTGACGATGCTGCTTTAACATCTCACACTGAAGAGTGCCTGCAGAGTCTCATCGACAGGTTTGTGTCTGCCTGCAATGAATTTGGCCTAACCATCAGCCTCAAGAAAACGAACATCATGGGGCAGGACGTCAGAAATGCTCCATCCATCAATATTGGCGACCACGCTCTGGAAGTGGTTCAAGAGTTCACCTACCTAGGCTCAACTATCACCAGTAACCTGTCTCTAGATGCAGAAATCAACAAGCGCATGGGTAAGGCTTCCACTGCTATGTCCAGACTGGCCAAGAGAGTGTGGGAAAATGGCGCACTGACACGGAACACAAAAGTCCGAGTGTATCAGGCCTGTGTCCTCAGTACCTTGCTCTACGGCAGCGAGGCCTGGACAACGTATGCCAGCCAAGAGCGACGTCTCAATTCATTCCATCTTCGCTGCCTTCGGAGAATACTTGGCATCAGGTGGCAGGACTATATCTCCAACACAGAAGTCCTTGAAGCGGCCAACACCCCCAGCTTATACACACTACTGAGTCAGCGGCGCTTGAGATGGCTTGGCCATGTGAGCCGCATGGAAGATGGTAGGATCCCCAAAGACACATTGTACAGCGAGCTCGCCACTGGTATCAGACCCACCGGCTGTCCATGTCTCCGCTATAAAGACGTCTGCAAACGCGACATGAAATCGTGTGTCATTGATCACATGTCGTGGGAGTCAGTTGCCAGCATTCGCCAGAGCTGGCGGGCAGCCATAAAGACAGGGCTAAAGTGTGGCGAGTCGAAGAGACTTAGTAGTTGGCAGGAAAAAAGACAGAGGCGCAAGGGGAGAGCCAACTGTGCAACAGCCCCGACAAACAAATTTCTCTGCAGCACCTGTGGAAGAGCCTGTCACTCCAGAATTGGCCTTTATAGCCACTCCAGGCGCTGCTTCACAAACCACTGACCACCTCCAGGCGCGTATCCATTGTCTCTCGAGATAAGGAGGCCCAAAAGAAAAAGAATAATGGTAAAGTATTTATGATACTCATAAAATGTTTTCATTCTTCTCCTACCTGGACGTTCTTGTGGCCACCCTAGTATGCAATACTGCCTTAAGCGACTACAGTCCTCGTCACTCATTTGGGAATGGCGTATTTCCTGCAACCTCTGTGTGCTCGCTGGCCAATTTTGTGCTGTATGTTGGGAATATGATTCTATGTCACATATAAAATTCACATCCTGCTGTGTTGGATGGTCTACTGTCACTCTAGAAAGCGCAACGGCTGCTGATTACAACTTCCCTTGGATATATGCAGTCTCATATGGATACTGCATCAACCTTAGATGGAATCTTTGTATTTGTGGAGGCATTTTGTAATCTCCTTTTCATCTAACAAAGATACCAAATGTTTATGGTGTATGTAGTTGGAAAATCTTTCACATGCCCAAGTAATGGCTAGCGCTTCTTTTTCTATTACTGCATACCATGTCTCTGTGTCTGACAAAGCTCTTGACGCATAGAATATCAGTCTGCAGGAACCATCAGGTTGCTCCTGAAAAAGAACGGTCCCTAAACCAGTTGAGGAGGCATCTGCTGCTATCATCATTGGTGGTGTAGGATTGTAATGTGCCAAGACATCCAGTGATATAAGCATCTCTATTATTCTCCTGAATGCTTGTTCCTGGTGGGAATTCTAACACCACACTTGCTGTTTTCTGAGGAGTTGTCTCAGTGGATCAGTTATCTGTGTAAAGTGAGGTAGAAACTTTGCTCGTTGGTTTACCATTCCCAGGAATCTCCGGAGCTGCTGAACTGTAGTCGGAGTGGGAAATTCTGTAATGGCCCTTGTCTTCTGTGGATCAGCCATTATGCCTTCCCTGCTCACTGTGTCACAAGAAATGAATTGAGGTCTTGGAAAATATGCACTTCTCCTTCAGAGTAAGTCCTGTGGCTTGACGTCCCTGTAGAACCATTTGAACTCTTTGGTCATGTTACTCTACTGACCGCCCATGTATCAGGATGTCATCCATGTGACAAATAACTCCTTTGAGCCCTGCTAAAATGTTAGACATAGACCTCTGAAAGATTACTGGTGCGGAAGTTATTCCTAACGGTAGCTTATTAAAATAAAATCTCCTGAAAGGTGTTATAAATGTACTCAGTAATCTTGAGGTCTCCTCTAACAGTACCTACCAAAACCCACTATTGGCATCAAGTTTTGTAAACATTGTGCTCTGAGAGAGTTTCACTAAGCAGTCATCAACTGTGGACATTACTGTTTTGTTGAGCTGTGTTAAATGCACACAAATATGCAGAGTTCCATTTTGTTTTGGGACAGGAACCATGGCCGATCACCACTCTGTTGGTTGTGTTGCAGGATAACGCCCATTCTTGTCATCTCTTCCAATTGCTGTTGAACTTGACTTAGTAATGGATGAGATATCTTTCTTAGTGTAAAGATACACACTGTTCTGGCCCCTTCCTTGAGTGTGATTCTGTACTCCATCTTTAGTCTTCCGAGCCCTGTGAAAAGCTTCGGATATTCTGCTTGGAAGCGATTCTTTACCTCTGTCTGCTTGACTTCTATCTTCTTGATCAAATGCAGGTCTTTTCTATTCAGTAAGGAAAATTCTTGATTATAGAGTCATAGAGTCATAGAGTTATACAGCACAGAAACAGGCCCTTTGGCCCATCGTGTCTGTGCCAGCCATCCAGCACCCAAATATTCTAATGCAGGACATATATGCTGGAATTTCACCTACCTCAATCGGGTCAGCTTGGAGGCGTCTGGGTGGTAAAATGGCATCTGATGGCGTCGGGTCGGGTCCCCAGCGTCATCACACAGACGCCATTTTACGATCTAGGAAGTTGGGCACGATCAAATCGCTGCTCGCACGCCCGACCGCAAGTAATTTCAAAGCACTTAAAGTAATTGAGAAGCCAATTGACTGGAAATTTATGTAGCCATTTGACTTTAAGGCCGTAAAGCGGGTCAGTGATCGTGTCGGGGACCCGGCAGCTTTATAAGGACAGAAGGCAGGCAAGCAGTGAGGGTGTTGGAGGTAAAGTTTTTGGTGTTGCTTTTCTGTGATAGTTTTTGTGTGTCATATAAATGTTGACATTTGTAGCTTGTGCAGAGGGCTCCAACTGAGTCTGACTCACTGCAGCTCAGGACCTATCTGTCCTGAGTCAATGAGTGGAAGGAAGGGGGTTGTGTGTGCCTGTCCTGACAGCTGGAGCTTAAGAGATTTAACCATTGAATCTGGTAACCAGTCCAACGATGGGAATTGTTCATTCTGGAGGCAGCACTTCAGTGGAGGAGGACCATGCCCCAGTCAGGGACAGAAAGACAGCTGGGCATAGGTATGCGCAAGGAGCTGGTGAAGTGGCTCCCCGTTATGTGGGAAAGAGAGCAGGTGGCAGAGTCGGGCGAGAGTGAACACATGTCAGAAGATACACCTACTCAACAGGCAGGGTATACTGACCGCGTCTGAGCTACCTGCACCTGTTGGAACGCCAGTGCAGAAGAAGGCTGCATCTGTCATGTGAGACCATAACATTGCTCTGTGAGATGGTGGCAATAGATGTAGCCTCAAACTGTCTCGGTGGCCATCCAATGCCAGTTGCACTAAAGGTGACCGTTGCCCTTGACTTTTATGCGTGTAGCTCTTTCCAAGCATCGACCTGTGCAGAGTCTCCCAAGCAGCTGCGCACCACTGCATAAAGGTTGTGACTGATGCACTGTTCAAATGTGCTAACGATTTCATTGGTTTCAAAGTGGACAACACCAGCCAGGCTGAATGAGCAAGAGGATTCAGCGCAATAGCTGGGTTCCCAATGGTTCAGCGCGTGATAGACTGTACACATGTAGCAATTAGATCACCAGCAGGTCATTCAGGGGCATTCATCAACCAAAAAGGCTTCCATTCATTGAACGCTCAGCTTGTCTGCGATCATCCCAAGAGAATCATGCAGGTTTGTGCACGGTACCCAGGGAGTTTCCACGATGCATACACTCTCAGAAACTCTCAGGTGCCTGCTCTTTTCAGTCCCTCGGACAGACTGGAAGGTTGGATACTTGGCGACAGGAGTTATCCTTTGAAGACATGGCTGATGACACCCATGAGAATCCCAAGGGGTCATGCTGAGGAACACTTCAATGAGAGCCATGCGGCCACAAGAGTTACAATCGAGCAAACAATTGGCCTGCTCAAGATGAGATTCAGATGTCTGGACCAATCAGGAGGAGCACTGCAGTACACGCCAGCACGGGTATCCAACATTATTGTCGTTTGCTGCACCTTGCATAATCTGGTGATGGAAAGGGGAGACGTCATTGAGGAGGTTCAGGGTAACGTGAGGCGTCATCTGATGAAGATGGAGTTTCTGATGAGGATGTTGGGCAACACCCACATGATGGCATGGTAGAGGAAGCAGAATGTCCTCCGGAATTAAGGTGTTTCTCTTGAGAGGATCGCTCGATGCAAGGGGATTTCACATTGTGGCATACGATGAGCCTCTGTGGGATTGCGAGAGGGGACGGACATCCAATGGAAGAAATGATCTGATTCAAAACAACATCATGTCACGATGAACCCAACCTGAGTGTGTGACATCTCATATAAAACCACCTCAGCAGCGCAATGTCTGATGCTACCTCATGGATGACGTATACAAAGTTACTTGTTCAAACCACAAATTTATTTACAGTGATGTAATGTGCAATTGAAATAAATAATCGGAAGGTAACCCAGAGAACCAGGAGTGATGTTACTGTGATTTCTTAAAATGTTTGTGGGTGCTCTTATGTGTGGACGATCCCTCGCCACGGACTCACCAGAGGTAGGTGGGTGATCGGGCTGCCGCCCTGCTGTTGATGACTTTGGCGGACGTCCTGTGCTGGCTCACGGTCGTGTAGCCCACGGCCTATCAGGGTGTTCATGAGAAATATCAGGAGCACCCTCTAACACGCTGGGAGTACAGGCCTGCTACCCGACCCGAACCCAAAGGGACTCGACGACATGTGTCGGGTTCGGGTTGGGTCGGGCCCCTCTTCTGGGTCCGGCTTTCCGGCTCGGGTCGAGTCGGTCCGGGTCTGGGTTGGGCCGGACACTCACGGTAAGTGCTCTGCCGGTAAGTATTAAAAATAAAAAACTTACCTGAGCTGGGAGTCCGAGACGTCAAGCAGGGAAATTGAGTCTGCACAGTATGCGAGTGACGTCTCCATAACGTCATCACGCATGAGCTGCAGCTTCGTGGAGCTTCCCAGTCAGAAGGTAAGCAAAGGGATGGTCAAGCTCATAATTATATGATAATCATAATCATCATAATCATAAGAACTAGGATCAGGAGTAGGCCGTCCGGCCCCACGAGCCTGCTCCGCTATTCAATAAGATCATGGCTGATCTTTTCGTGGACTCAGATCCACTTACCCGCATTCTCACCGTATCCCTTAATTCCTTTACTGTTCAAAAAGATATCTACCTTAGCTTTAAAAACGTTTACTGAAGAAGCGTCAACTACTTCACTGGGCAAGGAATTCCATAGATTAACAACCCTCTGGGTGAAGAAGTTCCTTCTTAATTCAGTCCTAAATCTGCTCCCTCTAATCTTGAGGCTATGCCCTCTTGTCCTAGCTTCACCTGCCAGTGGAAACATACTCTCCACTTGTATCTTATCTATTCCCTTCATGATTTTATATGTTTCTATAAGATCCCCCCTCATTCTTCTGAATTCCAATGAATATAATCCCAATCTACTCAGTCTCTCCTCATAAGCCAACCCCCTCAACTCCGGAATCAACCTAGTGAACCTCCTCTGCACCCTCTCCAGTGCCAGTACATCCTTTCTCAAGTAAGGAGACCAAAACTGCACACAGTACTCCAGGTGCGGCCTCACCAGTACCTTATACAGCTGCAACATAACCTCTCTGCTTTTAAACTCAATCCCTTTAGCAATGAAGGACAAAATTCCATTTGCCTTCCTAATTACTTGCTGTACCTGCAGACCAACCTTCTGCGATTCATGCACAAGGACACCCAGGTCCCTCTGCATAGCAGCATGCTGCAACTTTTTACCATTCAAGTAATAATCCTTTTTACTGTTACTCCTACCGAAATGAATGACTTCACATTTATTAACATTGTATTCCATCTGGCAGTCCTTTGCCCACTCACTCAATGTATCTATGTTCCTCTGCAAAGTTTCACAGTCATCTGCACACTTTGCTCTGCCACTCATCTTAGTGTCATCTGCAAACTTTGACACCCTACAAGTGGTCCCCAACTCCAAATCATCTATATAAATTGTAAATAATTGCGGACCCAACACCGATCCCTGAGGCACACCACTAGTGACTGATTGCCAACCAGAATAGCACTCATTTATCCCCACTCTCTGCTTCCTGTCAGTCAACCAATCCTCTATCCATGCTAATACTTTACCCCTAACGCCATGCATCCTTATTTTATACAGCAGCCTCTTGTGCTGCACCTTGTCGAAGGCTTTTTGGAAATCTACGTACACCACATCCACTGGGTCCCCATCGTCCACCTTGCTCGTAATGTCATCATAGAATTCCAAAAGATTTGTCAAGCATGACCTGCCCTTCATGAACCCATGCTGCATCTGCCCAACGGGACAATTTCTATCGAGATGCCCTGCTATTTCTTCCTTGATAATAGACTCAAGCATCTTCCCCACTACAGAGGTTAAGCTAACCGGTCTATAATTCCCCATCCTTTGTCTACCTCCCTTTTTAAACAGTGGCATCACATCTGCTGTTTTCCAATCTGCTGGGCCTACCCCAGAGTCCAGTGAATTTTGGAAAATTATCGCCAGTGCACCTGCTATCTCTCCCGCCATCTCTTTTAGTACCCTAGGATGCATTCCATCAGGGCCAGGAGACTTATCAATCCTTAGCTCCATTAGCTTGCCCAACACTACCTCTTCCGTAATAATGATTGTTTCCAGGTCCTCACCTACGTTCGTCTCTTTGTCAATTACTGGCATGTTATTAATGTCCTCCACTGTGAAGACCGATACAAAATACCTGTTCAATGCCTCGGCCATTTCGTCATATCCCATAACTAAATTCCCCTTCTCATCCTCTAAAGGACCAACGTTTACTTTAGCCACTCTTTTTCGTTTTATATATTTATAGAAACTTTTGCTATCTGTCTTTATATTCTGTGCTAGTTTTTTCTCATGTTCTATCTTACTTTTCTTTATAGCCCTTTTTGTGGCTCTCTGTTGACCTTTAAAGTTTTCCCAATCTTCTAGTTTCATGCTGTTTTTGGCCACTTTGTATGCCTTCTCTTTCAATTTGATAGCCTCCCTTATTTCCTTAGACACCCACGACAGATTACCCCTTTTCTTCCAGTCCTTCCTTTTCACTGTTGCCTCGGGTCGGGTCGAGTTGGGGTCAGGTCGGGCGTGGGGCGAAAATGGAGGGACTCGGGCCCAGTCGGGCTCGGGTCTGCTGTGGTTCGGTTGAGTTTGGGTCGGGTTCTTTTTCCCGACCTGAGCAGGCCTTTACCTGGGAGTTTGCGGTTGACATGTCACTAGCGGAGGGAGCAAGGGGCAGCATGATGCATCAGGAACACCCTGAGGGGAGTTCCCATTTACTATCGGCTGCTGCCCCTGTGCCCTCTTGAGGCTCGGCTGGTCCTCAAAGCTGATCTCAGATGGATGAATAGCCTTGACCTGCCACATGCGCATCTGATTTTGTGCCCTGATGGCCTGGTCCAGGGAGGCTACACTCCCCCTGAGATCACTGATGACTTCCAGTACTGGCCCCTCCACTGCAGCTCCAATCTGTCAATGGAGGATACCAGATGGACAAATGCCTGAGAGTTTGCAGCAGACATGCCCTGGATGGAAGTTTCCAGGGTATGTGCCATGGTTCACAGTGTCTCTGGCAACTCCGCCAGATGTTCATGCACTGCATGTTAAACCTGCAACATCTCCCGCCGACTGGATGTTCTCAGAGGTGCGTCATCAGCTTGCGGCTCTGCACTGGCCTGGCCTCCCACACTCTTCTGAGTGTGTGAGGCATCGGCCGGTTCTGCCTCTGGTGGCTGGTCCGGTGACTGTGCTGTGCTAACACCCGTAAGTGACACCATTTCTGCAGAGACAGTAATCCCAACCGTGGTGGAAGTCTCTGCGCAGGCGCTTGGTGAGGTGCGATGATGTGACGGTGCACCCTCTGAGGCAATCTCTTCATCCTCAGAGGGGGATTGTTGAGCTTCCAAGACCCCTCCTGGCCGCTGATGTGTTTCATCTGCAGGGAAGATCAGATTGATCAGCGCCACAGATTGCAGCACATGTCCCTTACTGCAGTTTGCACACATTTGTGTGAATCAACTTTTATTAGCACAGTTAAGGGCATAAGACAATCATCACTTCAACTGCCCCCTCAAGCTCCCCCACCCCCCCCCATCCTCCCACCACATTATGGTTCACTCATTCTGACAACCAGGAATGCCAACCTTGCCATCTGCCACGGCGCGTCCTCCATCCTCCTCTGCCAACATCAAGGCATCCTCCTCTATACTTGACAGATATGCCTGATTGTCCTGACCACCACCGTTCTGGGACCCCTCTCAGGCATTGTGACCCCTCTTCTCCCATTTAAACAAGCACACCTAGTTTAGATATATGATATGGTCTTTCACACCCTCACCCATTGGGTTTGTTGTTGCATTTCACTGCTACTGCAATGCAGTGCCCAATTTGAACACTATTGAATCACCATGCATCCCAGACCTGCCCATCCTGCGTCCCAATACAATGCAGCAGGTAAGGACTGCTCATTGCTGGTTACCACCTTGCATCGTTAGGACAGACTGACCCTTCCCTGACACATTCACAATGAGATTAATGAGGAGTACCCCTTACCCGAGCTGAGCGAAGCAGGTCATTGAGCCGCTTGCGGCACTGGAGCCATGTCCTCCGCATCACACAGTGGCTGCTGACCTCCTCGGCGACCTCCAGCCAGGCTCTCTTGGTCACTTCTGCAGGCCTTCTTCGGCCATCGGTGTTGAATAATATGTCACGCCTCGCCTCCACTGCCTGGAGGAGGACTGCAGAAATTCCCCTGAGAGTCTGGGGGCTGTGGTGAACCTTCTCCCCTCCATCGCTCTTGCTTTCTTCTGCAAATGTTTGGCCCTTTCCTGCCCCTGGACACTGTCAGTCTTTCTTCACTTCTTCAGTTTCCAGTCAGCTGGTCACCTCGGTAGTTGCACTCACAACCCCTCTTCCGCTGTATTCCCCTAAGTGTCTGCTCCATTGTACTGCTGTCTACCTTTGTAAAGGGCTGGCATTGGCCCCACCCCCAAATCCACTGCTTCAGCTGGCCGCGCACGCCCCGTCGGGTGCCGAATAAGCCGAGGGGCCGCTAATTGGCAGCCCCGTATGTGATGCCTTTGGGGGCAGCGCGGAGCGGATTCAGTTTTCACGGCCGCTTACGACACGGCCACCCCGGAGTCGCCGGGAGCCAGAAAGTTCCAGCCATCATGTCTCCACGATTTGTCTCCCTCTGTGTTGGAGAGTTGTTTCTAGTTTGCCTTTTACTCTCAGTTGTGTCCTGCCTGGACCATGCAACTGTGTATCTGCTGGTTGTAGGCAGTGTCTCATCAACCATGGCTCTTGGTCTGACAGAACTGCGACATTAGCACCTGTGTCCAGTTTAAAATTCATGAGGTATCCATTTATGTAGATGTCTGCCGACCAGAATCCTTGATTTGGTCATTTATTTCTCTTCGGAAATCTGCTATTTTATCTTCTGGATACGGATGCACTTGATTCACTGCTCTCCGTGTAAAAGTCTTGAGTGAAGAAGTTTTGCTCTGGCACATTTTCCCACAATGTCCAGTCTTTCCACAATTGAAGCACTCAGCTTTATTTGCTGGACACTGATCCCTTCTGTGGGTCTTCCTGGCTCTACAGCATTGGCACAGCTTCCCAGTGTCACACACCTTCTCACCTGTTTGGGTCTTCTTTCCCACTAAGTGTTTCTCAGACCTTGGCTTCAAAAACTGTACCATCACTGGACTTCTCCTCATCCACGGCTTGTCTTCAGCCGCAGAATGGCCCTATTTTGTTTGCGAACTTCAGTCTGTCTTACAATCTGAATGGCTTTTTCAGGTGTAAGGTCTTCCTTCAACTGCAAAAGTCTGACAAAGATTCAACTATGCCGACAACTATTTGATTAGTTCTGCCTTTAATTCACTGTACTCACATCCCTCTGCTAAATAATATAGATCATTGATATAAGAATCTACGGATTCGCCTATCTTTTTATTAAATTTGGCCCTTTCCAAGATTTTATTGCTGCGAAGATTAAAATATTTATCAAAGGCTTGAAGGACATCTTCAAATTTGTCAAAAGCCTCGTTTACCCCTTGCCTCACAATTACATTGTTAGCAATCGCACCTACTAAATATAAAAGGGTGTTAACCTGTTCAACTTCTGACTTTGTATGGAATTGGGAAGCAATCCTAAACTTTAGGAATCTCTTCCTCCAAATAGAGCAATTTTGAACCTGATTGGGTCCTTCTAAATATTGAAATATTTTTGGTATTCTGAATTTTGAAGCCATATTACTTGCTTCACTTTCGTAGGCTTTCTAGGGTGTTCCCCTTTGTTGTAAAATCTTGCAGGCTTGAATTGAGGTTTTCACATTTAAAAAAAAATTTCCTGCACTTTCCAACCTTTCCCGTGCTTTCTCGCTGTGGTCTGGTTGAGCAATGGCTGCTGACTCCACCTGACTCCCAAGTCGTCTCTTCGCCCGAGATTGACTTTCCTACCCATTGTTTTGACCCAGTGCGCTGTTAGCCATTACTGGCCCCATACAAATCTCTCATCCGATCCTGGACCGTCGCCCAGTGCTGTGCTGAAACTTGGACCCGATCACTGGACTTGGATGTACCGATGCAGACCCCCATGCTTCCGTGGTGCAGTCTAAGAGGCTGCAGGGATTTCTCACTGTCTGTCCATGTTGTCTGTGGCTACAGAGCAGCTCCTGAGTTTGTTGGAGTCCCATTGACTAGGCCTGCTGTTTTCCTGATACTTCTCCACAAGGTAGGGAGATCTTCAAATTTTCTTTGTCATTTTAACCAGTGCCACCATGTTGTATACTGTTGTTTTTTGTATTTAGTAGCATAGCAGGGAAGTTCTGGAGAAAGTCTCAGACTCAGGATAAGGTCAACTAAGAACTGTTTAGTATTTATATAATACTCTATACATGCTCCTAAGCTGGCATCCTTCGTGTTACACTCTCTTCTCTCCAGCCTAATCTCATGTGACTATGGCATGATTACTCTTACAGTGGGAGGGCTTGCTTTCACTGTCTTCAGCATTAACCCTTTACATTCTTATACTATAGTACTATTCTTACAGCCAATACAAAATGGAAGTTGCGAGAATATTGTTTCTTTCCATAGGTTGGCCAATAGGCCAAATTCTGGTTTTGTGCAGTTGGGAAACTACATATTCACACCAGTTCCATACTTCCTTCATGTAAGTAGTAATATTTAGGACCAGAACAGCCTTTCAATTTACTTCATGCCTGTATGGGTTTTCAAGATGGCAGACAGTAATATCTATTGAAAGGGACTGTTCACGTTGCACATTAAGAAAATGAAAGAGCTTGTAATAATCCTCATTAGATACTCAATTATATTAACTTTGTGTGAAGAATAAAAACACCAAATTAAGTGAGACCAGAAGATATTAATAACAATATAGAGTACAACACTAGAAAAGGAACAAGTTGCACTGTGTGATTAAAAATTTTAATTGGTCATGCAGTATGAGCTACTAAAGTTAAAGTTGTCTCATATATTGGTAAGAAGTAAAAGAAGGATGAAAAGGGAACTATGGGTAACTGTTTGCTGAGTATAACTCAATTGATGAGTTTTTTTTAGTGGTTTCAGAAATGAATGATACAAACTCAAAGGACAAGACATACGGAATCAGAGGTACTGTGATTGAGACATTAGAGAAGGGGAAAAGTTGGATAATAGCTGAAGGGGGCCTGAGGAATGGGTCTGAGATTGATGTATAATCTATGTTTGCAAATCTGGATAAAACAGTCCAGTTGAATCAGGACAAGCAATTATGGTATATATCTACACAAAAACATGCATCACTAATTTCTCATAATGCAGAAATCACTGCAAAATTAGATTATGTCATGCCTGAAAAACAATGGCTACCATCATTCTTCAAAGAATCATTGAAAAAATCCTCTTTTAAGACAAGGTGGCTTTTGAGGAGAAAAGACTTCTTATTGCAGATAGCGAAGCTGCATCCTACCATCGCACAATACAGAGACACCATTTCAACTGGTTGATAAAGGTCACCATTGCCCTCAACTGTTCTGTCTGTGGCTCATTCCCAGTCATCAGTTCATGTGTTGCCGACCCATGTATCAAATAGGTAACTGAAGCTTTGACTAGCATGGACAGCACATTCTCTTGCTTTTCCACTGAATAGAATGACATAGCTGCCCTAAATCACTGCATTGGGGCATTTCTAAAAGTACAGGGGTCTCTGATGAGTGCCATGTACCTGACCAGAAGGCCATCCCGGCTGTTAGTAAATGACCGGGTTTGTGTTCCAGTGCTTTGATGTTTGAAGCCCATTAGCGTGGCAACACTTTCATTTGTACATTGCATCTACTGAGGTATGGGTATGCATCAGATGCCGTGACAGCTGTAAGGTTGCGTGAGAGCTGGGCACGGATGAGAAGTAAAGGTGCTAACAGCAGTGCATTGTGGCATGGAATCTTGGTCCATATACCTCATATATGGTAGTGCTATGTAATATTATTTCACCAGACTCCTTAAAGTGGGTGCTTATCCACATCTGTTTGCATGTCCTGGGAGTGGTATAGACAGTGTTGAAGCTGGCCATCACTTTCTGTCAAGCATGTTTCACTGCTGTCCTCTGGGGAGGATGCTTCTGTCAAGCATGTTTCACTGCTGCCCTCTGGGGAGGATCTGAAGGAAGCATATGGTAATGATATTCATAAGCTGGCATTGCAGCACTGAGTGCGCCCAATTCATCATTCTGCTGCGATGCACTTTGGGCCTTGAGGCTTTTTTAGCCAGGATCGTTGCATCAGCCCTTGGATCTTAACCTTAAGCCGACTTTGTGTAGAGTATGTAAAATGTGTGCTAATGCATTATTTTAAGTGACAAAAGATCTTTCAGTTTTACTTGGTGTAAACATTTCTAGGCAATGATATGATGGAATGCTATGCAAATTCCAGTTTGCATTCCTTCAATCTGATTTCCACCCATTCAACTGCACCGAAATATCCCTAACCAAGGTCACAAGTCATAGACTCATTTACAGCACAGAAGAAGGCCATTCAGCCCATTGAGCTGATGCCAGCTCTTCACAGAGCTATGCAGTCTGTCCCACTCACCTGCTCTATCCCTGTAGCCCTGCAAGTCCATTTCTCTCAGGTGGCCATTCAACTTCCTCTTTAAGTTATTGATGGCTTCTGTGGCTGTGACCATAGTGCATTACCCATTCTCATCTGCTTCATCTTCTCTGTAACCTTTGATATAGCCAACCACACCATCCTCCTCTGACATCTCTCCTCAGTTGTCCAACTTAGTGCGATTGTCTCATGGATTGCTGTCCTCTGGGATGTGTATAAAGGGAATATAAGATAATATTTATGAGCTGGCATGCAGCATCCAGGGAGCCCAGCTTCACTCTCACCACTCCCATCCTAGCCAGACCATCTCAAGCAATGGTTTCTTTTCCCCCACACATCATCACCTTTGGAGACACTCCAGGATCTGTCCTGTCCACCCCCCAGTTGCATGATGCCCCCGGTGACATCTTTCATAGATATGGGGTCAGCTTCTGCATTTATATTAATGACACCCAGATGTAGCTCCCCGCCACCTCGCTTGATTCCCTCCTTTGCCTTTGGCTCCCATCATAAACTCTGCACTCTTGCCACTGATCTCATCTCCTTCCCCAGCATTGTCTCACATTTAACAAGACTGTTTGCAGCCTCATCATCCTATTCAACCCAAGCCGATCTTCCAATCCCATATCCTCTAAATCACAAAGACAACCTACTTCAAAGCTCCTAACATCACCCCATTGCCCCTACTTGCTGCGAAAATCCTTGAAATCCAATTCTTTTGTCATCTCCAGTTAACTATTCTAATGCTCTCTTACCCGGCCTTGATCTTCCATCCAATGTAAACTTCAGCTCATTCAAAACTCTGCTGCCCATATCCTATCCTGCGCCAAGTTCCACTCACCTATTACCCCTGCCCTTGCTAACATTGGCTCCCAGTCCCCAAAGTATTAAATTTAAATTTGCATTCTTGTGTTTATATCTCCTCATCACCTCACTCTTCCCTTTCTCTAACTCCACAATTGGAGGCCGTGCCTTCAGCTGCCTACGCTCAAAGCTCTGGAATTTCCTCCCTGGATCTCTCCACTTTTCTTTCCTCCTTTAAGATGCTCCTTAAAACTTACCTCTTTGACTAAGCTTTTGTTCCATATTTTGTTGTTGCTGTAACCTCTTCCAGTTCTACAGTCCCCGCACTCAAATTCTCCATTCCTCTCACCACTTGTGCAACCCCCCTACCCCTGCCTTCACCCCACCATTGCCGATCACGTCTTCAGCTGCCTAGGTCCCATGCTCTAGAATTCGGTCCCGAAATGCACCCCTCCTTTAAGACACTTATTAAAACCCATCTCTTTCAGCAAGCTTTTGGTAACCCCTCCTCCTATCTCCTTTTGTCAGCTCAGCATGCTTTTAAAAAAATCTGTGTAGCACCTTGGAATGTTTTTCTCAATAAAGGTCTGGGACCTTTTTGAGTTCTGATGAAAGGTCCCAGACCTGAAACTTTAACTTTCTCTCTCCAGAGATGCTGCCAGACTTGCTGAATGTTTCCAGCATTTTCTGTTTTCATTTCTGATTTCCAGTATCTGCAGTATTTTATTTTTGTAAAATTATCCTGATGCTAGAAAACCCTTTAAAGGGATATTTTGTCAGTGGAGGTGGTCCATTTGTATGACAGAAAAAAAGGTGATAATCCTGTGTTTGAAGTAAACTGTTTGCAAGAAACATCAGGTATTACTAGGAGAAACAGAGCAAAGAATGGAGGATATTGTAACAGTTCAAAAATGAACAGGATCAGGTAGAAGTGACCACCAAGCGCTTCCAACATGTGACATGTATGAATGCTAAGGAACAACCAACAATTTCATATGATTGATTTCAGAACATTCAAACCAAGGAAACATTTTTAGGAGTGTTTGCATGAGTATACCTAAGATGGTGTCTCCGAGCTGTGTAAGAAGTGGTGGCAGCTGGGAGAATTACTACAGACATGATTATTGGGCATCGCAGGATTGGTGCTGGAGCCTGTCATTTTGTTGTAGGCAACAATAAATGATGAGTGAATAAAACAAAATCATCTGGACACCTATTGCTTGGATCTTCCCCATTCAAGAAATAGGCAGAATAATATACTGTTTTTCATTGTAGATCCTCTACTATTAAAATGTTAGAATAGCTTCTTTGATCTTATATAAAGAGATATACTCATGTTTGCATATGACTGAGCAGCATTATATCATATGCAAAGTACTAAAAGCATCAGTTCCAATCTCAGATTTGATGGAATGCCCTGTTTTTGTTTTTACCAATATTGTTCATTAAAACTGTGTGTTACTCAACTCATTTGCCAACAGCATCTCTAACTTTTTTTAACATTGAAACATGTTGTGTAAGTATTGTTTCTACCAACAAAAGTCCACAGTTAATTACTGTTTTGGACAGATTCAAGTACAGGACTCAAGATTTTAGATGGTAGCCAATATAAGGATAGTTCTCTGATCTTATGACAACCAGCACCACATTCAACAAAAAGACATAAACCTGGTGCCAGCATATATAACTACAAGTCCTAAGTATGTTATATGATATATATTATAGAAAGACAACAGCCAAGGTCAATTCTCCTGAGAGACCACAGAGATATTGCTGTACAAACCAAGGAAGAGGTAATCTGCCACTTTGTCCTTTTGAAATATTTGTACTGTATTGCATTTTATTGAATTGGGCTGAGTAGTGTTACTTGTGCTGTATTTTTATTATTTTCCTTGTTTCCTCCTCCCAATCCTTTTCCAAACGTCGCTGACTCTGGCTGGGTGTGTAGTCAGCAGCCTATGCCCCAAGTTCTGCAGTTCCTTCCCTAAAAGTCTCTGTCTCTCTCTCTGCTCCTTCAAGACACTTCCCAAAACCTATCTCTTTGACAATGCTTTTCCTCATCTGTCCTAATATCTCTTTATGTGGCTTGGTGCCAAATTTTGTCCGATAATGCTTCCATGAAGTGCTTTGGATGTTTTCCTAAATTAAAGTTAGAATCATAGAAACTTACAGCAGAGGAGGCCATTTAATCCATCATACCTGCACTGCGCTTTGAAAGAATAGCCAAGCTTAGACAAAGTATCAGATTAGTCCCACTTTTTGTCTATAACCCTGTAAATCCCTCATCCTCAAATACCTGTCCAACTCACTTTTAAAGTTATTTATGCAATCAGCTTCCACCACCTTTTCAGGCACAGCGCTCTGGATTTCGACAACTCTGAGTGAAAAGAAAATCCGCTCATCTCCCCTCTAGATATTTTGGCAATGATTTTAAATCAATGATCCTTGGTTACTAACCCACTAGCCAGAGGGAATAGTTTTTCTCTATCTACTCTATCAAAATCTCACATCATCTTGAAAACCTATTAGGTCAGCCCTTAACTTTCTCTGTTCCAAGGAGAACAGCTCGAACTTTTCCAACATCTCCTCATAACTGAAGACCCACATCCCTGGTAACCTCCTCTGTACCTTTTCTAAGGCCTTTACATCATTCCTTAAAAGTGGTGTCTAGAATTGTCAACCATACTCCAGATGAGACCTACACCTTTTAAAAATTATTTATGGCATCAGTTTCCACCACCTTATGTTCCAGAGGCTAAACAAAAGCAACTTGTTGTTGTGAGCCCTAGACAGTGGATCCCTAATTTTAACCTGGGGCTGGAATTGCTGGTGTGGGAGTTGAAGTGGAGGAGAATCTATCTGGGCCCTTGGAGAGTAAAGCCTGGGCAATTTCAACTTTCAGATCTCATTTGAATCCATCCTCAGTGACTGTTGCCCAAAACCGAGAGGGATGACATAGAGGCCAGCAGGCAGCAGGGGTAATTGTACAGTTGCAGGCTGCTGCTGGAGATCCAAGAAAATGGTCCACAGCAAGGCTAAAATTACATCAATAACCAAATTATGTTATTGGATGAGGGGATAGGGTCAATGATGATTTTGTTCGGGTTGGGGGCAGGGGTCTATGTTGATCGAGATGGTGGAGGGTGGATGCATCCATGATGATTCGGGGTGTGGTGCCCATGACAGGGACTAGGATGATGGTGGTTACAGTAAGGTTGAGGGGCAAGTGAGCTAGGGTGGAGGACACCCAAAGTTTCTTCGTTGGCCCATGAGGAGCACTTCTAGACCACAAGGAACCTAACAAAATCTAGAACAAATTAATACTTACCTGGACCTGTTCTGGTCTGATCCTGCTTTTTCTGACAGCTTAGAGACTGAGGCGCTTCATACCTTATCAAGACTGAAATTACATCCATACCCAAATTATGTCATCGTATTCTGACATTTGAATATTCATGAGTCCTTCATACGCCTCAAAATCCAGGAATTAAAATTTGGGTATGGGGAGTGAGAAGGGGCTGGGGCTGAGAAAACACAGCAGGTTTTGCCTGGCTGTTATAGCCCCTTAGCTGGACTTCGAGCGTCTGGCAGGTAATTAAACTGCAGTGCATGGGAGTCAAATTTGACCCTGCCTTCACCTGACATCTGCATAATGTATACTTGGGGTCACTGGATAGAAACAGGGAGTGAAAATCCTAGCTGATTTTCTCCTTCTCAACATATGGATGCTGAAGCCAGTTGTCAAGCCCCAACTGTGATTAGCAGACAACATAATAAAAATTAAACCTGGGATATATCTTCCCGTACAACATATTACATCATGCAATATAATGACTCAATAAGCCATCAAAGGAGTTTGGGTTGGGGTGGGGAACCCCATTTTTTCCCAGCTGCACAGTTCTTTGCTATCCCCCTTTCTACCACAAGCCATTCCTTCCTGTAAAGAAGGCAGCTGTCATTCCTTTGCCACAAATTTGGCCTTTTCTTTGTTGTTCCTTCTATTTCCAAGGTCGTGGCATTGTTGTCTTCCAATCTCTGATGGTCTATGACACGGTCGGAGCTAGAAGCTATGCCCTCAAACTTAGGTTCTTACAACATTTTTATTCTGAGATTTCCCCGACTGTTTTTTTCTTGGATGCTCTAATGGCTGGTTCAGACTATCTCAATGCCTGACAGTTCACTTGTTATGTTTCCAATAAATTGTTTGCTCTGTTCCTTCGTTACATCGAACATACAGCACAGAAACAGATCATTTAGTCCAACCAGTGTATGCTGGTTCTACGTGAGTCTCTGCCCATCCTTTGTCTTTCAGCATAACCCTCCATTCCCTTCTCCCTCAGAACCCATCTGAAATGCATCTGTTCACCTCCAACAAGTCCCTGTGGTAGCTAGTTCCACATTCTCACCCCTATGTGGGTAAAGAAGTTTCTTCTGAATTTTCTATTTGATTGCTTGACTATCCTGTATTTATGGTCTCTAGTTTTACTCTTCCCCACAAGTGGAAACACACTCACCTACTGTATCAAAACCTTTCATAATTTTAAAGACCTGTATTAGTCACCCCTCAGCCTTCTCTGTTGAAGAGAAAGGAGACACAGCCAGTTTATGCCTGCCTGATAGATATAGCTTCTCAGTTCTGGTATCATCCTTGTAAATCTTTTTTGCATTGTCTCCAGTGCCTCCATATCTTTTTTATAATATGGCAACCAGAACTGCAGCTACTGCAAGTGTGATCTAACCAACTATTGATGCAAGTTGAGCATAACTTCTGTATTTTTCAATCTACCCTTCTAGAGCTGAATCCTAGTGCTTGGTTTGCTTCTGTTCTGGTGGATTGACCTATGACACAACTTTTAAGTGATTTGTATATTTGTACTCCCAGATCCTATTGCTCCTGCACTTTACTTAGATGCCTGTTTTCCAAGTAATATGTAACCTTTATTTTTCTTATCAGTATGTAATACCTCAAAGGTTGAAATTCATTTGCCAATTATATGCCCATTCTTCAAGTTTATTTAATGTTATAACTGATATTTTTACATCTGTTTTATGCATAGTTCTTGCTCGGTATTTTAGTTACTTGTAAAATACTTAAGAATGTTAATAATGTCCCATTTCTCATTGCATAGGATTTGGAACCTAGAGATTTCTGGAAAGAAAATAACGATGTCACTTATGCTACCATTGACCACACCAGGCGACTGTCTAGACCACCAGTCAATCCAAGAAGCACATCTGTACAGTTTACTGAAACTGCTTCAATGATGCATCAACCATATACCAATTTCCACCTATTGTACTAAAGTATGAGATGAAGGCACTGTGAGCAAATGTAACCTGTGAAGAGCATCAACTACATGGTGTGCAACACCTAAAAACTGTGTGAAATTAAGTGCATTTTACTGCATTTACTTTTAATGCATTAGGAAGCTATTAAGATCTATTAAAGGCTTAACATAATTGCTTCAGACTTAAACAAATCAATATTTGCTAAGATTGTTACTAACAAAGGCCAAATAAAATGTTAAAAATTATAGACCTATGAGGGTTTTATGTCTAAGTATCAATATTTTTTCTGACAAATCACGAAGTAAGTGTTGATAGAGATTTATGAGGAGATTTAGATTTTTGCAAAGGTTAATGGGACTTCAAATAGAATTCTGTAGGGTCGTCAGGCTGTGATCTTATGAGACAACAGTTCGAGGTAATGGAGCTAAGTTGTAATGGAAGCAGAGCTCAAAGATTCAAGATATTTAATATATCATATACAAAAACAGACAGAACTGTTGCTAACTTTCTGTACATGAAGACAGAAGTCGTAATACTCCTGACTAGAAATCCCTCATACTGGCCTGTATAAATCAGCTTCCCTTTAAACAAACATTTATAGTCTCTTTACCTCTTTAAATAAATGATGAGTTCTCTATACTTACAAAAGAAAGGGAACTGCCCTAAAATAGATTACAAAATATCAAAGTTACACTTTGAGATTTGGCAGTGTAAAATTACACTTGTCATACATGTATTATGCTGTAAAAAGCAAAATATTGTAATATAAAAAAAGTGTTAGTTCAAGAAAATGTTGAAGTTCATGCTTTGCCTTGAGTTCCATTCCTGGGGTTTCATTGTCAGTAATTTTACATTGGGCTGATGCTACAACAGCAAGTGTATGCATACTACGAAAATTTATTCTTGCTGTGAAACATTTTTAAGACACCACTTGCACATCAAGCATGATCAGATGCATGCATTTATATTTTAATATAAATATATCTACATATTTGAAGAGCACAATGCCTAACTGCTGTAAACAAAAGTTTAATTTTGTTTGGTAAAAGGACTGTGGAATTCTAAAAGACTGGTCAGTTTAGGCTCTTGGTCAGAAGCATTAAGACTATCTTACTCTCTAAAATGATTGTGCTGCGGTACAAATGCATAATAAAGTCAGTTTAGTTATTTGATGAGAACTGTGGAGATTGGAAAATGCACGTTAGATCTAGGCTCTAGATTAAGAAGCTCCCAACATTGATGACTATCTTGCTGTCTTTTTTTTATAAAAAAAAGTTCACAGGTTTAACAAAGTATGATGTTGGAACATGATGGAAAAAGTGTGAAAACAAGCACCATATTACACAAGTTTTCAAAACATTACACGATGCATTAAAATTAAGTTTCATTACAGTCGTTGCCTAATTAACAGTCAATGCACCTTGAAATTGTTTCATGGTGTGAAGTGTCTCCAGGTGTGTCTGCATGATAAGGCACGAGATATAAACAATTTTTTTTTATTATAAACCATTTGAACATGCTCAATGAGTTTTACTTGAATACAAAATATTTTGGTCACCCATTCCAAGGATGTAACATATGGAACATTACTAAGAAATGCATGTTAAATGTACAGTATTATATTGTGAATAGTTGCATCCCTCAGTTGCTTAGTCTCAGCAAACAATTTTATCAATTAAATAGGATTTGGTAAAAATAAAATACATTCATAGAATGAAAACTTCGTACTTAAAATTGCAAGTTACAACAGGTAAAAGCACGTCAACATTTCGTTACCATTTCCCATATACAACACAAAATTTTAAGTACAATAAAAAGTTTTAACCTATCAATACTGACTTCACATGCTTTCCTTACATTACTGCAACAAATATAACTTAATTTATAATATACAATGTACACGATAGCTTAACAATTTTGTTGAGTCAGAGTAGCAACATCTAGCATTCTTAGTTATCGCCTTGTTCTCTTTGGTGGGACTTCAATTTTATGCTGTCCCCTTCTGCGTTCTCCTGGACTCACTTCTCGTTTGCGTCCTTGTTTAGTCACAGATGGCTGACTCCTTGATCTTTGAAGAAACAAAATTCCATGACATACAGTAGGCATTGTAGACTTAAGTCTGAATGTTCACTTTAGAATTCTATTCCTGATCAGAACACTCAACTTCATTGCAATGTGGCCAGATATTCCTCAGTGGCTTTACAACCAAATCTTTGATGGGACACTATTTTATTCACATTCAATCAACCTAGCAGTCATCCTGTCAAATTTTCCAGTGTCAGTCTAATTTGCATTTTTCAGGTGAGCTCCCACAGGGATCATCACCTGTGGAAAGAAAGCTAAAATGGCTGCTAGAGGACTTAGTTGCTTGCAACAGCAAAGTGGGGTCAGCTTGGTGGAGCTGTGCAAGAGGTTTGCTTTGTTCCTGAAATTCCAAATTGTAGCCATAAGTAGTAAACGGATGAGTAGGGTGCTTAAAAATTCTGAAGGGCCTTTCACTGGCCCTTAGCAGCATGTTACTGGTATCCAGTGTTATCACCAGAATCCGTCATTGCTATATTAGCATAGCTCAACAGTTAATATAACTTATGGCAGAAAATCTCAAAAATGATCGAAAGGAGCCCATTTAACAGTTTCCCGGTCAGTTTCCAACTTCAGGATCACCTAAAATTAAGTGGCCTATATCAGTCAAAAAACTCTCAATTTAGGCTATATGTAATTAACATGCAGAGAATTGTCCTTTGCCCCTGAAACATATACACTCTTGGCCAGCATCCCATTTTCCACGCTCGTAAACTTAAGGTCATCCAAAATTTTGCTGCCCATGTCTTAACTCGCACCAAGTCCTGTTTACCCATCATCCCTGTGCTCACTGGCTTCCGGTTAAACAGTGCCTCAATTTTAAAATTCTCATTTTCAAATCCCTCCATGGATTCACCCCTCCCTACCTCTGCTATCTCCTCCAGCCACACAGCCCTCCGAGATGTCTGTGCTCTTCTAATTCTGGCCTCTTGAGCATCCCAAATTTTAATTGCTCCGCCATTGATGGCTTCGCCTTCAGCTGCCATGACCCTAAGCTCTGGAATTCCCTCCCTAAACCTCTTCACCTCTTTATCTCTCTTCCCTTCTCACTTATGACATTTCTTAAAACCTGCCTCTTTGACCAAGCTTTTGGTCAACTACCCTAATATCTCATGTGGCATGGTGTCAAATTTTGTTTGATAACACTTCTGTGAAGCGCCTTGGGACGTTTTACATTAAAAATGCCATATAAATCCAAGTTATTCCATAATACCAGATTATCATAGGTATACTTTAATAAAAATATTTCTACACTTTGATTGCAATGGTGAAAGCTGGACAATTGTTAATCCAAGTCTCTTCTAAAAAGACTTCATATTATAATTGCTTTGACACCATGTAAAATGGTTTCCAAAGTGCATCTGATGAAAATACTATTTGTTGTAGGTCACCCTGGTACTAGTTAGTAGCAAAAGCAAAGCACATTACAGGGCTGAAAGTAGTAATCATGTCAGCAGGCAGTACCGGAGACAGGAGTTCAAATCCCACCATGGCAGCTGGGGAATTTAACTTCAATTAATAAATCTGAAATAAAAAGCTATCAGTAATGGTGACCATGATTGTAGTAAAACACAATTTGGTTCACTAATGTCCTTTAGGGAAGGAAATCTGCTATCCTTACCCAGTCAGCTTGTCTGGTGACTCCAGACCCACAGCAATGTGGTTATCTCTTAACCGCTTTCTGAAATGGTCCAGGAAGCCACTCAGTTGTATTCAAAGGCAGTGGTTCATTAGCACCTTCTTAAAGCCAGTTAAGTATGGCCAATAAATGATGAGATTGCCAGCAACACCCACATCCCATGAATGAATCAAAAAAAAGAAACATTTGGCCCAAGAGAATGTTACTCCATTTAGTTAGCCATGGCAACTCAATCACTTCAATCCTAATTTCTGACCCTTTCTCTAAATCCTTTAATACTCTTATATCTCATGAATGCCCATCTGGAACCATGAATCCTATAGTCTCACAACCTTGCATAAATAAATATTTTTCCTGAATTGATTCTCAACAGTCAAGTCAATTACAAGATACTGTCCCTTTTTTCTGGATTCCCTTATTAGAGGGAACATAAAAAACAGGAGCAGCAGTACACTGTATGGCACCTCAAGCCTGCACTGCCATCCAATATGATCATGGCTGATCATCCTCAACTCCATTTTTCTGTCCCCTTCCCATATCCCTTGATTCCTTGAGACCAAAAGTCTGTCTAGCTCAGCCTTAAATATACTCAACCTCTTGGGTAGAAAATTCCAAAGATTCACAACCGTCTGAGTGGAGAGAGCTCTCCTCATCTCCGTCCTAAATGATCGTACCCTATTCTGAGACTGTACCTGCGTGTTCCAGATTCCCCAGCCAAGGATAACAACCTCTCAGTGTCTACCATGTCAAGCCCCTTCAGAATCTTATATGTTTCAATGAGATCACCTCTCATTCTTCTAAACTCGAGAGTATAGGCCCAATTTACACATCCTCTCATCACAGGGTAACCCTCTCATCCCAGGAACCAATCGAGTGAACCTTCACTATACCGCCTCCAAGGCAAGGATATCCTTCCTTAGAGATCAAAACTGCACACAGTACTCTAAGTGTGGCCTCACCAAAGCCTTGCACAACTGTAGCAAGACTTCCTTACTTTTGTACTCCAATCCCCTGCCAATAAAGGCCAACATGCTATTTGCCCAAGTACTTGCTGTACCTGCATGCTAATTTTGTGTTCCTTATATGAGTACGAGGAAGGGTTGCATCCTGTGAAAATAACCCAACTTGATCAAGTCTACCATCGCAGCTTTCTCCAAGACCAGTACATTCTTAAGATAGACATCCAAACTCAAAAAATGAAGTCTGACCTGCACTCTGTATAAATGTAGAGGCACTTCATTGTTTTCATATCCATTACCTGTTTTGATGAAGTCCAACATCTCAGTAAATTTTCTGCTCACTTGTTGCACCTGCATTAGCTCCAGTTTTCCCCAAAAGATGTTCACAAAGCTACATACTGAATGTCATCTTGTAGGATTGTCATCCAGTTTGACTTTTATTTGCTTGCTGATTGCACATTTATTTGACAAGTATCATTGGTATAAAACAATTAACTTTACACTTCAACTTGTTATGGCATATAAGTGCATTAGTTAAAATTGGTCAAAAAATCAAGATAGCCTACTTAACCGTTGTTGTAAACCATATAACAAGTAAATTAAACCAAAATCAAATTGTCCCCCACCAAAAAACAAATCTGTAAAAGGCAAAAGTAAACATGCTGTAACTTTGTAAACATATCTCCGGAATGCAATGCCCAATATTTTGTTGGGACCAATGAAAATGTCTCAACAGAAAGATAATTAAATATGCACTAATTTCCGACAAGGAGGAATAAACAGATCATAACAAAATTAACATTTGCTTTGTGGCCTTACCTTGTGACCGACACGGTTGCTGGAGGTTTCCCAGCCTTTGCATCAGATGTTGGTTTCTCTTTTGCTGTAATTGATGAACGCCGTTCTCGTTCAGTTACTAGCAAATGCTCAGGGCTGCTTATTCTTTTGGCTGCACGAGTGGTTGGTTTATTCTGAATGCTCAAATCAAAAGTCTGGCTTCTACAAAATGGATAAAATATCATAACTGTATATACTGAACTTGTATGGCGAGTAGTCTATTCCTTTGTAGTAAAGATTCTGAAGGTGAGGTATGATACAAGTTTTTGGTCATAACATATTTACTTTGTGATGTTACTGCCAAAATCCCAGCAGTAACACAGACAACTAATCCCTTCATTACGGTGTCCACATCATTAGTTTAACTGAAGGTCATTTATGCAACTAAGTCCAAAATGGATTAGCCTATATACTGGCGCAAGAACAATTATGAAAAAGAAATGACAAACTGATTTCAGGAAAATATTAAACTTGCACAAGGAATTGGGTGATAGCACTATCATCTGAAATAGATTTCTAGGCACAAAACTCACTGCAAGATTTGGACACATAATTCTGTGCAGTGCTGCAATTTTGCAGGTGCCATATTTCAGTTAATATATCAAACCAAGGCAACACCTACCTTTTCAGTTGCATGTAAAAGGCACTACTAGAAGAGAAGCAAGAGTTTGCCTGGTGCATTGATCAATATTCTTCTCAGCAAAAACAGATCTTATGATCAATTATTTCATTTACAATTTGTAGCTATTGCATAACATTAGATGTGAAGAGTTTTGTAGCTACAGGTTTGTGCTTTCTATTGTAAAAGCTAAATTTCTATTGTAAAAACTCTGCTAACCTATTAAGTGCCTCTCAATACATTAAAGCACCTCCAATTGACAGACTATAAAGTAACATATACCAACTTCATGTCATTCACTTTATAGAAGCTATATTTTGAAGAAAAACTAGTTGCAGTCGTAGCTATTAACTGAAGTGTTGCTTTTAACTATTTTCTAAATAAAATTTTAATATACTAGAAATGGATTAAGTGAGTGGAAGGGATAAAGTGGATTTTTCCCCTTTTCAAAATGTAAGTCTTTAAATTATGATAACTAAACAGCAGAAAACTACCTTGTTTTTTGTTCAAGCTTTGAAGTAATTTTGCCTCGAGATTGTGTTGGTCTTTCTTCATCTTGTACTTGAACTGGTACAGCTTCTGCAGAAGGATTGTGCGCATCTTTATCCTCTACTGCAGAATTCTCCTCTTAAGACATCAGAAACACAAGAAGAAAATCTCTTAGCAGTGGTAGCTAAAGGCTAAATTCTTATAAGATGGTTGTAACTAAAAACAGCCCCTTGCTTTCTCCCTGCCCTTTAAAAAGAAAAACAAATGTAAAGCTGAGATTATATATACCTGAATGAAGATACCTCCGCTTAGAGGGATTTTCTACTGGAGTGTATGGGCGCTTGGGTTTTCTTTCTCTTCGAGGGGAACTTTGGTCTTCGGAACCTTTAACAGATTGCTCCTCCTACATTGGGAGGAGGATTTGTATTAACACATTGCCAGGCAATCCCCCCACCTACCAAGACTGATGCACACATTATTTTGCCACATGAACATTAAAACTTAAAAATGCAAGCCCCTGACTGGAAAGACATTTGCATGGTTACAGACAGTATTGGAACAAGGGACAAAGGGCCATGCCCCAACTCATTCAAATCAACAATGGACAGACGTTGAAGGTGGGGGGAGCTAGCATTCCAGGTTGACTGCTAAGATAGCAGAAACTACAAACACAGAAGTAGTGGTCGGACCAGTTTTAGTCACATGACTAGCTGGCTGTTGAGATTTGAACTTCCAACAAGGGATTTGAAGAGAAAGCTGTGCGCTTCTGTAACTGAAGCAGATTCTCTCCAGTCCTGCCTGCCTCCATCTCTTTCCCATGGAACTGAATCTTGTGAAAACACGAACCTCAAAGACAGAAAAGTCTCCTACGTGAGCAACGTTCAAGAAGAACACTGGGCCCCGAGGAACAGCAAGACTACTTACAATCAAGTGAGCTTGAAGCACAGTAAACAAGAATGTCTTCTGATATTGCCTCAAATCCCTCTCCACTATATTTCCCTCTGCTCTTTTCTGCCCCTATCTGCATGTGTATATCACGTGTGCATGCTGGCGTGGACGTGTCGTCTATCCGAAGGCGCGTGAACCATATTAGAGTTTAAGTTTTAATAAACTTCACTTTACTCCTTTAAACCTGAGAAAACCTGGTGTGTTGGTTTCTTTGCCTTATAATTGGAAAGCTGTGAACAAGGATTCACAAAAAGGGGGGCAGCTCAAAACACTGTTTAAAATCTAAACCCAGTTACAATAAGACCAGGTGAAGATAGTAACAGACCCCTAGACACCTTTCTCACCAGGTCACAACAACATTGTATTTAACTCCCTTACAAAGCAAGCTACACATCCGAACAGAAAAATTAGTTGATAAATCAGCCTTCCGGAGCCCCCTTAAAGTTTCACCTGCACAAGATCTGTAGGGTATTCATTAGAAAGTACAATTGATATAATGCACTATTATGCCTATATAACTGTCACCCAACTTCAAAAGTAATTAATTATGTATAGTGCTGATGCGTTTTGCATCCAATACTACGTAAATGCAAGTATTCTTTATTTCAAGGAACAATTTTAATGTGCTTACAGATTGACCCAAACTAGCAGTGCATATGTGTGAATGTTGGTTAAACAGAGGATTGAGTTCAGCTCTTGAACAGCCTGCCAACACTTACTGTCTAGGCTGCCATGAAGAATGGCTATTTTGGTGATGCAAGGGATAGCTGTTAATGACAATCATATCTCAGCATGGGTTAGAGCCTTCTGAAGGGTGAAAATTGAAAAAAGGTGGGCAAGAGTACTTGGCAGTGTAATGAATGGAAACAATGGCTGGCAGAAATCAAAAAGATTCATGTGAAATCACACCATACCAAAAAGAAATACTCTTTCAGACACAGTATTTCATGAATTTTACTGAAACAAATTACACATTGCCTCCTACTTTAAATACAAGAATATTTAGTCCTCGACAATGCTGGTCGAAGGCTGACTTTGTCAGTCTTTTAAGCGTGCAACATAATGAGACCAATTGCAGCAAATTTGAATAGAAAACCAGTGTTTTAAGTTTCTCCAGATTACAGAACATAACCTTACAAAGCAAATATCTACACAGCAAAATGAATGAGGCTCAGCAAAAGAGGCCCTTCTTGTTAGATTACGTGGGCCTAGCTGGTCATCACAACAAATACAAATGCCATAAAATATTTTAAATATAAAAAGCTGAACTCCTAATAAAAACATTTATTTCCATTAATAATTAATGGAAACATTAAATGTAAACATCTAAGAAAACAATTTGCACGGCTTGACAGTGATCAAGATCTGAATTTTCTTTGTGGGGATATAATATATATATATAATATATATATATATATATATATATAATATATATAAAAAATATATTATAGAGAGAAAGCGAGAGAGCAAGGTGGGTTAAAGGCATTCTTTGCCTGGAAAAGAGCTAAGACACTGTGAGGACCGAAGCAGCAGAGAGGTGCTGGTATATGCAAGTAGTAATACAACACAGCAGGGAAATGCCTTATCTACTATGTGGGATTAAGTCAATTTTTGTTAGCTGATCAGTTTACTCCAGAAATACGCTAGGACTACTAGTCAAATCAATGGAAAAAAAACTTACAATTTAATTAATGTTTCAGGGATGAAAATAACTAGAACAGAAAACTGAACTGTGAAGCATTAGAGGTTGGGGGCTCCAGGCAAGATTGGTAAGCACAGAATGATTGTAAACAGAGTGCAAAAGTTGAGAATTTGGTATAAGTGCGAATTCTGTGCAAGGGGAAGGAGATGCTGCTATTTGTTTTCAACACTTGTATTGGTCCTGCAAGCTCGAGGCAGGAAATATTTATAAGTTTTGTCCAGCATTTTAGTGCTTAGTGCAAGTTAGTGTGTAGAAAAAGAAAAAACTAAAACTCAAAAGTAGATACAAATAATCTAGACTAAGATATGGCAGAGCCGGTTGTGTGGCCGGAGTGCAGTATTGGGAATTTGTGGGCAGTGAGATTGTCCAGAGTGAACACATCTATGGTAGATATTGCGTCTCGAGTCTCCTCAACTCACAGTCATTGAGCTGGAGTATGAGTGGGAGGTGCCCCAACACAATGAGGAGAGCAGTATCTGAACAGTTTATCCCAGACTTCAGTCACGCCTCAGAAAGGTGCAGGTTCAGAATGGGGTTGGTGTGACCAGTAGTGTGCAGCAAAAGAGGAACCCAGGTAAGATAGAGAACAAGGATCCTCAGAAACTGATCCTATGCAACAAGTACAATGTCTTTGCTCCCTATGAGGATAAAGATAAAGACTGTTGGAAGAACAGTCAAAAAGCAGACCATAGCACCTTGCAGCAGGAGGCTGTGTAAAGGAGGGAGGAGGGGGAAAGCTCAAGGTGGTCGTTGTTAAGGTTCAATAATTAGGAAACAGCATCCTTTGTAAGCAGGATCGAAGGTCCCACATAGTATGCTGGCTGCCTGCTGCCAGTGTGAGAAACATCTTGAACTGACTTGAAAGGATATTGGAGAGGGAGAGGACCCAGTTGTTGTGGTCCATATTGTGACCAAAGACATATGAACCAGTAGGCAAGAGGTCCTGTTTGAAGAGTATCAGAAGTTAAATTAAACAGGACATCAAAAGATTATAATCTCTGGATTATTACCCGAGCCATGTGCAAATTGGCATAGGGATAAGGAGATTAGAGGGGTGAACATGGGGTTGAAGGAATGGTGTGGGAAAGAGAGGTTCCACTTCATGGGACACTGGCACCAGTATTAGGTAGGGAACCAATTGTGCTGTTGGGATGGCTCCACCTGACCAGGCTGGGGCCAGGATCCTAGTGGAAAGGAAAAGTAGGTAAACAGATAATAACAATTAAGAGAAAAAATTTAACCTCCATATAAAATAAAGTGAGGTCAGCACAAAGGAAGGAACTGACTGTTGAGTAGGAACATAGGAGCAGGAGTAGGCCATTCAGCCCATCAAGACTGCTCTGTCATTCAAACAGATTACAGCTGATCAGCTACCTCAACACCACTTTCCCACGCTATCCCCATAATCTCTTCATGTCATAAGTTTCCGGATATCTATTGATTTCTGTCTTGAACATGCTCAATGACTGAGCTTCCACATCCCTGTGGAGTAGAGAACTCCAAAGATTCACCACCCTCTGAGTGAAGAAATTCCTGCTTATTGTTAGAGAAACTTCCAAGCATGTTTATGAAGACGACACTGGAGACTAGGATGCTTTGGTGGAGACTGTTTATTGCTTGCCTGGCTGGCTCTTCTTTATATATACATTTGAGTACAAGGAACTAACCAAAACCCAACACCTGTTCACCCCATGACTTGCAACTACTAAGTATTTAACATCTATTAACAGAATTTATTAGACACTAGCAGATTCCCCCTCTTTTCTTTAAATTAAATACAAAAGAGAGATTAAACAATAATACATTTTTCTTTCAAAGTGATTATTGACAACGCAGCGGGCAGCTGAAGTCATCAGATGGCGCCAATCTGTGCACGTGTGCAGATTAGCTCCTACTCTCTGCGCATGCGCTGCATTCCGCATTGCCAGGACTGGCTGGTGCGTGCGCAGATTACGTCATCGCATAATACAAGCAGAGAGCAGGGGTAGGGGAAGCAGGGAGAGCGCAGCCGAAGGCCTTGGTGGTGGCGGGTGCGCTCTCCTCCTCCCCCAAACCCTCCCCCCGGCTTGCTCACTTCCCCCCTCAGCCCCCCAGCCCGCTCACTTCCCCCCCACCCTCCCGCACCCCCCCCACCCCACTCCCACCCCCCCCCCACCCCGCTCTCCCCGGCCAGCTCGCTCTGCCCCTCCCCAGCCATTGTGTGCTGCCATATTTTTAGGTTGCCTTCGTTTGATTATTTGAGCAGTGCCATCTTTAGCCCTGGCAGCTGCCTGAACGTTGCAGACTGACATTTTAGGGGCACAGACTGCATTTGTGCATGTGCCACTGCAGCGCCACCTAGTGGTCACATTGTCAGCAAATGCAGCCTTTTTCTTTATCTTACATTACACCAACCTTCAACAGAACCAGCCATTAATATACTGTACATTCGCCTCCCCCCTCACTTTTTTTTTAAAAACAAGAATTTTTTTTTTTTTAAAGAATTACAAAGCAATCTAACAAAAGAAATTCCACATTTCCCTAACTCATCATAACACAAGACGGCCCTTCTCGAAGACATCCAACAATTTCTTTGAACAAGCACTTCCCTTTGTAAAACAATCCGACAACTGATGACTTGCGCCGACCCATTTTATTTTGGAAATTACTTTGCTTTCAAACATTTCTTCTATATTTGCGAGATCAATCCTCAACTTCTTTTCTGTGACACTTTTGGCCAAATGGACATTGTCTCAGACAGAATGGTTATCCACACGGTATTCCATAGGAAAAATTTTCTCCGACTCCCCCTTATATAAGAGTTTCTTTAAAATGTTCGATAAATACATATCCATATCTATCGCTTTTATCAGTGCAAGTGTCTCAGCAGTTAAGGTGCTTTTAACTATCCTCTTTATTTTCTTCGATTTCCAGGCTAATGGACAACATTTATCATTTCTTCCCACCAAACATACAATGAACCCTGCTGCACTCAACCATCAGGAAGATTAGAGTGAGATGTGACACTAAAAATGAATAATTTCTGGGTCACCCAGTGCTGGAAACCTGGAGCGTACATTTGTCTAAACTCAGTTTCTTCAATGTCTTATTTACTTTCAGCACTTCCCCAACAGTAGCATGTTTCAGCATGGTGCGCAATCCTAACACAGCACAACAAGCCTAGTCTGTGTGCACAACCAGTTTAATTGCCCGATTAAGCTCCGCAACTGGTCTGCTTCTTCCTTGGTTGCAGAGTCTTCGGCCCGATTTATTGGTGTCCTATTAACATTCTCTAGGTAAGAATATTGATTTAGGGTTACCCCCAACTTAGTCTGCCCAATATTTAACCCTATATATTTAAAAGCTCCGGAAGCCCGACTTTCAATTTTAAATTCCTGCAGAATTTTATCTACCACAAATTTCTTAAATGCCGCAGATCCTCCCCACAGAAAATCATCTAAGTGCATCAAGAAAATGCGTGCTAGTTTTTCTTCATTGTACCAGTAAAACATTGCCGGATCTGCTTTTAGCTAAATACAACCAGCTTTTAGTTGAATACAACCAGCTTTTAGTAGGACAGACCTAACCGTAAAATACCACAAATGAGAACAGAAAGTGCTGGAAATACTCAGGTCTGGCAGCATCCATGGAGAGAGAAACAGAGTTAACGTTTCAGGTCTGCGATTGAAAAATACCACACCCTGGATGCATCGTTAGCCCATAAACACACTTGTATAGCTTCCATAATTTCCCCTCTGTATCTCCACCTTCTTTGGATGGCTTTAAAAATACTTCCCTTTGAAATTTCTCCCCTTGCAAAAATGCTGCTTTGATGTCAATGGACTCACATTCCCATGAGTGTGTCGCTGAAAGGGCTAGGAAAATCCTCAAACTTGCTTTTCCTGCAGTTGGGGAGTCTGCTCTAACTTCTTGGTCGCCTAATCGTTCCTCAAATCTCCGAGCTACAAGTCTGGCCTTAGCTTTATACGTATCATTGGGAAGTACTATCTCTGTACAGATCCATCTGTGAGACAATTCTGGTTGTCCTCAATCTGGCACCTCCGTGTAAACCCCAAACTCTCTCCAATTGATGAGCTCTTTTTGCTTTGCATCCTTTACCAACTTATCATCCAACTTATTAGTAGCGTTACAGCTTCTCTATTGTAAGGGCTCCTACTTCTTGTGGCACTCCTCATCTGCTCTCTGATCTTTGCTCTTGTGAAACCATGCCCCCTACTAGATTTCCTATCCCGTTCAGGACTGCCACTACTCGACCCGTCCCTCCTACGACCAAACTTTCTTTCACAAGTTCATGACCTTTTCCTTGGAATATGATCATCTGCAGGCCCACTCTCTGAACTTACACTATGTTTTCTGGCCTTCCACATTTTCACTTCCTTCTGCCAATCTATAGGTCTGATATTCTGTCCCTTGTCTCATACCTTCAGCCAATGTTTGTATTTCCCTGTAGCCTTTCCTGCCCTTCCTATAATGGTGACTTCTCTCCATTCACAAGCCCCTCTGGCACTTTAATCCCAACTTTCAGCAGTTGACCTTTGGAATAAATGGCCTTATCTGGTCCCTGTAGCCTTTCCTGCCCTTCCTATAATGGTGACTTCTCTCCATTCACTAGCCCCTCTGGCACTTTAATCCCAACTTTCAGCAGTTGACCTTTGGAATAAATGGCCTTATCTGGATCTTCCCTATCACTTGGTCCAATCTCAGCCTGTTATTTGCCATAATCTGTTACTTATAAAGATCCGATATTTGTGCTTGCCAAGTATATGGTGTATTAGCAGTGTCCACCATTTGTTCAGATTCTGTCAATGTATAATCAATGCCAATAAGCCACGAGGAATGTACTCTAACAGTTTGTTTGCCATGTTGCAAAATTACCATTTTGCCATCAGTGCCTGTAACTTTTTCTGGGCCTGTCCATTCTTTCGGGCCTTCTCTTTTGTAATACACCATGTCCCCAGTATTAAAATTCTTTTCTGATGGCCTGATGCAATACCTCAAAGCTCTCCTGATTTTTCCTGAAACATTAACCTTAATAAATGCTCTTCTCCGCAAAAATTGAACTAATTGTAGACTCCTCTAAAGCTGGGGGATGATCCCACATTACCCAAGGTATTTTCAGATTCCTGCCATAAACTAATTGATAGCGGCTGTAATCCCCAACCATATGAAGCATGTTTTTCACATGTACAGCCCACGCCAGAGCAGTAGACAATTTACAATTTGGTTGGTCAGCTAAAATTTTTTGGAGCATTTTGCCAATCACGGCATGATTTCTCTCACAAATCCCATTACTAAAAGGACTTTCTGTTGCCATGTGCTTTGCTACAATATTCATATTTTCACTGGTACTCCTGAAATCATCATTGGCAAATTCTCCTCCATTGTCAGTTAGAAATCTAGCCGGTGCTCCCAGGCCCATTCCTATCCACCTTTCCATTATCTTGTCCACTATAACCTTTTAGTCTTTACTATAAATTATTGTTGACAGACTGAATCTAGTCTATGGCACTCAGCTCATCACATCTTGCCAACCAGAAAACGACCCATTTATGCCTACTCTGTTTCCTGCTGGCGAACCAATCATATATCCATGCTAACATGTTACCTCCAATGCCATGAGCTCTTATTTTACTTAGTAACCTTTGATGTGGAAATCTAAGTATAGCACATCCACAGGTTCCCCTTTATCCATGTTGTTTGTTACTTCCTCAAAGAACTCCAATAAATTAGTCAAACATGATTTCCCTTTCACAAAACCTTGTTGACTCAGTTTGATTACATTGAGATTTTCTAAGTGCCCAACTACAAACTCCTTAATAATGGATTCCAGCATTTTCCCTATGACAGATGTTAAGTTAACTGGCCTGCAGTTTCCTGCTTTTGGTCTCCCTCCTCTATTGAATAGAGGAGTCACATTCTGTCCCACCAGCAGGACAGACCCACCAGAGGTGGTAGCACAGTGGTATAGAGTAGGGAAGGAGTTGCCCTGGGAGTCCTCAATATCGACTCCGGACCCCATGAAGTCTCATGGCATCAGGTCAAACATGGGGGCAAGGTAACCTCCTACTGATTACCACCTACCGCCCTCCCTCAGCTGATGACTCAGTACTCCATGTTTAACACCACTTGGAGGAAGCACTGAGGGTGGCAAGGGCACAAAATGTACTCTGGGTGGGGGACTTCAATGTCCATCGCCAAGAGTAGCTCGGTAGCACCACTACTGACCGTGCTGGCCGAGTCCTAAAAGACATAGCTGCTAGACTGGGTCTGCGGCAGGTGGTGGGGGAACCAACACAAGGGAAAAACATACTTGACCTCGTCCTCACCAATCTGCCTGCCGCAGATGCTTCTATCCATGACAGCATTGGTAGGAGTGAGCACTGCACAGTCCTTGTGGAGACGAAGTCCCGCCTTCGCATTGAGGATACCGCCCATCGTGTTGTGTGGCACTATCACCGTGCTAAATGGGATAGATTTCGAACAGATCTAGCAATGCAAAACTGGGAATCCATGAGGCGCTGTGGGCCATCAGCAGCAGCAGAATTGTACTCAACCACAATCTGTTACCTCATGGCCTGGCATATCCCCCACTCTACCATTACCATCAAGCCAGGAGACCAACCCTGGTTCAATGAAGGGTGCAGGAGGGCATGCCAGGAGCAGCACCAGGCATACCCCAAAATGAGGTGTCAACCTGGTGAAGCTACAACCCAGGACTACTTGCATGCCAAACTGCGTAAGCAGCAGGCGATAGACAGAGCTAAGTGATCCCATAACCAACGGATCAGATCTAAGCTCTGCAGTCCTGCCACATCCAGCCATGAATGGTGGTGGACAATTAAACAAGTAACTGGAGGAGGTGGCTCCACAAATATCCCCATCCTCAATGATGGGGAAGCCCAGCACATCAATGCAAAAGATAGGGTTGAAGCATTTGCAACAATCTTCAGCCAAAAGTGCCGAGTTGATGATCCATCTCGGCCTCCTCCTGAAGTCCCCAGCATCACAGATGCCAGACTTCAACCAATTCGATTTACTCCGCGTGATATCAAGAAACGACTGAAGGCACTGGATACTGCAAAAGCTATGGGCCCTGACAATATTCCGGCAATAGTACTGAAGACCTGTGCTCCAGAACTTGCCACGCCCCTAGCTAAGCTGTTCCAGTACAGCTACAACACTGGCATCTATCCGGCAATGTGGAAAATTGCCGAGGTATGTCCTGTACACAAAAAGCAGGACAAGTCCAATCCGGCCAATTACCGCCCCATCAGCCTACTCTCAATCATCAGTAAAGTGATGGAAGGTGTCATCAACAGTGCCATCAAGCAGCACTTGCTTAGCAATAACCTGCTCAGTGACGCTCAGTTTGGGTTCCGCCAGGGCCACTCAGCTCCTGACCTCATTAGCCTTGGTTCAAACATGGACAAGAGCTGAACTCAAGAGGTGACGTGAGAGTGACTGCCCTTGACATCAAGGCAGCATTTGACCGAGTATGGCATCAGGAGCCCGAGCAAAACTGAAGTCAGTGGGAATCAGGGGAAAAACCCTCCGCTGGCTGGAGTCATACCTAGCGCAAAGGAAGATGGTTGTGGTTGTTGGAGGTCAATCATCTGAGCTCCAGGACATCTCTGCAGGAGCTCCTCAGGGTAGTGTCCTAGGCCCAACCATCTTCAGCTGCTTCATCAATGACCTTCCTTCAATCATAAGGTCAGAAGTGGGGATGTTCGCTGATGATTGCACAATGTTCAGCACCATTCGTGGCTCCTCAGATACTGAAGCAGACCGTGCAGAAATGCAGCAAGACTTGGACAATATCCAAGCTTGGGCTGTTAAGTGGCAAGTAACATCCGCGCCACACAAGTGCCAGGCAACGACCATCTCCAACAAGAGAGAATATAACTATCTCCCCTTGACATTCAACGGCATTACCATCGCTGAATCACCCACTAACAACATCCTAGGGGCTACCATTGACCAGAAACTGAACTGGAGTAGCCATATAAATACGTTGGCTACAAGAGCAGGTCAGAGGCTAGGAATCCTGAAGCGAGTAACTCACCTCCTGACTCCCCAAAGCCTGTCCACCAACTACAAGGCACATGTCAGGAGTGTGATGGAATACTCTCCATTTGCCTGGATGGGTGCAGCTCCAATAACACTCAAGAAGCTTGACACCATCCAGGACAAAGAAGCCCACTTGATTGGTACCCCATCTACAAACATTCACTGCCTCCACCACCGACGCACAGTGGCAGCAGTGTGTACCATCTACAAGATGCACTGCAGCAATGCACCAAGGCTCCTTAGACGGCACCTTCCAAACCCGCGACCTCTACCAACTAGAAGGACAAGGGCAGCAAATGCATGGGAACACCAACACCTGCAAATTCCCCTCCATGTCACACACCATCCTGACTTGGAACTATATCGCCGTTCCTTCACTGTCGCTGGGTCAAAATCCTGGAACTCCCTTCCTAACAGCACTGTGGGTATACCTACCCCAAATGGACTACAACGGTTCAAGAAGGCAGCTCACCACCACCTTCTCAAGGGCAATTAGGGATGGGCAATAAATGCTGGCCTGGCCAGTGACAACTACATCCCATGAATGAATTAAAAAAAAGCGTTATTTTCCAATCTGATGGTACGTTTCCAGAATATTGGGAATTTTGGAAAATTAAAACCAATGCATCTACTACCTCAGCAGCCATTTTTATTGTGTAAATTAACTTATTTTTTACTTATTAACTTATTAATAAACTCTGCAACTCCCAATAAGCTTTATTACCGCTAGAAAACTTTACGAATACTAATAAAACCTTACAATTACTGATAAATTACCTAAGTTTTGAAAGAAAAATGAGCAAAATACTCACCAACCAATCACTTAACTGTTTCCTTGTGACATCACTTTTTATTTTTTCTCCGAATGTGGTGCAGTCTCAGACTGAACCCCAGCTCTCGGACCGCTCCCCTCTCGCGCTGTTTTGAAGCTCTCGGACCGCTCCCCTCCCGCGCTGTTTTGAAGCTCTCGGACCACTCCCCTCCCGCGCTGTTTTGAATCTCTCGGACCGCTCCCCTCTTGCGGTGTTTTGAAGCTCTCGGACCGCTCCCCTCTCGCGCTGTTTTGAAGCTCTCGGACCGCTCCCCTCTCGCGCTGTTTTGAAGCTCTCGGGCCGCTCCCCTCTCGCGCTGTTATGAAGCTCTCGGGCCGCTCCCCTCTCGCGCTGTTATGAAGCTCTCGGACCGCTTCCCTCAAAGCGGCAATACTCACCAGCAAATCAACTTATGACTTTCCAGTGATGTCACACCTCAAGTTGCTGTGCTGTTTTTAAACTAACTCTCTCTCTTCTCTTCCCTTCCCCCGCCACCCCCCCTCCCCGTTATTCATACTCCCTCTTTGCCTCTCACTTCCTCTCTGAATTTTCTATATTCAGCCTGGTCTTCACTTGTATGATCAAACTGCATCTGTCATACGCATCCTTTTTCTCCTTCACCTTGCTATCTCTTCCGTCAGCCAGGGAGCTGTGGCTTTGTTTGCCCTACTTTTCCCCATCGTGGTAATGTACCTCGGCTGTACCAGAACTATCTCCTCTTTATAGATAGCCCATTGTTCCTTTACAGTTTTGCCTGCCCATATCTTTGATTCCACCTTACCCAGGGCAGGTCTGTTCTCACCCCACTGAAATTGGCCCTTCTACAATTAAGTATTTTTACTCCAGATTGCTCCATGTCCTTTTCCATAGCTATCCAAAAGCTTATGATACTATGATCACTGTTCCCCTACTGACACTTGATCCACCTCATTCCCCAGAACCAGATCCAGCAATGCCTCCTTCCTCATTGGGCCAGAAACGTACTGGTCAAGCAAATTCTCCTGAACACACTTCAGAAACTCTTTCCTTTCTCTGCTCTTAACTGTATTATCTCAGTCTATAATAAGATAATTAAAGTCCCCCATGATCACTCTTATAGTTCTTGCGCACCTCTCTCATTTCCCTGCAAATTTGTTCCTCCATATCTTTCTCACTAATTGGTGGCGTATAGAATGCACCCAGTCGTGAATAAGGGCATTTGTGTTGTTTTGTTATTAGCTGTAACCTAATAGATTCTGACCCTGATCCCTCGAGGATAGGCTCTCTCTCCAGCACTATAATATTCTCCTTAATCAATACTGCTACCCCTCCTCCTTTTGTTCCTTCCCTATCTCTTCTGAACACCTTGTATCCAGGAATATCTAGTACTCAGTCCAGCCCTTTTCCGAGCCAGGTTTCCACGATCACCACATGATCATATTCCCATGTGGCTATTTGCACCTCAGCACCCTTATTTACCATGCTTCGTGCATTTACATACACTGTAAATCTGAATTAGATCTTGGTATATTCCCTCTTAATCTGAACCCACAAAATATCTTACCATTTCTTACTCTAATGCTATTGTCTCTCCCCATACTTTGTGCACCTTGTTACTCCTTTCTCTCACTACATCCTGGTTCCCATCCCCTTGCTAAACTAGGTTAAACCCTCTCCCACAGCACTAGCAAACAGCCCCACATGGGCATTAGTCCCAGCCCTGTTGAGGTGCAACAAGTTTCACTTGCCCCTGGATGGTCCCAGTGTTCTAGGAATCTAAAGCCCTCCCACCTGCATCAGCTCTCCAGTCATGCATTCATTTGCATTATCCCCCTATTTCTATACTCACCAGCATGTGGCACCAGGAGAAAGCTTGCTACCTTTGAGGTCTTGCGTTTTAGTCTCTCTCCAATCTCCCCAAAATCTGCCTGCAGACCTCATCTCTCTTTCTACCTATGTTGTTGGTACCAATATGGATCACAACCCCTGGCTGTTCACCCGACCCCGTCAATGTTCTGCAACCTCCAAGTGACATCCTGGACCCTGGCACCAGGGATGCACCATATCATTCTGGAATCCTGTCTGTAGCCGCAGAAACGCTTGCCTGTTCCTTTAACTATAGAATCCTCTATCACTGTTGCTTTCCCAATCTTCTTCCTCCACCCCCACCCCTGCACAATAAGTGAAAACAAGATGGCAGAAGAAGTGAACAGGTATTTTGCATCAGTCTTCACTATAGAGGATATAAGTAACATCCCAGAAATAGCTGTACATCAGGAAATGGAAGGGAGGGAGGAACTCAAGAAAATTACAATCACCAGAGAAGTGGTACTGAGCAAATTATTAGAGCTGCAGGCTGACAAGTCTCCGGGTCCTGATGGACTTCATCCTTGAATGCTGAAAGAAGTGGTTAGTGAGATCGTTGATGCGTTGGTTTTAATTTTCCAAAATTCCCTAGATTTGGGGAAGGTTCCATTAGATTGAAAAATAACAAATGCAACTCCTTTATTCAAAAAGGGAGGGAGACAGAAAGCAGGAAACTACAGGTCAGTTAGCTTAATATCTGTCTTCAAGAAAACATTAGAAGCTATTGTGAAAGACATTATGGCAGGGCACTTAGAAAACGTCAAGGCAATCAGGCAGAGTCAACATGGCTTTGTGAAAGGGAAATCATGTTTAATTTCTTAAGAGTTCTTTGAAGAAGTAACATGTGCTGTGAATAAAGGGGAACCCGTGGACGTACTGTACATAGCTTTCCAGAAGGCATCTGATAAGGTGCCATGTCAAAGGTTATCGCAGAAAATAAAAGCTCATGGTGTAGGGGGTAACATATTGGCATGGATAGAATATTGGCTAGCTAACAGGAAACAGACAGTAGGCATAAATGGGTAATTTTCTGGTTGGCAAGATGTAACGAGTGGTGTGCCACAGGGATCTGTGCTGGGGCCTCAACTTTTTACAATTTATATGACTTGGATGACAGGATGGAAGGTATGGTTGCTAAATTTGCTGATGACACAAGATAGGAAAGTCAATTGTGAAGAGGACATGAGTCTGCAAAGGAATATAGATAGGTTAAGTGAGTGGTCAAAAATTTGGCAAATGGAGTATAATGTGGGAAAATGTGACCTTATAGCAAAGCAACATATGATTTAAATGGAGAGAGACTGCAGAACTCTGAGGTACAGAGGAATCTGGGTGCTCTGGTGCACGAATTATAAAAGGTTGGTATGCAGATACAGCAAGTGATTAGGAAGGCAAATGGAATGTTGTCGTTTATTGCAAGGAGAATGGAATATAAAAGTAGGGAAGTTTTACAATTGTACAGGGTATTGGTGAGACCACATCTGGCATACTGTGTACAATTTATCCTTATCTAAGAAAGGTTATAAATGCATTAGAGGCAGTTCAGAGAAGGTTCAGTCGATTGATACCTGGAATGGGGGGTTACCTTATGAAGAAAGATTGGATAGGTTGGGTCTTTATCCATTGGAGTTCAGCCGAATGAGAGGTGATCTTATTGAAACATACAAGATCTTGAGGGTACCTGAGGGTGGATGCTCAAAGGATGTTTTCCCTTGTGGGAGAGACTAGAACTAGGGGGACATAGTTTAAAAATAAGTTGTCACCCATTTAAGACGGAGATGAGGAAAATCTTTTCTCTGAGGGTTGAGTGTCTTTGGAACTCTCTTCCCCAGAAAGTGGTGGAGGCAGGGTCATTAAACATTTTTAAGGCAGAGGTAGGTAAATTCTTGACAAACAAGGGAGTCAAAGGATATTGGGGGTTAGGTGAAAAATTGGAGTTGGGGTCAAAATCAGATCAGCCATGATCTTATTAAATGACAGAGCAGTCTTGGAGGCGCCGAAAGGCCCAATCCTGCTCCTAAATCGTAAGTTCCTATGATGGGAAGAGACTGCCAACTAACAAAAAAGGGAATCCAAAAGACTTCTATAAGCCCATAAATACTGAACAGGTAGTAAAGGGGGGTGGTGGGACAATTAGGGAGCAAAAACAGGATCTACACATTGAGGCAGAGGGCGAGGCTGAGGTGCTAAATAAGTACTTTGCATCTGCCTGCAGCAAGGAAGATGCTGCCAGAATCATAGTGAATGAGGACTTAGTTCAGATATTGGATGAGGTAAAAATTAGTAAAAGAGGAAGCATTAGAAAGACTGGCTGTAAAAAGTTGATAAGTCTCCAGGACCGATGAGATGCATCGCAGGATGCTGAGGGAGTTAAGGGTGGAAATTGCAGAGGTGTTGGCCATAATCTCCTTAGTGTCACGCTCACAAAGGAAACAGTGATGAAATATGAAATGAACTGGAGGAATTATGAAATAAAAGTCAACCGTTGAACTGAACTACAAAACAATGGACATGTCTGTGCCACAGACAAAATGGGGCAGAGGTCAGGTGACTCCTCTATACTGTCAATAAACATGTTTGTCTGAAGACGAAACCCACTAGTCACATCTGAATGAGCTTTGGGGAAAACACATTGAAATGGAAAAACAGACCATTCCATGCTAACAACTCCTAGCTGCAGGAATGGAACGAACAAAGACTTTTGCAGACAGACTGACTCCAAAGACAAGGCCAAAATAATAGGTGTGAAGTAACACCTATTTATCAAAATGAACCACATTCAGACATCATCATGTGATAATGATTCCCATATCCTGGAACATTGTATGAATCACCCCAGAGGAAGAGAGCCCTTAGTCATCTGACACCCCGACCTGACAAGGTTCTACCTTGAAAGATATATTTCTGGAGGGGGAGGGAAAGAAACAGCCAGAGAACGTACTTATAGCTGGAACTGTCTCTCAGCCATTCTGGCTGATCAGGTGCCCTGCTGACATCTTTTAACTACTGCAACAGAGAAATTGCAAGGTGACTTTGGAACTCCGCCATCTGTGAAAGTGAACCAGGATTTTCATCATAGATTGCGGGTTGAGGCTTAACTACAAGGAGCCTGTGTTATTTCATCCTTTTCAAGACAAAGAACAATAAGACCTGCGCCGCTGAAAGATTTCCTCCCAAAACGCTTGTAAAGGTGTTTTAAAACAACCAACTCTTTTCCAACAATTGGACTCAAAATTGCATGCTACCCTTTACCCTCTATCTTTTCTTGTGTGTATGAATGTGTGAGAGAATGCGTGAGTCGGTGAAGTCGCGAACATTTTTCGTATTGTGTAAGGGTAAATATTTATCTTTCTTTTTTAACCCATGAGAAAATCTGTCATTTGTCTGTTTATTTGACCCTTAAAACACTCAGGGACTAAAACACCATTTTTAAAACACTATCTGTGGTCAGTTGAGAGGTGAAAAATGGAAGTCACTTCACTTCCCACCTGCCCGTAACATTAGCTACAGGGGTGGTGCCAGAGGACTGGGCAATTCCGAATGTTACACCCTTGTTCAAAAAAGGGTGCGTGCATAAACAACACAGGCCAGTCATTTTAACTTCGATGGTAGGAACATTTTTAGAAACTATAATTAGGGACAAAATTAACAATCACTTAGACGAATACAGATTAATTAAGGAAAGCCAGCACGGATTTATGAAGGCCAAATCATGTTTAACCAACTTGATTGATTTTTGATCAGGAAACAGAGAGGGTTTATGAAGGTAATGCAGTTGTTGTGGTCTAATGGACTTTGATAAGATGTTTGATAAAGTGTCACATATCAGGCTTGCCAGCCAAGTTGATGCATATGGAATAAAAGGGACAGTAACAGCATGGATATGAAGTTGGCTGAGTGACAGGAAACAGTAGTGGTGAATGGTTGTTTTTCAGACTGAAGGAAGATATACAATGGGGTTCCTCAGGGGTTGGTGCTAGGACCACTGCTTTTCCTAATGTATATTAATGACCCTGACTTGAGTGAACAGGGCACAATTTCAAAATTTGATGACACAAAACATGGAAGTATTGTGAACTGTGAGGAGGATAGTGATAAACTTCACGAGGGCATAGACAGGATGGTGAAATGGACAGACACGTGGCAGATGAAATTTAATGCACTAAAGTGTGAAGTGATACATTTTGATCAGAAGAATGGGAGGCAATATAAACTAAAAGGTACAATTCTAAAAGAGCAGGAACAGAGAGACTGAGGGCATATGTGCATAAACTGAAGATGGCAGGACTGATTGAGAGAGTGGTTAAAAAGGCAAACAGGATCCTGGGCTTTATAAAGAGAAAAATGGAGTACAAAAGCAAGGAAGTTATGATGAACCTGTATAAAACACTGGTTTGGTCTCAACTGGAGTAGTCTGTCCAACTCTGGGAACCACACTTTAGGGAGGATTTGAAGGCTTTAGAGAGGGTGCAGAAAAGACTTCATGGCACATGGGCGTTGCTAGCTCGGCCAGCATTTAATGCCCTTGAAAAGGTGGTGGTGAGCCGCCTTCTTGAACGGCTGCAGTCCATGTGGTATAGGTATACCAACGGTGCTGTTAGAAAGGCAGTTCCAGGACTTTGACCCAGCAACACTGAAGGAACGACGATATATTTCCTAGTCAGGATGGCGTGTGGCTTGGGGAGGAACTTGAAGATGATGGTGTTCCCATGCATCTGTTGCCCTTCTAGGGTAGAGGTTGCTGCCCTTCTAGGGTTTGGGAGTGCTGTTGAAGGAGCATTGATGAATTGCTGCAGTGTATCTTGTAGATAGCACACACTGCTGCCACTGTACGTCGGTGCTTGAGGGAGTGAATGTCGAAGGTGGTGGATGGGGTGCCAATCAAACGGGCTCCTTTGTCCTGGATGGAGTCAAGCTTCTTCAGTGTTGTTGGAGCTGCACCCATCCAGGCAAGTGGGGAGTATTCCATAACACTCCTGACTTGTGCCTTGTAGATTGACAGGTTTTGGGGAGTCAGGATGTGAGTTAATCGCCACAGAATTCCCAGCCTCTAGCCTGCTCTTGTGGCCACAGCATTTATGTGGCTGATCTGGGTCAGTTTCTGGTCAATGATAACATCCAGGATGTTGATAGTGGGGGATTCAGCAATTGTAATGCCATTGAATGTCAAGGGTAGATGGTTGGATTCTCTCTTGTTGGAGATGGTCATTGCCTGGCACGAATGTAACGTGCCACTTATCAGCCAAAGCCTGAATGATGTCCAGGTATTGCTGCATATGGGCATGGACTGCCTCAGTATCTGAGCAGTCGCAAATGGTGCTGAACATGGCACAGTGAGCATATCCACCTCTATTCTTATGATGGAGGGAAGGACATTGATGAAGTAGCCGAAGATGGTTGGGCCTAGGACACTGCCCTGATGAACTCCTGCAGCAAAGTCCTGAGATTTAGACGATTGACCTCCATCTTCCTTTGCACTAGGTATGACTCTAACCAGTGTAGAGTTTTCCACGATTTTCACTGAATCTAGTATTGCTAGGGCTCCTTGATGCTACACTGGATCAAATGCTGCCTTGATGTCAAGAACAGTCACTCTCACCTCACCTCGAGTTTAGCTCTTTTATCCATGTTTGGGCCAAGGCTGTAATGAGGTCAGGAGCTGAGTGGCCCTGGCGGAACCCAAACTGAGCGCCAGTGAGCAGGTTATTGCTGAGTAAATGCTGCTTGATAGCACTGTCGATGACACCTTCCATCACTTTGCTGACGATCGAAAGCAGACTGATGGGGTGGTAACTGGCCGGATTGGATTTGTGCTGCTATTTGTGTATAGGACATACCTGGGCAATTTTCCACATTGCTGGGTAGATGCCAATGCAGTTGCACTGGAACAGCTTGGCTTGGGGCACGGCCAGTTCTGGAGCACAAGTCTTCAGTACTATTGTCAGAATGTTGTCAGGGTCCATAGCCTTTGCAGTATCCAGCGCCTTCATCCATTTCTTGATATCACGTAGACTGAACTGAATTGGCTGAAGACTGGCATGTGATGCTTGGGACCTCAGGAGGAGGTCGAGATGGATCATCCACTCGGCACTTTTGGCTGAAGATGGGCACAAATGCTTCATCCTTGTCTTTTGCACTGATGTGCTGGGCTCCCCCATCATTGAGGTTGGGAATGTGTGTGGAGCCTCCTCTTGTTGTTGTTTAATTGCCCACCATCATTCATGACTGGATGTGGCAGGACTGCAGAGCTTCGATCTGATCTGTTAGTTGTGGAATCGCTGAGCTCTATCGCATGCTGCTTTCGCTGTTTGGTAATGCATGTAGTCCTGTGTTGTGGCTTCACCAGGCTGACACCTCATTTTTAGCTATGCCTGGTGTTGCTCCTGGCATGCCCTCCTGCACTCTTCATTGAACCAGGGTTGGGCCCCCGGCTTGATGGTAATGGTAGAGTGGGGGATGTGCTGGGTCATGAGGTTACAGATTATAATTGAATACAATTCTACTGCTGCTGATGGCCTACAGCACCTCATGGATGCCCAATTTTGAGTTTCCAGATCTGTTTGAAATCTATCCCATTTAGCACGTTGGTAGTGCCACACAACCTGATGTGAAGAAGGGACTTTGTCTCCACAAGGACTGTGCGGTGGTCACTCTTACCAATACTGTCATGGACAGATGCATCTGCAACAGGTGGATTAGCAAGGAGAAAGTCAAGTAGGTTTTTCCCTCTCGTTGGCACCATCACTACCTGCCGCAGAACGAGTCTAGCAGTTATGTCCTTTAGGACTTGGCCAGTAGTGGTGCTACCGAGCCACTCTTGGTGATGGACATTGAAGCCCCCCACCCAGAGTACATTTCGTGCCCTTGCTACCCTCAATGCTTCTTCCAAATGATGTTCAACATTGAGGAGTACTGATTCATCAGCTACTGGGGGGGGGGGGGGTTGCAGTAGGTGGTAATCAGCAGGAGGTTTCCTTGCCCATGTTTGATCTGAAGCCTTGAGACTTCATGTCAATGTGGAGGACTTTCGGGGCAACTGCTTCCCGACTATATATTAACGTGCTGCCACCTCTGGTGGGTCTGTCCTGTCGGTGGGACAGGACATACCTCGGGATGGTGAAGGTGGGTCAGGGACACTGGCTGCAAGGTATGATTCCGTGAGTATGACTATGTCAGGCTGTTGTTTGACTCGTCTGTGGGACAGCTCTCCCAATTTTGGCACAAGCCTCCAGATGTTATTAAGGAGGACTTTGCAGAGTTGAGGGGACTGGGTTTGCTATTGTTTTTTCCGATGCCTAGGTCGATGCCAGGTGGTCTGTCTGGTTTTAGACTTTTCTCTAGTGCTTTGGTACAACTGAGTGGTTTGCGAGGCCATTTCAGAGGGCATTCAAGAGTCATATTTCGGCCAGACCAGAAAAAGGTGGCATATTTCCTTCCCTAAAGACATTAATGAACCAGATGGGTTTTTATGACAATTGACAATGGTCATGCTCATTATTACTAAGACTAGGTTTTTTATAATTCCAGATTTATTTGAATTTAAATTCTACCAGCCGCCATGGTGGGATTTGAACTTGTGTCGCCAGAGCATCAGCCTAGGCCTCTGGATCACTTGTCCAGTGACATTACCACTACGCCATCGCCTCCCCTATATGAATAGATTGGAGAAGTTGAGGTTTTACTCGATACAGAAGAGAAAGTTGCAAGGAGATTTGATAGTGCTGTTCAAAACCATGAGGGGTCTAGACAGAGTAGATGGAGAGAAATTGTTCCTGATGGCAGAAGGGGTGAGAAGCAAAAATTGAAAAAAGAACCAAAGGAAACATGAGAAAAAACTTTTACCCAGTTAGGCTCTGGAACGCACTGCCTGAGGGGGTCGGGGAGGCAAATTTAATTGTGGTTTTCAAAAGGGAATTGGATGAGCATCTGAAGAGAAAATGTCTGCAGGGCTACGTTGAAAGTTTGGTGGAGTGGGATTAGCTAAATTGATCTTGCAGAGCCGGCACAGACATGATGGGCCAAATGACCTCCTTCTGTGCTATAATGATTCAATGATTCTATAAACTATTCAAAACGTTTGTACATACTTTCAGATGGTGGATTTGGGTACTGCATGTACCACAAAGCTTGTTTTCCCTTAATATAAATAATTTGGCTCTCACCACTGGAGGAACGACATTTAAGTTTGCTGATATCAAATTAAGTGAATATGGCAAAAGAAGAAGTATGCTTTAACATCCCACACTGAAGAGTGCCTGCAGAGTCTCATCGACAGGTTTGCGGCTGCCTGCAATGAATTTGGCCTAACCATCAGCCTCAAGAAAACGAACATCATGGGGCAGGATGTCAGAAATGCTCCATCCATCAATATTGGCGACCACGCTCTGGAAGTGGTTCAAGAGTTCACCTACCTAGGCTCAACTATCACCAGTAACCTGTCTCTAGATACAGAAATCAACAAGCGCATGAAAAAGGCTTCCACTGCTATGTCCAGACTGGCCAAGAGAGTGTGGGAAAATGGCGCACTGACACGGAACACAAAAGTCCGAGTGTATCAGGCCTGTGTCCTCAGTACCTTGCTCTATGGCAGCGAGGCCTGGACAACGTACGTCAGCCAAGAGCGACGTTTCAATTCATTCCATCTTCGCTGCCTCCGGAGAATACTTGGCATCAGGTGGCAGGACCGTATCTCCAACACAGAAGTCCTCGAGGCGGCCAACATCCCCAGCTTATACACACTACTGAGTCAGCGGCGCTTGAGATGGCTTGGCCATGTGAGCCGCATGAAAGATGGCAGGATCCCCAAAGACACATTGTACAGCGAGCTCGCCACTGGTATCAGACCCACCGGCCGTCCATGTCTCCGCTTTAAAGACGTCTGCAAACGCGACATGAAATCCTGTGACATTGATCACAAGTCGTGGGAGTCAGTTACCAGCGTCCGCCAGAGCTGGCGGGCAGCCATAAAGGCGGGGCTAAAGTGTGGCGAGTCGAAGAGACTTAGCAGTTGGCAGGAAAAAAGACAGAGGCGCAAGGGGAGAGCCAACTGTGTAACAGCCCCGACAAACAAATTTCTCTGCAGCACCTGTGGAAGAGCCTGTCACTCTAGAATTGGCCTTTATAGCCACTCCAGGTGCTGCTTCACAAACCACTGACCACCCCCAGGCGCTTATCCATTGTCTCTCGAGATAAGGAAGCCAAAGAGAGATGCATAGAAATGTGAAAGCGAAAGAAGGTATCCCCTAGAAAAGACAAAATAAAGCTAATAGGATCCTGGGTAATATTTTGAACTTACACATTAGTCAGGCCACTGCTGGGAGTAGTGTGGGGGGGTTCTGGGCCCTCCAAGATAGGAAAGATAATGCAGCCACGGAAAAGGTAGTCAATATTCACAGATTAAACCAGGAATTAAAGGCTACATTGTCTAATCCTGTTAATTCAAAGTCAGCTTTTGATCAAAATCTTTTAAAAATCCAATCATGCGAACTAATTTTTACGAGTACAGAACACTACAGAAATACTAAAACAAAATCAAAACAAAGCAACTATCAAAACCCACGTGATCTAAACCTGAACACTGTACAAGCTGCACATTGCAAAGTTCATTTTGCAATATTCTCTGAGGTGCTTCCTGCCAACAGCCAGAAGTTGGTCAACCAGTTCTTTAGTATGCGCACATAATTTGGTAAATTGCGGGCTCGCAGCAGAAAACACGATCATGAAAGCTGCCAGCCTGTCCTAAAAACTCACCTGGTTCACTAATATCCTTTTCAGGGCAGGGAACCCGCCATCCCTATTCCGTCTGACCAGGAAAAGTCCTGGGGAAAATTGATGTACAGAGAGATTTGGGTGTTCAGGTCCATTGTTCCCTGAAGGTGGCAACGCAGGTCAATAGAGTGGTCAAGAAGGCATACGGCATGCTTTCCTTCATCGGACGGGGTATTGAGTACAAGAGTTGGCAGGTCATGTTACAGTTGTATAGGACTTTGGTTCGGCCACATTTGGAATACTGCGTGCAGTTCTGGTCGCCACATTACCAAAAGGATGTGGATGCTTTGGAGAGGGTGCAGAGGAGGTTCACCAGGATGTTGCCTGGTATGGAGGGCGCTAACTATGAAGAAAGGTTGAGTAGATTAGGATTATTTTCATTAGAAAGACGGAGGTTGAGGGGGGACCTGATTGAGGTGTACAAAATCATGAGAGGTACAGACAGGGTGAATAGCAAGAAGCTTTTTCCCCAGAGTGGGGGATTCAATTACTAGGGACACGAGTTCAAAGTGAAAGGGGAAATGTTTAGGGGGGATATGCGTGGAAAATTCTTTACATAGAGGGTGGTGGGTGCCTGGAACGCGTTGCCAGCGGAGGTGGTAGATGCGGGCACGATAGCGTCTTTTAAGATGTATCTAGACAGATACATGAATGGGCAGGAAGTAAAGAGATACAGACCCTTAGAAAATAGGCGTCATGTTTAGATAGAGGATCTGGATCGGCGCAGGCTTGGAGGGCCGAAGGGCCTGTTCCTGTGCTGTAATTTTCTTTGTTCTCTTTGTACACGTGACTCTCGTTCACTCTCTGTGGCTGACTCTTAATGCCCTGTGGTTTAGCAGTCACTCAGTTGCACAAACTAGGAATGACCAGAGAACAGCATTGCCAGCATCACCCACGTCCTGAGAACACAAAATTGGAACCATGTGTATGACGGAGGCTGGCTATCACTGCCTGCTCGTCAAATTCATTTGCCTTGAGCCTCTTCCTCAATCGCATGAGCAGCAACACCACCACAGCACCAACTGTTGATCAGTAATCCCTCAACAACACAGAATGGATTCAGACTTCACGTCTATTAATAGTTGCAACAAAGAACTCACACTCAAGAGGTTTCCTGCTTCAGCATTGGCTGTCCGTATCCATGTGGAATCCATGACAGTCAGATGGAGCAGGCAGGCTGAATTTAAGGTGGCAAAAGCTATTTCCAGTGGATTTTGCTTTTAGAGACAGGCACTTCATGTAAGCCCCACAGTTGTTAACCAACATGACTGTTCTGCCTTGGGATACCATGCTTTCAACAAAATGACAGAGCTATTCCTCACGTTTTTATTGTTTCTGCAGAGTAACAGCACCATGAAAAAAAAAGAGGGTGAGGGGAACTGAACTCCCAATCAGCAGCAGTTTTCTTTCCACCCACCCAGCCCCAGGCATGCTAGTGCAAACTGACAGTAATTTGCAGCCCAGCTTTTCTCCCACTTGAAAATGTTTTGTTAGAGAGTTAGCATTCTGTTTGGATGCAGCTTCTGAATAAGGCCAGTTTCATTACCATTAAAGACCCCTTTGGGTTTTTTGAGATAGCAATTCAGGAATTTTATTACTTACCCAGTTGCTGACGCTTTCTGTGGAAATGTTGTTTGCCGCCCCAAGTGTCAAATTCTTTGGTGAATTATTTCACCCTTTCCTGCAAGGTGACATTGGGTGGCCCAGGGATGTTAGCTGCTCTGGCCTGCTTGAACCAGGCTGAATTCAAATTGAACTGCAAATTTGGGGAGTGGAGAGCAAATTCGAATTGAGGTTCTAAGTAAGCAACAATTTTTCATTACGAGGCATTATTTTTAAATTTCAATTAAGCAACTTCGAATCACGAGTAGATTGTGGTTATAAAAACATAAAAATTGTTTCTTCCTCCTACTGGAACAGAGAAGGGGTGATTTATATAGGTTTTCAAAATCATGAAAGGTTTAAAAAGGAGAGTGAAAGATTGCTTCACTGCTTGTCAAATAGGTAATACAGTGAGTTAGAAGATTTTAAAAAGAGCAGAATGGAATGCTTTACCGCAATTCGCTGAGGTAGAGACAATACAATTATTTAGGTGCAAATTGGCTAAGTATTTGAAAAAGAATATAAAAGTGCGCAGGGAAAGGAGGAAATATACAATTATAGCATATAGCTTCAGTTGAAGAGTTACCATCAGCACAATGGGTCAAATGGCCTGTTTCTGTTAGATAAGAACATAAATAGAAGTAGGCCATTCGGCCTCTCAAACCTCCCCGCCATTCAAAAGATCATGGCTGATCTGCCCCGGCCCTCAACTCCCCATATTTCAAAACCCTATCTACCTCCTCTTTAAATACTTTGTGATCTAGCCTCAACAACTCTGGGGTAGAGAATTCCAGACATCCATTACCCTCAGAAGAAATTCCTTCGCATTTCAGTTTTAAATGAGTGTCCCCTTATTCTGTAACTATGTCCCCCAGTTCGAAATGCCCCAACTAGTGGGAACATCTTCTCAACATCTACCTTGAGAAGCCCCCTCACAATCTTGTACGTTACATAAGCAGAATACATACCAAGTACCGTGTCAAGGGCAGAGGGGAAAAAGCATGGAAGAGGAAGCACACTCGAGTCCATCCCTGATAGCTGAACCATTTGGCATTTTATCTTCCACCAACATGTACCCTTGCTATAAAGCAACTTACCATAGCTTCATCTTTCCACTCACAACTGGCACTTGCGATTATTTCTGATCCAACATCCTGCTGAACTGGCAACTCTACATGAATGGGTAAAGAAATTTAGTAAGGAAAACTCTTTGCAAGATTATTAGTTCTGTCATTCCTATTAGAATAAATCCATACAAAGCAGGCAGCTACCTGTAGGAACGCTGCAAAGAAAATGCTCTGCCTTTGTGCACTCTTATCTAAGTCTATTAATAAACATTTAATCAACATGAAGGAATTTTGCAAAAACAGCATAGTTATAAGTATATATTTTAAATTTCAGTGAGATCAATAACTTCAACAGCATATTGGCACCGCAGCCTCACAGCTCCAGGGACCCGGGTTCGATTCCAGGTACTGCCTGTGTGGAGTTTGCAAGTTCTCCCTGTGTCTGCGTGGGTTTTCTCCGGGTGCTCCGGTTTCCTCCCACAAGCCAAAAGACTTGCAGGTTGATAGGTAAATTGGCCATTATAAATTGTCACTAGTATAGGTAGGTGGTAGGGAAATATAGGGACAGGTGGGGATGTTTGGTAGGAATATGGGATTAGTGTAGGATTAGTATAAATGGGTGGTTGATGTTCGGCACAGACTCGGTGGGCCGAAGGGCCTGTTTCAGTGCTGTATCTCTAATCTAATCTAATCATATATTATAAACAAAGGGTGAAGTTCCAGCAGTTTACAGCACACACAGCCTTGAAATCAATCAGCTATCCATTGTTTTGCAATATATACTGTGGAGATCATGTGAATGCTCCCCCCACCAAGGTTTTAGTTTTTTTTAATGGCAACCAGTAGGTTCGACATGACAGGAACAGGGAAAGAACATAAATGTTCTTAATTGAACAGCCACAGCAAGACATTGCTGCTGATAAAAGCAATGGAACGAATGAAGGCCCTCAGTAACACTGCGCTGGTTAGGAGGAAATCAAGTGGCTTTGAAAAGGTTACAACACACTATAAAACTCAAACTATACTTCACAGTAATTGCCCAACATTGGGAGGATATATCCTAATGGCCCAAGAATATTAAAAACTCTCTAATTTTTTAAATAAACAATTCTGTGAACAATCAAGAGATAACCATTATGCATTTTCTTCTTAAATAAAAACAAGAAACGCTGGAAATACTCAGCAGGTCTGGCAGCATCTGTGGAGAGAGAAGCAGAGTTAACGTTTCAGGTCAGTGACCCTTCTTCAGAACTGCCAGATATAAGAAAAGTAAAAGATTTTAAGCAAGTAAAAAGGGGGATGGAGCAAGCGATAACAAAAGAGGTGTTGATAGGACAAGGTCACAGGATAGCTGACCAGAAGGTCATGCAGCAAAGGCAAACAATATGTTAATGGTGTGGTGAAAGACAAAGCATTAGTACAGATAGGGTATTAATGGACTGAAAACTGAACTGCCACAAGCACAAACATGAAAAAAAAAAGTGGGTAGGCACAGTAGAAACAAATTGAACAAACTAAAATAAAATAAACACAAAAAAGAAAAAATAACTAAAAATAAAATTAAAATAGGGGGCCCGTCATGCTCTGAAATGACTGAACTGAATGTTCAGTCCAGCAGGCTGTAGCGTGCCTAATCGGTAAATGAAATTCTGTTCCTCGAGCTTGCGTTGATGTTCACTGGAACACTGCAGCAATCCCAGGACAGAGATGTGAGCATGAGAGCAGGGGGGAGTGTTGAAATGGCCAGCAACCGTAAGCTCAGGGTCATGCTTTCGGACTGAGCGGAGGTGTTCCGCAAAGCGGTCACCCACTCTGCGTTTGATCCCCCAATGTAGAGGAGACCACATTGTGAGCAGCGAATACAGTATACTACATCGAAAGAAGTACAAGTAAATCACTGCTTCATCTGAAAGGAGACTTTGGGGTCTTGGATAGTGAGGAGAGAGGAGGTAAATGGGCAGGTATTACACCTCCGGCGATTGCAGAGGAAGGTATGGCGGATCGACCTCTACTTTGTAGAGGCTCAGCGCCAACTCAGACACTTCTTCCTACTTCCCCCGGACCATGATCCCACCACTGAAAATCAAGCGACTGTCCACAGGACTGTCACTGACCTCATCCCCTCTGGAGATCTTCCCTCTACAGCTTCCAACCTGATAGTCCTGCGAACCTGGACACCCCGCTTCTACCTCCTTCCCAAAATCCACAAACAGGACTTTTTCTGCAGACCCATTGTTTCAGCCTGTTCCTTTTCTCCACTGGTCCAGTCTCTTCGCACCTACATCCGTGACTCTTCTGACACCCTACATCATTTTGACAATTTCCAGTTTTCTGGTCCCAACCGCCTCCTCTTCACGATGGACGTCCAATCTCTCTACACTCCATCCCCCACCAGGACGGTTTGAGGGCTCTCCGCTTCTTCCTTGAACAGAGGCCCAACCAGTCTCCATTTACCACCACCTTCCTCTGCCTGGCTGAACTTGTTCTCACATTGAACAACTTCTCCTTCAACTCCACTCACTTCTTTCAAGTAAAAGGTGTTGCTATGGGTACCCGCATGGGCCCTAGATATGCCTGTCTTCTTGTGGGATATGTCGAACATTCCTTGTTCCAGTCCTACTCAGGGCCCCTCCCCCAACTCTTTTTCTGGTACATTGATTACTGTATCGGTGCCGTTTCCTGCTCCCGCCCCGAACTGGAAAACTATATCAACTTTGCTTCCAATTTCCACCCTTCTCTCACCTTTACATGGCCCATCTCCGACACTTCCCTCCCCTTCCTGGACTTCCCTGTCTCCATCTCTGGGGATAGGCTGTCTACTAATATTCATTATAAGCTCACCGACTCCCACAGCTACCTCGACTACACTTCTTCACACCCTGCCTCCTGTAAGGACTCCATTCCATTCTCCCAGATTCTCCGTCTCCGACGCATCTGCTCTGATGATGCTACCTTCCATGACAGCGCTTCTGATAAGTCTTCCTTTTTCCTCAACCGAGGATTCCCCCCAATGTGGCTGACCCATTTCCTGCACCTCTACCCACACCCCTTCCTCTCCCTCCCAAAACCACGACAGGGTTCACCTTGTCCTCACTTTCCACCCCATCAGCCTCCCTTGCCAAAGGATCATCCTCCGCCATTTCCACCAGCTCCAGCGTGATGCCACTACTAAAGGCAACTTCCCCTCCCTTCCCGTCAGCATTCCGAAGGGATCGTTCCCTCCGCGACACCCTGGTCCACTCCTCCATTACCCCCACCACCTCGTCCTCTTCCCAAGGCACCTTCCCCTGCAATCGCAGGAGGTGTAATACCTGCCTATTTACCTCCTCTCTTCTCACTACTCAAGGCCCAAAACACTCCTTTCAGGTGAAGCAGTGATTTACTTGTACTTCTTTCAATGTAGTATACTGTATTCGCTGCTCACAATGTGATCTCCTCTACATTGGGGAGACCAAACGCAGAGTGGGTGACCGCTTTGCGGAACACCTCCGCTCAGTCCGAAAGCATGACCCCGAGCTTCCGGTTGCTGGCCGTTTCAACACACCCCCTTGCTCTCATGCTCACATCTCTGTCCTGGGATTGCTGCAGTGTTCCAGTGAAGATCAACACAAGCTCGAGGAACAGCATCTCATTTACCGATTAGGCACACAACAGCCTGCCGGACAAAACATTGAGTTCAATAATTTCAGAGCATGACAGGCCCCCCATTTAACTTTTATTTTTAGTTATTTTTTTCTTTTTTGTGTTTATTTTATTTTAGTTTGTTCAGTTTGTTTCTACTGTGCCTACCCACTGTTTTTTTTCATGTTTGTGCTTGTGGCAGCTTGAAACATTAACTCTGCTTCTCTCTCCACGGATGCTGCCAGACCTGAGTATTTCCAGCGTTTCTTGTTTTTATTTCAGATTTCCAGCATCCGCAGTATTTCGCTTTTATATTATTGCATTTTCTTCTTACCTAGAGTTGCCATTTTTGCTGGATCACATTTGGTATCCAGTTCTTCAGCTTGCTGTTCATTATGCAAATCCTCTGTAATGTTTTCTGAAGTATGAACCTCTTGCTTTCTAGAACCTTCCACAGAAGGTTCAACTACATCTTGAGTAACAGAGGGTGCCTCGTAGCTAAAATTTTCATCAAGTGTTGGAGTAGCTGGTGAAGAAGGATCATAATGAACAAACTGTGCCATACTTGCAATTGGATGTTGAAGACCTGCATCATCCAAGGTTGGAGTATCAGGAGAAATGGCCTCATAAGGAGAAAGTAAACATCCACGTTGTTCCACAGTTAGAGGAATATTTAACTCATTTGGCCTTGCTACTTGGTCATGAGCTGGTTCCTCAGTTTGTTCTTTTTCCAACAGAGCTACTGTACAATCGCCAGTTTTGTTCTGTGCAGCTTCATGCTCTTTTTCACCCCTAGACGTGTCCTTCATATGGCTGGTTTTACTCCCTTCACTTTCCGATGCGTCATTTCTTTCCTCTAACTTGTCCTTAGTTTTGAGAGATTTTTCTGTTTCCATCTTTAAGTCTCTTGTGCTATCATGTGCAATTTCTATTTTATCCAGCGTGCTTTCTTTTGATTTTAACTGGGAGCTTTCTGTATCAACTCTCTTTTCAGCATTACTCTGATCCAGATCTACTTCTTCCTTTGACTGCGAGCTTTCAGATTTTTTCCCTGCATTATTTGCTTTGTCAATGTCTTTCATATGCCATTCCTTTAATTTTGATTCTAAATTCTCAGAATCATTCTCTTCTTTTTCTGTCTCACTACGTATAATATCTTCCTGCAGGTGAATTTTAGATTCCGACTGACCATTTTCAGGTTCATTTTTCTCTTCTGTTTCATTGCCTTTAGCAGTTTCATAGTTTTCCTTGGACTTTGACACAATGTTTTCCAACTTACTACTACTATCACTGCTTTGAACATCTTGATAACCTACTGCTATGGGTTTGGACAGAGGATTTTGCAACTCACTTTCTTGTTCTTTTAGTTCTTCATTGCCTTGATTATTCTGTACTTTTTCCCTGGATCTTGATTGAACATTTTCAAAATCACACTTCATTTCTATTCCTTTCTCGCTGTTTTGTGGTTTCTCGTTGGACTTTGCTTGCACATTTGCAGAGTATTCTTTGGATTTTGACTGAATACTTTGGAGATCATTTTTCTTTTCCTTTCCTTTTTCCCTATCTTGAATATTTTCCTGACCTTTTTCCTTTGATTTTGATCGAGACCTTTCAGAGTATTCCCTGGATTTTGAATGTTGGATGTTTTCAAAATGATGTTCCCTGTCTATTCCTCTTTCACGGTTTTGCATATCTGCCTGCACGTTTTCTTTGTACTTTGATCTAGAGTTTTCAGAATGTTCCTTAGATGTCAACCGTGAATGTTCAAAGTGTTCCCAGGATATTGACCAAGTATTTTCAAAATCATGCATTTTCTTTATTTTCTTATTAACTTTATCTTCCTGCAAGTCTTCCTTGAGCTTTGATCGTGAATTTTCAAAATGCATGTTTTTACAATCAGGTCTCTTTTCGATTCCTTTATCATTGCCTTGAATGTTGCCCTGCAAATTCTCCTTGAATCTTGATGAACAGCTTTCTGAATGATCCCTGAGTTTTGACCCAATGTTTTCAGAATCACACTTCTTTTCCATCCCCCCTTCATTGCCTTGGTCAACTTCCCGCACTTTCTCGCTGGATTTTGAAAGAGAGCTGTCAAAAGTGTCCTTGGATTTTGGAAGAGTATTTTCAGAATCGTGCCTTTTTTGCACTCTCTCATATAGAACATCTTGCTCTAATATTTCCCGAGATTTAGATCGTGTGGTATCCGAGTGTTCCTTGCATTTCGACAGAGTATTTTCAGAATCATGTCTCTTTGCCATTCCTTTCTGATTAGATTCAGCTCCCTCCTGGGATTTTGACTGTGAGCTTTCAGCGCCCTCCTTGGATTTTGACGGTGAGCTTTCAGCGCCCTCCTTGGATTTTGACGGTGAGCCTTCAGCATCATCCTTGGATTTTGACGGTGAGCCTTCAGCATCATCCTTGGATTTTGACGGTGAGCCTTCAGCATCATCCTTGGATTTTGACGGTGAGCCTTCAGCATCATCCTTGGATTTTGACGGTGAGCCTTCAGCATCATCCTTGGATTTTGACGGTGAGCCTTCAGCATCATCCTTGGATTTTGACGGTGAGCCTTCAGCATCATCCTTGGATTTTGACGGTGAGCCTTCAGCATCATCCTTGGATTTTGACGGTGAGCCTTCAGCATCATCCTTGGATTTTGACGGTGAGCCTTCAGCATCATCCTTGGATTTTGACGGTGAGCCTTCAGCATCATCCTTGGATTTTGACGGTGAGCCTTCAGCATCATCCTTGGATTTTGACTGTGAGCTTTCAGAGTCATCCTTGGATTTTGACTGTGAGCCTTCAGTGTCATCCTTGAATTTTGACCGAGAGCTTTCGGCGCCCTCCTTGGATTTTGACCGAGAGCTTTCGGCGCCCTCCTTGGATTTTGACCGAGATCTTTCGGCGTCATCCTCGGATTTTGACCGCGGGCCTTCAGCGCCCTCCTTGGATTTTGACCGAGAGCTTTCAGCGTCATCCTTGGATTTTGACCGAGAGCTTTCAGCGTCATCCTTGGATTTTGACCGAGAGCTTTCAGCGTCATCCTTGGATTTTGACCGAGAGCTTTCAGCGTCATCCTTGGATTTTGACCGAGAGCTTTCAGCGTCATCCTTGGATTTTGACCGAGAGCTTTCAGCGTCATCCTTGGATTTTGACCGAGAGCTTTCAGCGTCATCCTTGGATTTTGACCGCGGGCCTTCAGCGTCATCCTTGGATTTTGACCGCGGGCCTTCAGCGTCATCCTTGGATTTTGACCGCGGGCCTTCAGCGTCATCCTTGGATTTTGACCGCGGGCCTTCAGCGTCATCCTTGGATTTTGACCGCGGGCCTTCAGCGTCATCCTTGGATTTTGACCGCGGGCCTTCAGCGCCCTCCTTGGATTTTGACCGAAAGCTTTCAGCGTCATCCTTGGATTTTGACCGAGAGCTTTCAGCGTCATCCTTGGATTTTGACCGCGTGCCTTCAGCGCCCTCCTTGGATTTTGACCGAGAGCTTTCAGCGTCATCCTTGGATTTTGACCGAGAGCCTTCAGCGCCCTCCTTGGATTTTGACCGAGAGCCTTCAGCGCCCTCCTTGGATTTTGACCGAGAGCCTTCAGCGCCCTCCTTGGATTTTGACCGAGAGCCTTCAGCGCCCTCCTTGGATTTTGACCGAGAGCTTTCAGTGTCATCCTTGGATTTTGACCGAGAGCTTTCAGTGTCATCCTTGGATTTTGACCGCGAGCCTTCAGCGCCCTCCTTGGATTTTGACCGCGAGCCTTCAGCGCCCTCCTTGGATTTTGACCGCGAGCCTTCAGCGCCCTCCTTGGATTTTGACCGAGAGCCTTCAGCGTCACCCTTGGATTTTGACCGAGAGATTTCAGCGCCATCCTTGGATTTTGACCGAGAGCCTTCAGCGTCACCCTTGGATTTTGACCGAGAGATTTCGGCGCCTTCCTTCGATTTTGACCGAGAGCTTTCGGCGCCCTCCTTGGATTTTGACCGAGAGCTTTCGGCGCCGTCCTTGGATTTTGACCGAGAGCTTTCGGCGCCGTCCTTGGATTTTGACCGAGAGCTTTCGGCGCCGTCCTTGGATTTTGACCGAGAGCTTTCGGCGCCGTCCTTAGATTTTGACCGAGAGCTTTCGGCGCCATCCTTGGATTTTGACCGAGAGCTTTCAGCGCCGTCCTTGGATTTTGACCGAGAGCTTTCAGCGCCGTCCTTGGATTTTGACCGAGTAATTTCAACGCCGTCCTTGGATTTTGACCGAGTAATTTCAACGCCGTCCTTGGATTTTGACCGAGTAATTTCAGCGCCGTCCTTGGATTTTGACCGAGTAATTTCAGCGCCGTCCTTGGATTTTGACCGAGTAATTTCAGCGCCGTCCTTGGATTTTGACCGAGTAATTTCAGCGCCGTCCTTGGATTTTGACCGAGTAATTTCAGCGCCGTCCTTGGATTTTGACCGAGTAATTTCAGCGCCCTCCTTGGATTTTGACCGAGAGCTTTCAGCGCCCTCCTTGGATTTTGACCGAGAGCTTTCAGTGCCGTCCCTGGATTTTGACCGAGAAATTTCAGCGCCGTCCTTGGATTTTGACCGAGAGCTTTCTGCATCCTCCTTGGATTTTGACCGAGAGCTTTCAGCGCCGTCCCTGGATTTTGACCGAGAAATTTCAGCGCCATCCTTGGATTTTGACCGAGAGCTTTCAGAGTCATGTCTCTTCTCTATTCTCTGCCTGCTGCCTTTATCTTCTTGCAAGTCTTCCTTGGACCTCGACCATGAATTTTCAAAAGTCTTTCTTTTCTCTTTACTTCTGGCATCTTCCTGTAAGCTTTCCCTTGATTTTGACCGAAAGCTTTCAGAATCATTTCGAATCTCTTTCACTTTCTCATGATTTCTTATATCTTCCTGCATTTTCTCTCTGGATTTTGACCAAGAGCATACAGCATCACCTCTCCTTTCTTTGCCTTTATCATAGCCTTTCACATCTTCCTGCAAGTTTTCCTTGGATCTTGACCGAGAATGTTCAAACTCATTTCTCTTTTCTTTGCTTTTTTCATGGTCTTTATTATCATCTTGCACATTTTCTTTAGATTTTGTTCGACTATGCTCAAATTCATTTTTCTTTTCCTTGCTTTTCTCATGGCTTTTAGCATCTTCATGTGAAGTTTCCTTGAATTTGGGGTGAGGGTTTTCAGAATCATTCCGTTTCTCTTTCCCTTTTTCACTGGCCTTAGCATCTTCTTGTGAATTTTCATTGAATTTTGGTTGAGTGCTTTCAGATTCATTTCTCTTTTCTTTGTTTTTCTCATGGCCTTTTGTATCTTCCTGTGTATTCTCCCTGGATTTTGACCAAAAGCTTTCAGCATCACGTCGTTTTTCTTTCCCTTTCTCATTGCCTTTTTCTTCCTTTACTTTTGCGTGCTCTGTAGATTTGTCATCTTGGCTCTGCTCTTTTATAGATGAATCTGCAGAATTGGAAGAAACCAGAGCTTTGCTATCACTCTTTGAAATGATAACATGAAGGCAATTGGTCATGGTTTTCTCCTCTGAAGGGTGTCTCAGCTTCAGATCAGCATCTATATGAATATTGTCTGTCCTTGAGCCACTCTCAGACACAAGCACTACCCCATCACTTTCTTTTGCATGCTGTGCTTCAGCTTTCTGCTTGGATGACTCATTCATATTTTCTTTTATTCTAAAGTCATTAAGCTCATTAACTGTAGTCACTTCCAATTCTTCGAAAACTGAATCTTGAGAGGAGGAATTGCTTCTTAGCTGCTTTCGACAAGGCTCATGATCCATTTTCAATTCATTTCTGCTCTCATCATTAGATAGAATGGACTCTGAAAGTCTCCTGACAGACTTTGGTGGCAGATCTGTGGATTGTGTACTCTTGAAATCTTTTGAAGTAGAGGAAGCAACAGCATTTTCTTTGTTCTGAAAAAGAGGTTGAATTTTGGTGGTTAAATTCTAAGAAACAAAGCGTTGCTTCAAAATAATCAACCCAATTCACAGGAGGCCATTCGGCCCACTGTCTGTGCTGGCTCTCTGAAGGAGCAAATTACCTAGTGCCACTCTCCCACCTTCTCCCTGTAGCCCTGCACAATCTTCCTTTGCAGATAACAATCCAATTCCCTCTTGAATGCCTCAATTGAACCTGCCTCCACCACACTCTCAGGCAGTACATTCCAGATCCTAACCACTTGCTGCGTGAAAAAGTGTTTCCTCATATTGCCATTGCTTCTTTTGCCAATTACCTAAAATTAAGATTCATATACACACACACACACACACACACACACACACACACACGTATATATACATACATATAAAATCAATTCATACAGGAACAAGTTAATATTTTATTCTTTAGATCAAAAATCAATTTCTAGATTGTAGAATGAAACAATTTTCCCTCAATTTTATGATAGCAAGTACTAGATATATGCTTGGTACGAGAAATGAATATTACAATTAATTTGAGCTAAAATTATTTTACAATTACTACTTGCTGCACATTAGAAAAAACTGGTTATTTCACATATGCTTGTAAATTAAATATGTAAACTCTAGAAAGCTAAGAGGACAGTTTTTAAATCATCTACCTCTGTCTTAATCTGTGCCTCGTTAAATTCTTCTGGCTGCTCACGCTTCCTTTTACAATCTTCATGCAAAGCAAGCTCCTCTGATACAGTTCTGAAAAATATGGATAATAATGTGGGCTATAAAACATGTAAATACATCCAATAACCTACCTATTCATGTAAAATTTACATTATTCTGTTTATTTTCCAACATTAATTACAATAACAAAGAATGCATCCAAATTCTGGGCACACTGACGCAGCACAAGAGAGTGGCGGGACATCTGTTTATATCTGCAACACCCAAAACCACTGAGCTGTCAATCTTAGTTACACTAATGTGGAAGATTTGTTGCAGGCTACTCAAACATCTGGCAGCCAGCCCAAGAACAAGATACGTGCCTGGCTATCCTGCCAAAAATGCAGTTGGTGCATTGCCTAAGAACTCCACAAAAATTTTTAAAACAGATGATATACATCATGACCAAAAAAATATACTCGGATTGTTTTTTTCAGTCACAGATGGTATGTAGATAAGGGGGACCTGAGATAGTGGAATAAGAGTGAGATAAACATGCAAAACAAATTCAGTTTTGCCATTTTATTTTTAAACCTGCAAGTCTCTTTAAAAATCTAAATGGTTAAACTGTTTGACAAGGGGCGGCACAGTGGTTAGCACTGCAGCCTCACAGCTCCAGCGACCCGGGTTTGGTTTTGGGTACTGCCCGTGTGGAGTTTGCAAGTTCTCCCTGTGACCGCGTGGGTTTCCGTTGGGTGCTCCGGTTTCCTCCCACCGCCAAAGACTTGCAGGTTGCTAGGTAAATTGGCCATTGTAAATTGCCTGTAGTGTAGGTAGGAGAATGGTAGGGAATATGGGATTAATGTAGGAGGGGATGTGGTAGGGAATAATGTAGGATTAGTATAAATGGGTGGTTGATGGTCGGCACAGACTCGGTGGGCCGAAGGGCCTGTTTCAGTGCTGTATCTCTCCATGACTAAGAAAAAAAAAAGTCTCATCAGCATTAGACTACAACAGTAAACTGGCAGAGGGTTAAATTGCAGATGCTGGACACCCAAAGCAAAACTAAAAGGAGAAAATATTGAAACACTCAGCAGCTCAGGTCACCATCTGAGGAGAAATCCAATGATCTCGCATTTCAGGCATGTATGTTTCTGTGAGCTTCAGGAAGTGTTCTAAGGTCTCTTTTTAAAGCCGTTTGAGTGCACACAATAAAAAATTATGGCAGTAACTATGTTGTGCAGATGCAAATAGCAACTTTACAGTACTAAATTATATGTTAAAACGATTCCCAAACACAAAATTTAACCTTTTCAAATTTTACTTCTGTGCCCATCAGCTTGTTTTCCCTTTATTGCCCATTTTTCACTATTTTTACTTTAAATTACTTAATTAAAAAATACACCATCTTTCCTTTGTGCCTTCAATATCCCATCCATTCCAGCAGTCTGATTTACATCTCAAAGTTAACTTATGATCAGTTTAAAGTCTGATTTAGAGAGTTTAATTAGGGATGGACATTGACGTTCCAACTAATTCTTGGAATGACCTTGCCAAACACTGTCTAAGTCCAAGATGAGTCACTTTATCAGCTACCCAAGAAAATATACTTTACCAAAACCAGTTCTCTCAGTGCTCTAAGAATTATACCTTGAATCGCTTTTTCTTTTTCTTCTTAATGCTACTTTTTTCTCCAAGACTTTTTGTTCTTTCAAGGTTGCTTTGCTTACTTTTGAAATTAGGGCTGCTGGATGTTGCATTTTCCTTGAGTTCATTTCAACATCTGAATTACTGTTAATACCTGGAATAAAAATTAAGTTAGAGGAGTATAAAAATAATTAAAATTTAATCTTCAGATGCTTTAAAGAGGTAAAGCTCACCAAACCTCACAAAATGTAACATTTATGTAGGTGTAAATATGAACACTGAAGGATCACAAGCTAAAAGGACGAAATCCTAGTTCCTAGCCTATAAAATCTCACATATTTGCTTTTTAGCTAACAGCATGCAAATGCATTGCTCAATTCCATTTAAAAAAGTTCTAAAGGTTCTAAAATGGCCTGTTTGCACCAACTAACAATTGGTGGAATTGCACCAACATTTACAAGCCTAAGAGGAAGGTACCACTGACACAAATATCATGTTCACTGACTGCATCAAGTCATGCAAATGACAACTGGTAAATTTTAATCGACATGACTGTAAACTGACACCGATACATTTCTAACTAACCAGTAAGGTAAATATGTTTTCAACACTGGCAGGGGCACTCAAATGTATTGCAAAACACAAACTATTTGGGTTATTCATTTCAAAGGCTGGTGTGTGGAGGGAATTGTCTAATAAAGGGACAGGAAAATGGATATGGGAAGGTGCATTTTCTGAAAGGAGATAAGTCTTTCAAATTTGACCACATAAACTGGAACTTAGCTAAAAGCTTTAGTTTCAAAAAATATGAAATTAGATTTAACTGTTAGGGAAACACACAATATACATGAAAAAAGTGATAAAGACATAGCAATTACCTCGTTATGCAGCTTTGAAATAAAGAGTTAACTACCTTTCTCCAGTGTTTGGAGATATTCATCTCTCCAAGTCTCTTCTGGTGGTCTGTCTTCTTCAGTTTCCGCATGTTTGTGCTTGCCCTCTACCCTTTCCCTGTTCCACTGCCGCCTGAGTAACCGCTCTGCTTTCTCTTTTGCCTATGTAAACAGATGGTAAAAGCATCACAACTAGACCTAGCATACCCGATACAGTCATGGGTGTTGGCTGAGAACTGTCAGCTAAGTCTATTGTTTCCTCATCAAATTCGGTTCATAGCAGTATTTGTTACATGGTTGCCTTCTGGTTTTTATCATCTTCTGTTCGGATATTTCAGTGCTTGCTGACATGAACATAAGATATATATGATTCAAGCCTTGCAAAGTAAGTGGACAGAACTATTATAGATGGATTTGGACTTGTAATACATACTTGCCCAAGGTGAAAATAGCAATACTGCACTGTTGAGCGTTTGAAGCTCAAGAATAAATTAGTTCTAATAAAATATGGCACGATTTAGCAAGTTCCAAACGTAATTATATTGGTAAGAAACAAACATCTTGGTTCCTGTACTTCAGTTTACGCAATCCCAGATTAGCATCTCAGCATTCCTCTCCAAATATTTCTCAGTTATGTAATGAGAAATACATCACAGACCATGAGCAAAGTGCATAACAGTAATCGGTACACAGGAATACCAAAGCAAAATACTGCAGATTCTGAAAATCAAATAAAAACAGAAAATGATGGAAATACCTCATGCAACATCCATCAAAAGAGATAAAGATAAAAGCAAAATACTGCAGATGCTGGAAATCTGAAATAAAAACAAGAAATGCTGGAAATACTCAGCAGGACTGGCAGCATCTGTGGAAAGAGAAGCAGAGTTAACGTTTCAGGTCAGTGACCCTTCATCAGAAGAAGAGACGAAGAGTTAACTATCAGCAGAACTGGAAAAAATTAGAGAATTAACAGGTTTTAAGCAAGTACAAAGGCAGGGAAAGGGGATGCGGGTGGGATCAAGAGAACAAAAGGGAAGGTCTGTGGTAGGGTGATAGGTGTTCAGTCCCCAAGCAAAACCCTCAGCTTCCAGTCGTCCATCACGTGAATTCTCCTTCCCATTCTGACCTCTCTGCCCTTGGCCTCGAGGAACAACACCTCGTCTTTCAATTAGGCACTTTACAGCATTCTGGATTCAACATCCACGTTCAATGATTTCAGATCATAATCTCTGCCCCCATTTTTTAGTACAGTAGCTGTTGGTGATGATTCAATGATTTCCATTCACACTCCTCTAGACTCATAATTTGTTTCTTCACTTGTCCCATTATTACCCCCTTTGCCTTGCACCATCATCCTTTTTGTCATTTAATCTCTCCTGCCTTCCACCTTATCAGACTTTCCCTTTTGTTCCTCCCCTTTCCTCTATACTTGTTGAAAACCTGTTACATCTCTAACTTTTTCCAGTTCTGACGAAAGGTCATCAACCTAAAACGTTAACCCTGTTTCTCTACCAACAGATGCTGCCAGACCTGTTGAGTATTTCCAACATTTTCTGTTTTTATAGAAGATTGGAATTCCTGGTATCAAAAGAAACTGGATGAGAATTATTAAACCTGGCAGTGCAAGAGTTGAATTAACATATGGATGTTAGAGTAGATTAGTGAAGTACTCTAGGTCTGCAATAAATTGGGCACTCTCATTGTCAGAGCCAGTAGTTTCACCAAGCCAATTTTCTAATATACCAGCATCACAAAAATAAAATGCAAATGTCAATCATTTCTTCTAATTGTCCCATGCACACCACACCCTCAAATTCAAAGTGTAAACTTTCAAAGCAGTCACTGGAGTAAGAAATAGCTCTAACTTACGATTGACTGTCGACGCTGAACTACAGTTTCTTCATCATCTGAATCACTATAATACTTCGAATATAGAAACGGTTTGTGGACGTATGGATGCCGCCCAGGTTTCACTCTGCCTTCCTTTTGCTCCTCGTTTCCTTCCAATTTTGTAGCTTTTTCTAAATAAAGTAAATGTTTAATCAAAACCTCAGTTTTCCTGCCCAAAATGCTTCACTTCATTTTGGCTTCAGCTTCCCGATTCCAGCAGTTTTAGTCCAATATACCATACTCAAAATACTTCCATTAGACTTATTGTTCTGTTTGAGTGAGTGAGCTGATGACCACATGGTCCCTGCCTAATTTCAGGTGTTTCCTATTGGCTGACTTGTGATTTCAAATTATTAATTTGCTTCTAACTCAACTTGAAATGACTTATCTTCATACGCTGAACTGATTTCTGACAATGGCAGCTTTTTTGTATGTGATTACTAATATAACCTTTCTAAAATGCACGATGCTATTATTCCACAATATCTTTATTCAAGTACATTGGGGATTTAATTTAATGTGGCAATGCGCAAAACTAGCACTATATAATGCATAAATGGATTTTTTTTTTTATACACTATGTTGCATTCGCAATATTCATGCCCTTTTGGTTTCCAGTGGCAGTTATACATGCAAAATTGACTGCTTAAAGTTCACAACCAACTCATAGTTGTTTTTTGAGTGGAGAGAAGAGATATTATACATATGTATATAGTTAAAATTTATATAATGTAACATTAAGCTTCTTAAATGTGTTTGCTATTGAAGATTGTACGTAACCTTTTCACTAAGAAATACTGAGACATTGCCAGATTATTTAGTCAGTAATGAATGAGCAAAAGTGTCCTTTAGTTGTGTATTTCACTATCTATGCAGTATTCTCCAATAAGAATTTTCTTGAATACCATGTTATTAGGGTTATAGCTGTTCTTCAATGTTTTCTCTTTTCTCTCGGATCAAAAACACAAAAAAGCTGCAGAGGCATGATGGGACATATGCCTCCTTCTGAGCTGTTAAGATCCAATTGGTAGCATGCTGGTTGAGTAATGAACTGTGCCGCAAAGTGATAGGACATGACTGTGTGATTATGATTCCTGCAAGTGTTCAATGTTAATGGGAATCGGCAGTTTCGCTACCAGAATTTTAGCATGCAGTAGTAACAGTAGGTTGTTTTCCCCATCAGGAGATAGTGTGCAATAAGGGATAGAAGATGTAAAAAGAGATTTCATGACGACTCAACAGGTTTACCCTGTGGCTCTGTGAACTATGTAAACCAGAAGGCCCATGTTCAATCAGCAGTCTGTGATGGGTTAGTTTATCTAAGCTAAGATAGTAATAAACTCAATACAAATGGCCTCAAACTTTCTAGATTATGGACAGGAAGTTGCTCATGTTCTGCTCCTAACCATTATAAGTGATGTTGGTTTGACCTCTAAACCTGCTGATATCAGATTAAGACAATCAAGACTTGCCTGCGATGTCACCCCTCCAGCGGCTGCTACTGCCTCCTAAAACCGCTGCTGCATTCCATGACTTCTCTCAACCTATGCCTCCCTACTCCACTACCTTCTCTTTGGCCCTCATGGTGACTTCAATTATTTTTTCAGCACCCCACTGCACTCTGAACCCTTCTTCCATTGCTCCTACCAAAGATCTGTCACCCTTCCATGTTGTGGAACCGACAAGGGACAAAGCTGTTTTAGTTCTAGCATTGCGTAATGAGGCAGGGTTAATTAGTAATCTCATTGTAAAAGATCCTCTGGGAAAAAGTGATCATAAAGTTCCATATTAAGTTTGAGAGCGACATCCAGTGGTAAATACAGTGGGAAACATTTAAAGAAATTATTCAAAATGTTCAACAAAAATATCTTTCATTAAAAAAAACCTCAACGAGAAACAGCTTATTAGTGAGGTTAAGGATAATATTAGATTAAAAGAGTCAGAAGCGACAGTGACGAGAGCAGGAGCAGTCGAGAGGAGCCGGGATATAAAGAGCGGAGACCCGAGGTCCGAGACGAGAAGCGGCGGCAGCAAGAGCGCTCTATTTTGTGGAACAGTGGACCTGCTTGACAAAAAAAAATCGAAGTGTGACACCACAGGAGAGCTGGTAAGTGATTGGTGGGTATTTCTCCCGTGTCTCTTTTTTCGTTTGGCCAAGTGATTTAAATCAGGAGACGTCATTACAGGTTAAGAGTACACGTAAATAATTCATTTTTTTTAATACTGAGATCCAAATAAATTAATTAAATAGATTGAGATGGCTGGGCAGGCGATGTGTTACAGCTGTAGTATGTGGGAGCTGGTAGATGCTGGTGCGATCCACGGTGGTCACATCTGCTGCAAGTGTTCGCTTCTCGAGGACCGTTGGCTCAGAGTTGATGAACTGGAATCTGAGCTGCGGACATTGCGACACATCAGGGAAGGTGAGTGTTACTGGACACTGTTTCAGGAGACAGTCATGCCCCTTAGATAAATTATATCAAGTTTGGACTGTGTTCAGGGACAGGAGGGTGTGACTGCGAGTGAGGCAGGTATGGGGATCCAGAATTCAGCTTTGGAGGAGCCTCAGCCAGTGCCCTTATCCAATAGGTATGAGATTCTTGCTCCCGGTGTGGACGAGGGCACAGACTGCAGGGCGAATGAGCGAACTGACCACAGCACCGTGGTTCAAAGCGCCATTCAAGTGGGGGGGAGAAAAGAGAAATGCAGTAGTAATAGGAGATAGCATAGTTAGGGGAATAGATACTGTTCTCTGCAGCAAAGATAGAGTCCCGAAGACTGTGTTGCCTACCTGGTACCAAGGTTAAGGGCTAGAGAGGAACTTGGAGTGGGAGGGGAAGGATCCAGTTGTCGTGGTCCACGTAGGTACCAATGACATAGGTAGGACTAGGAAAGAGGTTTTGCTGAGGGACTATGAGCAACTCTGGGCTAAATTAAAAGGCAGAACCACAAAGGTAATAATCTCTGAATTACTACCTGAGCCATGTGCAAATTGGCGCAGGGTAAATAAGATTAGAGGTAAATGCTTGGCTCAAAGATTGCTGTGGGAGAAATGGGTTCCGATTCATGGGACACTGGCACCAGTACTGGGGAACGAGAGAGCTGTTCTGTTAGGATGGGCTTCACTTGAACCATGCAGGGACCAGTGTAGAGAATTTGTAGAATGCATCAGGAATTGTTTCTTAGAACAATACGTTGCAGAACCTACCTGGGAACAGGCTATTTTAGATTTGGCAATGTGTAATGAGGTAGGATTAATAAGAGATCTCGTAGTTAAGGATCCACTAGGGGGAAGCAATCATAACATGGTAGAATTTCAGTCAGTTTGAGGGTGAGCAACTCTGGTCTCAAACCAGTGTCTTCAACTTAAACAAGGGCAATTAGAGAGGTATGAAGAAAGAGTTGTCAAAAGCAGGCTGGGAAAATAAGACTGAAGGGAAAGTCAGCAGATGAGCAGTGGCAGACTTTTAAGCAGATATTTCATAACTCTCAGCAAACATTCATTCCAGTCAGAAGAAAGGACTCGATGAGAACGATGAACCACCTGCGGATAACAAAGGAAGTTAAGGAGTATTAAATAAGTATTAAACCAAGGTGTACAAAGCAGCGAAAGCTAGTGGTAGGCCAGAGGATTGGGAATTTTTTTTAAAAACCAGCAGCGGATGACTAAAAAACTAATACATAGGGGAAAAATTGATTATGAGAGTAAATTGGCAAGAAATATAAAAACAAACAGCAAGATCTTCTACGGGTACATAAAAAGGAAGAGAGTAGCTAAATTAAGTGTGGGACCCTTAAAGGATGAGACTGCGGAATTATTAACAGGGAAATGGCAGATAATTTAAAGCAATATTTTACATCGGTCTTCACGGTGGAGGACACTATAAACATCCCAACAATAATAGATGAGCAAGGTGTAAATTTGAGGGAGGAACTTGTAACAATCTCCGTCACGAGGGAAAAGATGCTTAACAAACTAAAATAAAAGCAAATTACTGCAGGTGCTGGAAATCTGAAATAAAAACAGGAAATGCTAGAAATACTCAGCAGGTCTGGCAGCATCTGTGCAGAGAGAAGCAGAGTTGTTTCAGGTCAGAGACCATTCTTCAGTTCACTCTGCTTCTCTCTGCACAGATGTTGCCAGACCTGCTGAGCATTTCCAGCATTTCTTTTTATGCTGGACAAACTGATGGGACTAAAGGAAGACAAGTCGCCAGGACCTGATGGGCCTGCATCCAAGGGTTTTAAAGGAAGTGGTTGCAGAGATAGTGGAGGCATTGGTCGTAATATACCAAAACTCACTGGATTCCAGGAGGGTACCAGCAGATTGGAAAACCGCTAATGTGAAGCCCCTGTTCAAGAAAGGAGGGAGACAGAAAGCAGGAAAATATAGACCAGTTAGCTTAACACCTGTCATTGGGAAACTGCTAGAGTCCATTATTAAGGAAGAAATAGCAGGACATTTAGAAAAACATAAAGCAATAAAACAGAGTCAACATGGTTTTATGAAAGGGAAATCATGTTTTGACAATTTGTTAGAGTTCTTTGAAGATATAATCAGAGTGGATAAAGGGGAACCCGTATATGTAATGTATTTGGATTTTCAGAAGGCTTTTGGTAAGGTGTCACATAAAAGGTTATTGCACAAAATAAGAGCTCAGGGTATTGGGGGTAATGTGTCAGTTTGGACTGAGGATTGGCTAACACACAGAAGGCAGAGAGTAGGGATTAATGGGTCTTTTTCAGGTTGGAAAGCCATAACTAGTGGGGTGCCACAAGGATCGGTCCTAGGGCCTCAACTATTTACTATCGATATTAATGACTTGGAGGAAGGGACAGAGTGTAGTGCATCCAAATTTGGTGACGATACAAAAATAGGTGGGAAGGCATGTTGTGATGAGGACGCAAAGAATCTGAAAAGGGATATAGATAGGTTAAGCGAGTAGGCAAAAACTTGGCAGGTGGGGTTCAATGAGGGAAAGTGAGTAGGAAGAATAAGAAGACAAATTATTTAGATGGAGAAAGATTACAAAATACTGCAGTACAGAGGGATCTGGGTGTTCTTGTACATGAAACACAAAAAGTTAGCATGCAGGTGCAGTAAGTAATTAGCAAGGCAAATGGAATTTTGGCCTTTATTGCTAGGGGGTTAGAGTTCAAAGATACGAAGTCTTACAAATGTACAGGTTGTTGGTGAGGCCACACCTGGAGTACAGCGTACAGTTTTGGTCCCCGTATTTAAGGAAGGATATACTAGCATTGGAGGCAGTTCAGAAAAGGTTCACTCGACTGATTCCTGGGATGAAGAGGTTGTCTTATCAAGAACGGCTAAACAGGTTAGGCCTTTATTCATTGGAGTTTAGAAGAATGAAAGGTGATCTTAATGAAACACAAGATTCTAAGGGTGATTGACAGGGTAGATGCTGAGAATATGTTTCCACTGGTGGGGGGAATCTTGAACTAGGGGACATAGTTACAGAATAAGGGGGCACACATTTAAAACTGAGATGCGAAGGAATTTCTTCTCTCAGAGGGTGGTGAATCTCTGGAATTCTCTACCTCAGAAAGTTGTAGAGGCTAGGTCACTAAATGTATTTAAGGAGGGGGTAGAGAGATTTTTGAAATCTCAGGGAGTCGAGGGTTATGAGGAGCAGGCCCGAAAGAGGAGTTGAGGCCTGGGACAGATCAACCATGATCTTATTGGATGGCGGGGCAGGCTTGAGGGGCTGAATGGCCTACGCCTGCTCCTATTTCTTATGTTCTTATAGCGTTGTGAAGAATAGTAGTAAGTCTGACGATTGGGAGAGTTTTAGAAGCCAGCAAATGGCAACCAAACATTTGATAGAGAGAAAAATAAAATGAGAGTAAACTAGCTAGCAATATTAAAATGAATTGTAAGAGCTTTTATAAGTATATAAAAAGGAGAGCAGCTAAAGTAAATGTTGGTTCCTTAGAAACAGAGACAGGACAAATTATCATGGGAATCTGATGACATCCGATGCGACTGTAACAAAGGTAAACCTCTCCCTCCTCAACCTGTCTATAGCCTTTGACACGGTTGACCACACCATCATCCTCCAATGCCTCTTCATTGTCATTCAGCTGGATGGGACTGCTCTCCCCTGGTTCCATTCTTATCTAACTGCAGCCAGAAAATCACTTGCAATGGATTCTCGTGTTGCTCCCACACCGTTACCTCGGGTGTCCCCCAAGGATCTATCCTTGGCTACATCCTATTTCTCATCTATATGCTGCCCCTTGGCGCCATCATTCGAAGGCACATTGTTAGTTTCACATATATGCTGATGGCACTCTGCTCTACCTCGCCACCACTTCTCTGGCGTCCTCCACTGTTGCTAAATTATCAGCCTGCTTATCTGACATCCAGTACTAGATGAGCAGAAATTTCCTCCAATGAAATATTGGGAAGACTGAGACCATTGTCTTCTGTCCCCAATCAAAACTCCATTCCCTAGCTACCGACTCCATCCCTGGCAACAGTCAGATTAAGCCAGTCTGTTCGCAACCTTGGTGTCACATTTGACCCCAAAATGTGCTACTAACCTCATATTCGTGCTATCAGTAAGATTGCCTATATCCACCTCTGTAACATAGTCCGACTTCGCCCATCTGCTGCTGAAACCCTCATTCATGCCATCGTTACTTCTAGGCTTGACTATTCCAACGCACTCCTGGTTGGTCTCCCACATTCTACACTCCGTAAACCTGAGGTCATCCAAAACTCTGCTGCCCGTGTCCAAATTCGCACCAAATCCGATTCCCCTATTACCGTTGTGCTCACTGACCTACACTGAGTCATGGTCAAGCAACGTCTTGATTTTAAAATTCACATCCTTGTTTACAAAGCAACGTCAGAGCGACGTCTCAATTCATTCCATCTTCGCTGCCTCCGGAGAATCCTTGGCATCAGGTGGCAGGACTGTATCTCCAACACAGAAGTCCTCGAGGCGGCCAACATCCCCAGCATATACACCCTACTAAGCCAGCGGCTTGGCCATGTGAGCCGCATGGAAGATGGCATGATCCCCAAGGACACATTGTACAGCGAGCTCGTCACTGGTACCAGACCCACCAGCCATCCATGTCTCCGCTTTAAAGACGTCTGCAAACGCGACATGACGTCCTGTGACATTGATCACAAGTCGTGGGAGTCAGTTGCCAGCGATCGCCAGAGCTGGCGGGCAACCATAAAGGCGGGGCTAAAGCGTGGCGAGTCGAAGAGACTTAGCAGTTGGCAGGCAAAAAGACAGAAGCGCAAGGAGAGAGCCAACTGTGTAACAGCCCCGACAACCAATTTTATCTGCAGCACCTGTGGAAGAGTCTGTCACTCTAGAATTGGCCTTTATAGCCACTCCAGGCGATGCTTCACAAACCACTGACCACCTCTAGGCACTTACCCATTGTCTCTCGAGACAAGGAGGCCAAAGAAGATGGCCTCGTTCCTCCCCATCTCTGCTATTCACAATATATATTAATGACTTGGGTGAGGGAACTAAATGTAACATTTCCAAGTTTGCAGACGACACAAAGCTGGGGGGAATGCGAGCTGTGAGGAGGATGCAAAGAGGCTCCAATGTGAGTTGGACAAGTTGGGTGAGTGGGTAAATGCAGTATAACGTGGATAATGGGAGGTTATCCACTTCGGTTGTAAAAACATAAAGGCAGGTTATCTGAATGGTAATCGATGGGAAAGGGGGAGCTGCAACGAAACCTGGGTGTCCTTGTACACCAGTCGCTGAAAGCAAGCATTCACGTGCAGCAAGCAATTAGGAAGGCGAATGGTACATTGGCCTTCATTGCAAGAGGATTTGAGAACTGGAGCAAGGATGTCTTACTGCAGTTATACAGGGCCTTGGAGAGACCACATCTGGAGTATTGTGCGCAGTTTTGGTCTCCTTATCTGAAGAAGGATGTTCTTGCCTTGGAGGGAGTGTAAAGAAGATTTACTAGGCTGATTCCTGGGATGGCAGGATTGACGTATGAGGAGATTTTGTGTCGCCTTGGCCTATATTCATGACAGTTTAGAAGAATGAGAGGGGTTCTCATAGAGAACTATAAAATTCTAACAAGACTATACAGGCTGGATGTAGGGAGGATGTTCCCGATGGCTGGGGAGTCCAGAATCAGGAGTCACAGTTTCAGGATATGGGGTATGCCATTTAGAACTGAAATGAGGAGAAATTTCTTCATTCAGAGGGTGGTGAACCTGTGGAATTCTCTGCTGCAAAAGGCAGTGGAGGCCAAATCATTAAATATATTCAAGAAGGAGATAGATATATTTCTTAATGCCAAAGGGATCAAGGGATATTGTGAGAAAGCGGGAACAGGGTACTGAATAAAACAATAAGTCATGATATTTTTTGAATGGTGGAGCAGGCCCGAAGGGCCTACTCCTGTTCCTATTTTCTATGTTTCTATCTCTTCCAACCCCACAACCCTCCAAGATATCTGCACTCCTAATTCTGGCCTCTTGTGCATCCCTGATCTTAATTGCTTCACCATAGCATCACCTTCAGTTGCCTAGGCTCCAAGCTGTGGAATACCCTTTGTATACCTTCCCACCCTGCTTTCCTCCTTGAAGATACTTCTTAAAACCAACCCCTTTGACTAACTGACCTAATATCTCCTTTGGTGGTTCGGTGTCCTACTTTGTTTTATAATGCTCCTGTAAAGTACCTTAGAATGTTTTATTACGTTAAAGTCGCTATATAAATAGAAATTGTTACTGTTATTGGGAATGAGGAAATGGCAGCGAGGTCGAACAAATACTGTGTGCCTGTCTTCACAGAAGTGTTACATATCCAAGTTTGCAGCCAATACAGAGCTAGGTGGAAATGTAAGCTGCAACGAGGGGAAAAAAAACTCTGCAAGAGATATGGACAGGTTAAGTGAGTATACTGTGGGAAATGAGACGTTATTCACTTTGGTAGTAAGAATAGAAAAGCAGTATATTTTTAGAAATGATGAAACTTCCAAATGCTGATATTCAGAGAGATTTGGGTGTACTTGAACAAGGAACACACAAACTTAGCATGCAGATACAGCAAGCAATTAGGAAGGCAAATGGCATGTTGGCCTTTACAACAAGAGGACTAGAGTACAAGAACAAGAGTTGCTACAATTGTATAGTGCTTTGCTGAGATCACACCTGCAGTACTGTGCACCGTTTTGATCTTCATATCAAAGAAACAGTCCACAATTGCCTTGGTACAGCGAAGGCTCACTAGAATGGTTACTGGGATGAGAGGGTTGTCCTATGATGACAGACTGAGTAAATTAGGTCTATCCTCTCTGGAGTTTAGAAGAATGAGAGCTGATCTCATTCAAACATACAAGGTTCTGAAGAGATAAAAGCAAAATACTGCCGGATGCTGGAAATCTGAAATAAAAACAAGAAATGCTGGAACCACTCAGCAGGTCTGGCAGCATCGGTGAAAAGAGAAGCAGAGTTAACGTTTCGGGTCAGTGACCCTTCATCGGAACTGGTTCTGAAGAGGTTTGACAGGGTAGACACTTAGAGGTTGTTTCCCCTGGCTGGAGAATCTAGAACATCGGGGCACAGCCTCAGGATAAGGGGTCAATCATTTAGGTCAGAGATGAAGATAAATTTCTTCACTCAAAGGGTTGTGAATCCTTGGAATTCTCTATCCCAGAAGGTTGTGGATGCTCTATCATTGATTATATTCAAGGCTGGGAGTGATACATTTTTGATCTCTCAGGGAATCAAGGGAATTGGAGAGCAAGCGGGAAAGTGGAATTGAGGCAGAAGATCAGCCATGAGCATACTGAATGGCAGAACATGCTCAAGGGGCCGTATGAAACACAGGAACACAGTAGCAGGAGTAGGCCATTCAGCCCATCGAGCCTGCTCCGCCATTCAATACGATCCTGGGTGATCATCCACTCCAAGGCCTTTTTCCCCACACTATCCCCATATCCGTTTATCTCATTGGTATTTAGAAATCGGTCAATCTCTGCTTTAAACATACTCAATGACTGAGCTTCCACAGGCCTCTGGGATACAGAATTCCAAAGATTCACAACCCTCTAAGTAAAGAAATTTATCCTCAACTCTGTCCTAAGTGGCTTCCCCCTTACTTTGAACTTATGTCCCTGGTTCAAGACTCCCCAACCAGGGAACACATCTTACCTGCATCTACCTTGTCTTATCTCTAAGTTTTTTGTAGGTTTCAATGAGATCACCTCTCATTCTTTGAAACTTTAGAGAATGCAGGCCCAGTTTCCTCAATGTCTCTTCATAGGACAGTTCCGTCATCCCGGGAACAAGTCTGGTGAACCTTTGTTGCACTCTCTCGATGGAAATAACATCCTCCCTAAGGGAAAGGGAGCAAAACTGTGCACAGTACTCCAGGTGCGGTCTAACCAAGGTTCTATACAATTGAAGCAAGACTTCACTACTCCTGTACTCAAATCCTCTTGCGATAAAAGCTAACATACCATGAGCCTTCTTAATTGCTTGCTGCACCTGCACGTCAGCTTTAGTGACTTACTGATGAGGACACCCAGGTCCCTTTGTACATCTATACTTTCTAATCTCTTACCATTTAAGAAATACTCTACACTTCTGTTCCTCCTACCAAAGTGGATAACTTCACATTTTTCCACATTATATTCCATCTGCCATGTTCTTGCCCATTCACTAAGTCTGTCCAAATCTCCTTGAAGCCGCTTTGCATCTTCCTCACAACACACATTCCCACCTAGTTTTGTGTCATCCACGAACTTGCAAATATTACATTTAGTCTCCACATCCAAATCATTCATATACATTGTGAACAGCTGGGGCCCAAGTACTGACTCTTGTGCTACCCCACTAGTCACAGCCTGCCAACGCGAGAATGACCAGTTTATTCCTACTCTGTTTTCTGCCTGTTAACCAATCCTTAATCCATGCCAGTACATTACCTCCTATTCCGTGTGCTTTAATTTTGCTAACCAATCTCAAGGGGATTTTATCAAAAGCCTTCTGAAAATCCAAGTATACTACGCCAACCGACTCCCCTTTATCAGTTGTGTTCGTAACATCCTCAAAAAACTCAACAGGCTCGTCAAACCCAATTTCCCATTCATAAATCCATGTTGACTACGCCCAACCAGATTATTATCCAAGTGTCCATTTATCACATCCTTCAGAATAGATTCTAGCATTTTCCTACTATTGCTGGAAGGCTAACAGGTCTGTAGTTCCCTGTTTTCTCTCTCCCTCTCTTCTTAAATAGTGGGGTAACATTTGCCACCTTCCAATCTGCAGGAACTGTTCCAGAATCTATACAATTTTGGAAGATGATCACCAATGCATCCACTATCTCCATAACTACCTCCTTCAATACTCTGGGATACAGAATATCAGGTCCCAGGGACTTAGCAACCATCAGCCTCATTAATTTCTCCAATACAACCTCCTTACTAATACTAATTTCCTTCAATTCTTCATTTTCCTAGCCCCTTGGATCTCTAATTCTGGGAGATTTCTTCTATCTTCCTCAGTGAAGCCAGACACAAAGTAATCATTTAGCTTCTCTGCCATTTCTCCGTTCTCCATTATAAATTCTCCTGACTCTGCCTGTAATGGACCCACATTTCTCTTAGACAAACGTTTCCTTTTTAGTTATCTATAGAAGCTTTTGCAGTCTGCTTTTATGTTTTCTCTAGTTTACATTCACATTCTATTCTCCCTTTATCAGTTTTTTGGTCCTCCTTTGCTGTATTCTAAAATACTCCCAATCCCCAGGCTTATTACTATTTCTGGCAACTTTATAGGCCTTTTCTTTTAATCTTTTACAATCCTTAACTTCCTTTGTTAGCTACAGTCGACTGCCTTTTCTTTTGGGGTTTTTGCGCCTTGAAGGAATGTATAGTTGCTGTAGATTTACCCAGTCTATATGCAGATTGAAGTCACCCATGATTATTGCATTACCCATGCTATATGCTTCTCTAATCACCTGATTAATACCATGCCCCACACTACCACTACTGTTTGGTGGCCTATAAACAACTCCTACCAATGTTTGCTGCCCCTTGCTGTTTCTTAGCTCCACCCAAACGGATTCCACATTTTGCTCGTCTGATCGGAGATCCTTCCTTACTAATGTACTGATCCCATCTCTTATTCGCAGTGCAACACTACCTCTTTTTCCTTTTTGCCTGTCCTTCCTAAATGTCGAATAACCTCGAATATTCAATTTCCAGTCTTGGTCACCCTGTAGCTACGTTTCCGCAATGCCAATTAGATCATACCCATTTACCTCTATTTGTGCCTTTAAATCTCTACCTTGTTGCAAATGCTGCATGCATGTAGCGTGCCTTTAACCTTGTCCTCTTGACATTATTCTACATTCTAAGCCTAGTTGATGTTTGTTTGTTTTGTCTGCCTTCTAATGTGGCTTACTACCTTTCTACCTCCATTTACCAGCTTTACTTCCTTCCAATTTGAGCTACCCCTCAGGCTCCCAACCCCCTGACAAGCTAATTTAAACCCTCCCCAACAGCACTAGCAAATCTCCCACACGAGGATATTAGTTCCGGTCCTGTTAAGGTGTAACCTGACCTTCTTGTACAGGTTCCCACCTGTCCCAGAACCAGTCCCAATGCCTCAGAAATCTGATGCCCTCCTTCCTACACCAATTCTCCAGCCATGTGTTCAATCGATCAATCCTCCTATCCCTATGCTCACTAGCACATGGCACTGGGAGTTATCCTGAGATTGCTGCTCTTGAGGTCCTGCTTTTTAATTTCCTTCCTAACTCCCTAAAATCTGCTTTCAGGACCTCATCCCTCTTCCTACCTATGTCATTGGTACCAATGTGGACCACGACCTCTGGCTGTTCACCATCCCCCAGAAGGATGTCCTGCAGCCTCTCCGTGACATCCTTGACCCTGGCACCAGGGAGGCAACACACCATCCTGGAGTCACGTTCACTGCCGCAGAAATGTCTGTCTGATCCCCTGACTACCGAATCCCCTATCACTACTGCTTTTCCGCTCTTCTTCCTCCCCTCTTGTGCAGCTGAGACACCTGTGGTGCCTCAGGCTTTGCTCTGGCTGCACTCCCCTGAGGAACTATCGGTATACCCCTGCTTCTATTTCTTATGTTATTCAGCCATAAAAGTCATAACTTAAAAACAAAATCTGACAGAGGCACAGGAGCAGGACTGATGATTCAAATCTTGGTTAAAGAGGTAAGTTTAAAGGAGCATCTTAAAAGATGAATGAATGAGGTAGAAAGGCAGAGATATTTAGGGAGGGAATTTCAGAACTTAAAAAGACTTGCATTTGTATAGTGCCTTTCATGACCCTAGGATGATCCATAGTCAATGAAGTACTTTTGAAGTGTAGTCACTGTTGTAACGTAGGATACGCAGCAGCCAATTTGCACACAGCAAGCTCCCACAACAGCAAAGTGATAATTACCAGGTAATCTGTTTTCTTTGTGATGGTGATTGAAGACTGAATATTGACCAGGAGACTGGGAATAACTCACCTGCTCTTCTAAATAGTGCTATGGGATCTTTTATGCCCACCTGACAGGGAAGGCGGGGCCTCGGATTAATTTCTCATCTGAAAGATGGCACCTCCAACAGTGCAACACTCCTTCAGTACTGCACTGGAGCATCAGCCTAGATTTTCATGCTCAAGTCCTGACCTAGAAATGAGAGTGAGCCGCTGAGTAAGCAATTGAGCCACAGATGATACTGGGGGGCACTTACACTGACAAGGTAGCTGAAAGCACTGCCATCGGTGATGGAACAATTAAAATTGGGGATACGCAATAGGCCAGAATCGGAGGAACACAGAGGCCTCAAAAGCTCGTCGGGCTGGAGGCGATTACAGAGATCGGGAGGCCATGAAGGATTTGAAAACAAAGATAAGGATTCTAAAATTGCGTCATTATCAGACCAGGTGCCAGTGCCAGTGTAGGTCAGCAACCACAGGAGTTATGGGTGAATGAGACTTGGTGCTAGTTCAGAGCAGATCTGCAGAGTTTTGGATGAGCACAAGTTTATGTAGTGTTGAAGATGGGAGACTAGCCAGGAGTGCATTGGAATACTCAAGTCTAGAGGTAACAAAGGCATGGAGAGTGTCAGCTGCAGATGAGCTGAGACAGTGCCAGAATCAGGCAACGTTACAAAGGTAGAAGTTGGTGATGAAGCAGATGAGTGGTCAGAAGCCATCTCGGGGTGAAACACAAAATCAAAGTTACAAACAGTCTGGCTCAGCTTCAAACAGTTGCCAGGGATGGAAATACTAGGTAGGGAATGATGTCTGCGGCAGAGACCAAAGACAATGCTTCAGTCTTGCCAATATTCAGTTGGAGTAAATTTCTGCTCATCCAATATTGCATGTTGGAGAAGCAATGTGACAATTCAGAGATAATGGAGAAATCGAGAGGTGATGGTGAGATGCAGCCAAGTGTCATCAGCATACACGTGGAACCTGATGTTCTGTTTTCAAATAAATTTACCAAGGAGCAGCATACAGATGAGAAATAGAAGCAGACAAGGATGGATCCTGGGGGAACTCGAGGTAACAGAGGGAGAGTAGGAAGATAAGCAGTTGCAGGTGATTCTCTGGCTATGATTCAAAAGTTAAGAATGGAACCAGGTAAAGGCAATTCCACCCATCTGGACAAAGGAGGAGAGGCATTACAGCAAGTTACATAGAATGTCATTTGTTACTTTGATAAGGGACATTTCAGTACTGCGGCGGGGACAGAAACCTGATTGGAGGAATTCAAACATGGAATTGTGGAAAAGATGGGCACGGTTTTGGGAGATGATGTGTTCAAGGACTTGAGAGGAAAGGGAGGTTGGAGATGGGGCAGTAGCTTGCAAGGACAGAGGGACTATGTTGAGTTTTTGAGGAGGGGGTGATGATGGCAAATTTGAAGGGGGGAGGTGGGTGGCAGTACCTTGAGGAGAGGGAACCATTAATATTAAATAACATGGGGCCCAGGAAGAGAAGTTAGGTGGTCAACAGTTTGGTCGGAACAGGGTCAAGGGAGCAGGTGGTGAGCCTCAAGATCATGATGAGCTCAGAGAGAGCAAGGCAGGTGATGGAATAGAATCTCGAGAAAGATGCAAGTTCCAGGTTCGGGCAGCGGGTAACATTAGGGGAAGGTTGGTCTAGTGAGCTAGTGGAAGGGGCGGAAGTGGGAGAAGCAGCTGAACGGATGCTCTCGATCCATATGACAAAAAAATTCCATAAGCTCCTCACACTTGTCGGAAGTGAGGGTAGAGGACGGATGGGAGAGTGGTTTAAGAAGACAGTTTGTGGTGAAGAGAAACCAGGAGTTGTCTTTGCCTTCCAGAATAGTGAGCAGTTTTAGCAAGGGAGAGCAGGACCCTACAGTGCATACAAAAGATATGGTAGACAGACAAACTAGCACACATAAAAACAGAAAATGCTGGAAATACTCAGGTCAGGCAGCATCTGTGGAAAGAGAAACAGAGTTAATGTTTCAAGTCGACGACTTTCAGATGATAATAGACCACCATCGCCAATTTCCCCTCCAAGCCACACACCATCCTGACTTAGAAATATAGCGCCGTTCCTTCACTGTTACTGGATCAAATTCTGGAACTCCCTCCCTAACAGCACTGTGGATGTACCTGCACCAGATGGACTGCTGCGGTTCAAGAAGGCAGCTCACCAAAACCTTCAGAAGGGCAATTAAGGATGGACAACAAATGCTGGCCTTGCCAGTGACGCCCACATCTCATGAAACAAATAAAAAACTGATTAGGGGCACAAACAGATCACAGAGACAGACACATTGGCACAGGCAACAGATATCGAGACATTAGGAGAGAATGAGAAGGCACAAAGCTTGTGGAACCAGACCACGTACTGTGAGCAACATGATGGGAGATCTATTAGCAGTGACTAAAAATAAACTTGAAGAGCTACTTTGCACACAACATTTTAGGCAGTTGTACCCCGAGCTAAATAATTTTTATTTTGTAATTCTCCAAGATATTTGTACTCTGTAATTCTGGCCTCTTCAGCATCCCTATTTTAATCGCTCCACAAATGGTGGCCAGACCTTCAGCTGCCAAGGCCCTGAGCTCTGGAACTCCCTCCCTAAACTTTGCCACAATTCTACCTCTCTTTTCTCCTATAAGATGCTCCTTAAAACCTACACCTTTGATCAAGCTTTTGGTCATCTGCCCTAATGTCTCCTTGTGTGGCTAGGTGTCAGATTTTGCTTGATAATGCTCCTGTGAAGTGCCTTGGGATGTTTTATGTTAAAGGTGCTATATAAATACAATTTGTTGTTGTTTCAAATTAATGCTGTAGAAATTCATTGCACTTGCACTCTGAACAGCTAAAAATAATACACAAGCTTCCAACTTATCACTGTTATACAGTTTTGGTGACAAGCAATAAAATATAATTTCTAGAGTTGCCCTCTTGAGATTCTCATTTATTTCAAGAACCAAATAAGCCAGATTTTTTTAAAAATTGGCCATACATTATGAAAACAATTTAGATAACTGATCTGAAGTATTTACTGGACTTGGAAACAAGAAAAATACTTAGTTTTAAAACACAAACTATTTTAACTACTAATGTTTAACCAACTTGATTGAGTTTTATGATGAGATAACAAAGGGGGTTGATCAAGGTAATGCGATTGATGTGGTAAAGTTGACGTCCATGGAATAAAAGGGAAAGTGTCAGCATGGATACGAAACTGGCTGAATGACAGGAAACAGAGAGTAGTGGTGAACGGTTGCTTTTCGGACTGGAGAAAGGTATACAGTGCGGTTCCCCAGAGGTCAGTACTAGGACCACTGCTTTCTTCGCCTATATTAATGACTTAGACTTGGGTATGCAGGGCACAATTTCAAAATCTGCAGATGACACAGGCTGGTGGAATGGACAGATACATGGGAGATGCAATTTAAAGCAGAGAAGTGTGAAGTGATACATTCCGATAGGAGGAATGAAAAGCAATGTAAACTAAAGGGTGCAAATCTATAGGGGGTGCAGGAACGGAGAGACCTGGGGGTATATGTGCACAAATTGTTAAAGGTAGCAGAACAGGCTAAGAAAGTTGTTAAAAAGGCATACAAGGTCCTGAGCTTTATAAATAGAGGCACAGAGTAACAAAAGCAAGACGGTTATGATGAACCTTTATAAAACACTGGTTTGGTCTCTACTGGGAGTATGGTTTCCAATTCTGGGCACCACACTTTAAGAAGGATATGAAGGCTTTACCAGGCACAGAAAAGAATTACAAGGATGGTTCTAGGGATGAGGGACTCCAGTTATGTCAATATGACTGGAGAGTCTGCAGTTGCTCTCATTAAAGAGGACGTTGAGAGGAGATTTGATAGAAGTGTTCAAAATCATTAGGGGTCTAGACAGAGTGCACAGAAACTGTTCCCATTGGCAAAAGGGTCGCGAACCAGCGGACACAAATTTAAAGTGATTGGCAAAAGAACCAAAGACGAAATGAGGAAAAATCTTTTTTTTTTAACGCAGCGTGTGGTTAGGATCTTGAATGCGTTGCCTGAAAGCATGGTGGAGGCAGATTCAATCATGACTTTCAAAAGTCAACTGCATAAGCACCTGAAGGGAAAGAAAATTGCAGAGTGCCAGGGAGTGGTATTAGCTAAACTGCACCTGCAGAGAGCCAGCATGGACAGATCGAATGGCCTTCTTCTGTGCTGTAACCATTCAATAAAATCTATTTATATCCCAATGCCCTTTTTGCCCCAAAGCAACCATTAAAGGCTTCTAGATTCAAATTGTTTGTGATATAAAGTTTACTGAAAGACTCTCCTTTTGGCATTAGCAAAACTTTTCTGCTATTTTAACCAAAGTGGTGAATTCAAACAACACTTCTTTTGACAAAGTCTGTTAGGCTTAAGTGGCTCCTGCAATCTAAGTGAGGCTACAGTTACAACCAGAAATAATAGGAAAAAATTATTTAAGTGAGGAAGGAAGTAATTCCAAATAGAATAGCAATGAAGTTGGTTAACTACACATGAAAAATTCCTTTCAGATCATCAGCAGCTCCTTAATCTGAACTTACAGAATCCAACGTGTTTTCAAAGTATTTTATAAAGAAACTTTTAAACCAGTATTACAACATCACTTCAATTTTATACAGTTTCGTGGAGCAACATACATGCAATAAAAACAGAAAATGTTGGGAACATACAGCTATTCCAACAGCAAAGGCAGATTATGGTTTGTGTAGTCTCCGAAACTGAAAAATTAAGAGAACAAAGGGGAAAGAAACAATCATGAGAGCAAGCTGTGACTGAATTAACTATTATTTGATTCCCTGCTTATATTTTAGTTCTGAAGAAAGATCTACATCTAAGACTAATGTTTGGAGGCAGGCTAGCCCAAACTGACATTGAATGCGGAGTAAATTTTCTCCTTGCACTCATGCTCTGACTATTTAATCTAACATGATGTTTATCTTGGTAAACTGGCTCACATCAAGTCATGCAAAAAATTCTGGTTATTGAAGACAGAGGTAGTACCTTCCGAACTTTGATCCAGGTCTTCAGTGCTGTCAGAAGCTGGAACTTCACCCTCCTCCTCTTCATCATCATCCACATCAAAAGAAGAAAGATCACTGGTATGGACGGAACTAACAGTGATGTCGCTCAGGCCTTCAAAATCAGAATCCTCCAAAGAATATTCTAAAGAGTGACAGTGTAGATCAACTTTAAAATTTCAACAATGTGACATTTCACTTAGAAACTAATTTCCAATAAAGTTAATTGTACAGCTTTATGTTTATCTTATCCCATGCTTTATCTTTTTCTCATTCAGATTAAATACTTTCCAGAGACAGAATGCAGAGAATGTATTCTATTGGCATTGCAGTTAGATAGTTTATTGTTCTGAACTAATAATTTTATAATATAGTACTTTATTTATTCTACAAAGTAACTGAGCTATTCAGAAGATATCAATTAAAAGGCAATGGAGGCAAACTGAGTTGAGAGTGACAGAATGACAGATAATAAACACATTGCCTCTGTTTTCAAACAGTGGATGGATACAAGACTGTGGAATTGACAGCTATTACTGGAGGTTACTGTTCATAGAGATGGTACTAAAGATAGACAAATCACAGGAACTTACATTTACATTCAGGAATCCCAAGGGAAGAAATAATGGAAGCTCCTACTAGAATTTTCCAAAATTTTATGGACAAGAAAATTGGTCTAGGGAATTGCAGAGTGGTTGCTGTGACTCCTCTCAATGAGAGAAAGAATAAACCTGTAGGTCAATTAGTTATTCAGGGTCAGCATAGATTTCTAAAGCCGTCACGTTTGACCAGCTTTACAGAATTATTTGAAGTAGCAGTTTATAGAAGAAATGCAATGAATGCAGTTTGTTTAGATATTCAAAACCTTTTGATAAGGTATCACATAGAAGACTTGTAGCAAAGGTAAAAACACATGGAATTAAGAGGAACATGGCTAGAGGACAGAAAGAGACAAGTAAAAAAGGACCAGAAAGATGAGTGGTGTTCTACAAGAGGTCTGTGTTGAGACATCTCATTTACTAGGTACACGTATAAAGTGAACTGGACTTAGGAATTGAGGGAAAATTATTGAAACAATTTTTTACCACCACCATGTGGGGATAGGGTATGGCAAACTGAGAGAAGGATCCGACAGACTGCAGAAGGAAATAGACAGGCAGTAAGGATGAGGCTGATTCAGTTCAATGTAAAACAAATGTGATTTTGGAAGCAAGAAGGGAGAAAGGAAATGCAACCTAAAACAGTAAAATTTTAAATGGGAGCACATGAAACTTGACATGCAGATCTAACAGCATATAAAAATTGCAGCAAGAGTAGACGAAGATGTAAAATGGCAATGTACCTGAGAGAAGACAAAAGCAAATAATGTTGAACTCATGTCTTAACAAGGTTATTATTGGAATATTGAATATCTTTTTTGGCGCTCCAGCATAGCTAAAATAATAAAGCAATTTATTTTTATTCTTTCATGGGATGTGAGCATTGCTGGCAAGGCCAGCATTTGTTGCTCATCCCTAATTGCCCTGGAGAAGAAACACCTTATTCTGAATGATGAGGTTATGGTTGTGAAGAGAACTGAAAAGTTGGGGCTTTCTTTTGATTCAAGCTGTGAAAGTTAAGGAGTGACCTGATGGAGATTGACACCGGGCTGGATTTTCAATTCCCAGAGGTGGGAAAGCCCTTAAACTGGTGTCAGAGTGTGATGTACCAGATTGTCTGCATGTTCCCACCTCCGGGCCATTCTCATTCTGGGATGAACGAGGGGGTGATGGCTACCAGCCCGCAGACAATGGGTAGCCTATCAATACAATTAAATGGCCTATTAAGGCCAGTCAGCAGTAGCCGACCAGAAAAAATGGGCAGAATTCCTGTCCTGGGGTCAGGACCCTGATGTTCGGGTGAATTTGCCATTGCTACAGAGCGCAATGAGTGTCTGACGCAGATGTGACCTTGAAATTCACCCAAACATCAGGTCCCTGACCTCAGAACAAAAATTGTGCCCATTTTTTCTGGTCTGCTACTGCTGACTGGCCTTAATAGGCCATTTAATTGTACTGATAGGCTAGCACCCATCACCCCTTCACTCATCCCAGAATGAGAATGGTCTAGAGGTGGGAATATGCAGACAATCCTGTACATCACACTCAGTTTTCGGGCCTTCCCACCTCCAGGAATTGAAAATCCAGCCCAGTCTCTGTGTGTTATTTAACTATTTATAATCAAATACAAGCCCACAGCAGTTTGTGTCTCTATCTCACCAATTTTATTCAGTCATAGATACAGCACTGAAACAGGCCTTTCAGCTCATCGAGTCCGCGCCGACCATCAACCACCCATTTATACAAATCCTACATTAATCCCATTTTTCCCTCTCACATTCCCACCTGCCCTCAATTCTCCTATACCCTGCCTCCTGTAAGGACTCCATTCCATTCTCCCAGTTTCTCCGTCTGACGCATTTTTCTGATGCTATCTTCCATGACAGTGCTTCCAATATGGCTTCCTTTTTCCTCAACCATGGGTACATATACATAAAACAAAAATTTCCATTTGGCAATTTTATTTCACTGCAAAAATGAACTTGTTAAAATAATCAATACAGGTTCATCTCCAATTAGTCAATAATTAACAATTCTGCTTGCAGCACTTAGTAAAGTTATATTATGCGACAAAGAAAAAGGAAAAAGGAAGCTTTCCAACACATTTTACCAGTGCAGAGTTCCATGACAAATATTTAAGCAGGCTAAAGTATACGCACAGAATTAGTGAAATTTTGACATTGTTTTGTTTACCAACTCAAACTTAGAATTTTCCACATATTCTAGAAAATACTAGTGATGAAAAATAAGCTTTGCATTTTGTTGACCCCTTGTATTTTGTCAGCATGTTTTAGTTCCTAGATCGTTCACTGGTATTTTACTGATTCCTATAATAGTTCTATACACATGCATCACAATCCACTGAGTTATATAAATGTCTGCTCAGTGAAAAACAGAACAGAAAAGCATTCTTATTACCTTTCATTAAGTTTTCCTTAGCTGTCTGTTTAATAGTTAGAGCTGCAGCGATGTGTTTCACAGATTCACATTCTTTTCCCTTTCCTCTTCTCCCCTCCTTTGAAAGTCCAGAATGTTCATCCCTTCTTAATACTATTACATCTTTCTTATCCATCTTATCAATGTTGTCCTTTACTTCATTAGTATCTTCAACACTTTCCTCTACATTCTCATTTTCTTCATCCATTTCCTCAAAATCCTTCACAGGTATCAAAGCATTAACTGAGCCCTCTGGCTTAGAATAAAATTTTCCATCATCCATTTTGGTTTCGAATACAAGCTTTTCTGTTTCTTCAGCAATGCGGTCTTTCTCCATTCCTAAATCAAAACTTTGTTGAGACTTGCTGATTTCTAAAATAAGGTTTTTCTTCAAGCTTTTTTCACCATTTTTACTAGATGAATTCTCGACTGTAGATCTGGCAGCACTGGCTTCCTGATTGAGAGAAGTTATTGTGTCCAGGATAGAAAGAGCATCGTTAGCTTTGCTTGTACTTGGACCACTAGAAGAAAGGCCTGCAAGTTGAAAACATGAAGTGTAATGCAAAATGAAATACTATATATTACTGTTCCATTTTAATAATTAAAAATATCGCATTGCATACAATGAAGTGACTGGAAACACAGCATTTGGGCATGTATACTGCACAAACTTAAGTACAGTGAGACAACCCTCCATTACACACTTCAGACTTTATGGGTACAGTAGTATAGTGGTACAACTATAGGACTAGTAATCCAGAGGCCTGGTCTAGTAAGCCGGAGACATAAACTCAAATCCCGCCACGGCAGCTGGGGAATTTAAATTTAATTAAATAAAGAAATCTGGAATAAAATGATAGTCTCAGTAACGGTGACCATGGAACAACTGGATTATCCTTCAGGGAAGGAAATCTGCTGTCCTAACCCAGTCTGACCTACACGTGACTCCAGATCCACAGCAACATAGTTGACTCTCAACTGCCCTCTGAAATGGCCCAGCAAGCCAGTCAGTTGTATTCAAGGTGGCAGCTCCCAACACCGGCTCAAAAGGCAATTAGGGATGGGCAATAAATACAGCCTTGCCAACGACACTCACATCCCATGAATGAATAAAAAAGCAAAAATTCTGAAAGCTGCAAAAAGAAAAAGGAAAAAAGGGATCAAATAGTCTGAAGTATAGTGCTGTCACTTGTTGTGTTTATCAAGATACCAAACTGACCAAAGGACATGGTCAGTACAGTGTTGGCCATCTAAAACTCTACTGTCAAAAATATCTAACTATTGACTGCCTAGAAAAGGTAATGAGTAACCATCATTTACAATGCCTGGATTTTACCAACACTGACAAATGAGTGGTGCTAACCATTCGTTACAGAATCACAGAATTGTTACAGCACAGAAGGGAGTCATTCGGCCCATCGTGTCTGCACCGGCTCTCTGAAAGAGCAATTCACTTAGTGCCATTCCCCTGCCTTCTCCCCATAAACCTGCACATTCTTACTTTTCGTGGAACAGTCAAATTCCCTTTTGAATGCTTCAATTGAACCTGCCTCCATCACAATCTCAGGCAGCGCATTCCAAACCTTAACCACTTGCTGCATGAAAAAGTTTTTCCTCATGTTGCTTTTGCTTCTCTTACCCATTACTTTAAATCTGTGCCCTCTTGTTCTCAATCGAAGAACAAAGAACAGTACAGCACAGGAACAGGCCATTCGGCCCTCCAAGCCTGCGCTGATCTTGATGCCTGCCTAAACTAAAGCCTTCTGCACTTCCAGGGACCGTATCCCTCTATTCCCATCCTATTCATGTATTTGTCAAGATGCCTGTTAAATGTCATTATCGTACCTGCTTCCACCACCTCCCCCGACAGCAACTTCCAGGCACTCACCACCCTCTGTGTAAAGAACTTCCCTCGCACATCCCCTCTAAACTTTTCCTCTCTCACCTTAAACCTATGTCCCCTAGTTACTGACTCTTCCACCCTGGGAAAAAGCTTCTGACTATCCACTCTGTCCATGCCGCTCATAACTTTGTAAACCTCGATCATGTCGCCCCTCCACCTCCGTTGTTCCAGTGAAAACAATCTGAGTTTATCCAACCTCTCCTCATAGCTAATGCCCTCCAGACCAGGCAACATCCTGGTAAACCTGTTCTGTACCCTCTCCAAAGCCTCCATGTCCTTCTGGTAGTGTGGCGACCAGAATTGCATGCAATATTCTAAGTGTGGCCTAACTAAAGTTCTGTACAGCTGCAGCATGACTTGCCAATTTCTATACTCTATGCCCCGACCGATGAAGGCAAGCATGCCGTATGCCTTCTTGACTACCTTATCCACCTGCGTTGCCATTTTCAGTGACCTGTGGACCTGTACGCCCAGATCTCTCTGCCTGTCAATATTCCTAAGGGTTCTGCCATTTACTGTATACTTCCCACCTGCATTAGTTCTTCCAAAATGCATTACCTCACATTTGTCCGAATTAAACTCCAACTGCCATTTCTCCGCCCAAGTCTCCAACCGATCTATATCCTGCTGTATCCTCTGACAATCCTCATCACTATCCGCAACTCCACCAACCTTTGTGTCGTCCGCAAACTTACTAATCAGACCAGCTACATTTTCCTCCAAATCATTTATATATACTACAAAGAGCAAAGGTCCCAGCATTGATCCCTGCGGAACACCACTAGTCACATCCCTCCATTCAGAAAAGCACCCTTCCACTGCTACCCTCTGTCTTCTATGACAGAGCCAGTTCTGTATCCATCTTGCCAGCTCACCTCTGATCCCATGTGACTTCACCTTTTGTACCAGTCTGCCATGAGGGACCTTTTCAAAGGCTTTACTGAAGTCCATATAGATAACATCCACTGCCCTTCCTTCATCAATCATCTTTGTCACTTTCTCAAAAGACGCACTCAAATTAGTGAGACACGACCTCCCCTTCACAAAACCATGCTGCCTCTCGCTAATAAGTTTGTTTGTTTCCAAATGGGAGTAAATCCTGTCCCGAAGAATCCTCTCTAATAATTTCCCTACCACTGACGTAAGGCTCACCGGGCTATAATTTCCTGGATTATCCTGGCTATTCTCCAGTCCTTTGGGACCTCACCAGTAGCCAATGAGGATGCAAAGATTTCTGTCAAGGTCCCAGCAATTTCTTCCCTTGCCTCCCTTAGTATTCTGGGGTAGATCCCATCAGGCCCTGGGGACTTATCTACCTTAATGCTTTGCAAGACACCCAACACCTCCTCCTTTTTGATAATGAGATGACTGAGACTATCTACACTCCCTTCCCTAGACTCATCATCCACCAAGTCCTTCTCTTTGGTGAATACTGATGCAAAGTACTCATTTAGTATCTCGCCCATTTCCTCTGGCTCCACACAGATTCCCTTCTCTGTCCTTGACTGGGCCAACCCTTTCCCTAGTTACCCTCTGGCTCTTTATATACGTATAAAAAGCCTTGGGATTATCCTTAATCCTGTTTGCCAATGACATTACATGACCCCTTTTAGCCCTCCTGACTCCTTGCTTAAGTTCCTTTTTACTGTCTTTATATTCAAGGGATTCGTCTGTTCCTAGCCTTCCAGGCCTGACGAATGCTTCCTTTTTCTTTTTGACTAGGCTCAGAATATCCCGCGTTATCCAAGGTTCCCGAAACTTGCCAAACTTACCCTTCTTCCTCACAGGAACATGCTGGTCCTGGATTCTAATCAACCGACATTTGAAAGACTCCCACATGTCAGATGTTGATTTACCCTCAAACAGCCGCCCCCAATCTAAATTCTTCAGTTCCTGCCTAATATTGTTATAATTAGCCTTCCCCCAATTTAGCACCTTCACCCGAGGTTTACTCTTATCCCTCTCCACAAGTACCTTAAAACTTATGGAATAATGGTCACTGTTCCCGAAATACTCCCATACTGAAACTTCGACCACCTGGCCGGGCTCATTCCCCAATACCAGGTCCAGTACGGCCCCATCCCTAGTTGGACGATCTACATATTGTTTCAAGAAGCCCTCCTGGATGCTCCTTACAAATTCTGCCCCATCTAAGCCCCTAGCACTAAGTGAGTCCCAGTCAATATAGGGGAAGCTAAAATCACCCACCACCACAACCCTGTTACCTTTACATCTTTCCAAAATCTGTCTACATATCTGCTCCTCTACCTCCCGCTGGCTGTTGGGAGGCCTGTAGAAAACCCCCAACATCGTGACTGCACCCTTCCTATTCCTGAGCTCCACCCATATTGCCTCACTGCACGACCCCTCCGATGTGTCCTCCCGCAGTACAGCTGTGACATTCTCCTTAACAAGTAATGCAACTCCCCCACCCCTTTTACATCCCCCTCTATCCCGCCAGAAGCTTCTAAATCCCGGAACATTTTGCTGCCAAACCTGTCCTTCCCTGAACCAAGTCTCTGTAATAGCAACAACATCATAGTTCCAAGTACTAATCCAAGCTCTAAGTTCATCTGCCTTACCTGTTATACTTCTCGCATTGAAACAAATGCACTTCAGACCACCAGTCCCGCTGTGCTCCGCAACATCTCCCTGCCTGCTCTTCCTCTTAGTCTTACTGGCCTTACTCACTAGTTCCCCCTCATTTATTTCACTTGCTGTCCTACTGCTCTGGTCCCCACCCCCCTGCCACACTAGTTTAAACGCCACCCCCCCCCCGAGTGACGCTAGCAAACCTCGCAGCCAGGATATTTGTGCCCCTCCAGTTTAGATGCAACCCGTCCTTCTTGTACAGGTCCAATCTGTCCCTGAAGAGATCACAATGGTCCAGATATCTGAAACCCTCCCTTCTACACCAGCTGTTCAGCCACGTGTTTAGCTGCACTATCTTCCTATTTCTAGCCTCACTGGCACGTGGCACAGGGAGTAATCCCGAGATTACAACCCTAGAGGTCCTGTCTTTTAACTTTCTACCGAACTCCCTAAACTCCCCCTGCAGGACCTCGTCACTCTTCCTGCCTGTGTCATTGGTACCGATGTGTACCACAACGTCCGGCTGTTCACCCTCCCCCTTCAGAATTCCCCCTGTCCGTTCAGAGACATCCTTGACCCTAGCAGCAGGGAGGCAACATACCATCCTGGAGTCTCTTTCACGTCCACAGAAGCGCCTGTCTGTGCCCCTGACTCTCGAGTCCCCTATAACTATTGTTCTTCTGCGCTTTGTCCCTCCCTGCTGAACAACAGTGCCAGTCGTGGTGCCACTGCTGTGGCTGCTGCTGTTTTCCTGATGGGCCATCCCCCCCCCGCCCCCCCCGAACAGTATCCAAAATGGTATTCTTGTTAGAGAGGGGGATAGCCACAGGGGATTCCTGCACTGATTGCCTGCCCCTTCTAGTGGTCATCCATCTATCTGCCTGCACCTTGGGTGTAACCACTTCTCTAAAACTCCTGTCTATGACGCTTTCTGCCACCTGCATGCTCCTAAGTGCATTCAGTTGCCGCTCCAACCGATCCATGCGGTCTGTGAGGAGCTGCAACTGGGTACACTTCCTGCAGACGTAGTTGTCCGGAACGCTGGAAGCGTCACAGACCTTCCACATCTCACAGGTGAAGCATTTCACCCCTCTGACTGACATTTCTAGCACTAATTAATAACTTAATTTAGATAAATAAATACTTATTAAATCCTTACCAAATTGTTATAATAACTATGTGGTCCCTAGTGCTAGATTCCTACTATAAATATTAAATGCTAACTAAATACAGTAATCTCCTCCTTCTGGTTTAGTAACTCTACTTTTTAATTAGTTAATTAGGGTTTTTATCAATCATTTATTTTCAAATTCAGTAAAAAAAAATTCCCTACCAGCCAATCAGGTCACAGCTTTCCTGTGACGTCGCTTTCAGTTTTTTTTTACCAGAGGTAAGTTTTTTATACTTACCGGTCCGGAACTCCGCCCTCCGAGTCTTCTCCCAGTCAGCTGTGCTCATTGGAAGCTCTGGGCTCCCCTCACTGAGGACAGGTAGGAAATGAAAGGAGCTCCTCGCTCCCTCCTTACCGAACTTCCTCACTTACCAAACTTCCACTGTAGCACTCTATTGCACCCAGGTCAGCACTCCAATGCAAACAAAGTCAGCACTCCAATGCAAACAAAGTCAGCACTGTAAGATGGCTCACTTTTATGCTGACTCACTCTAGCCCCTTTAAAACTGGTTTAAACCAATTCTCTAATTAACAAGGTGCAGCTGCAAGCAAAGCCTGAATGAACCCTGTTTAAAGCTGGTCTAAAACTCACCTTCCCCAACCCTGACAGCAACTGTTAAGTTGATCTGCTAAATAAAAGACAGATTAGATTTAAGATAAAATTAACTCTTAATTATCCTCACTTACCAAACTTCCACTGTAGCACTTTATTGCACCCAAGTCAGCACTCCAGTGCAAAAAAAAATCCTTTCATGAGTGGGAACAGTTTCTCTCTATTCTGTCTAGGCCCTTCATGATTTTGAATACCTCTATCAAATCACCTCTCGGCTTTCTCTCCACCAAGGAAAATATTCCCAAGTTATCCAATTTATCTTCATAATTGAAGTTCTTCATCCTTGGAACCATTCTCGAGAATCTTTTCTGCACTCTCTCCAATGTCCTCACATCTTTCTTAAAGTGCAGCGTCCAGCACTGGATGGAATACTCCAGCTGAGGTCAAACTAGTATCTTATGCAAGTTCAACATGACTTCCTTGCTCCTGTACTCTATGCCCCTATTAATAAAGGCCAGGATACTCTATGCTTTATTAACCACTCTCTCAACCTGTCCTGCCACCTTCAATGCACATATACACCAAGGTCCTTCTGCTCCTGCACCCCCTTTAGAATTGTACCCTTTATTTTATATCGTCTCTCTTTGTTCTTCCTATCAAAATGAACCACTTCACATTTCTCTGCATTGTTGCACTTACTCTTGCCCAGAGTTTTTGTGGGCTTTTGCACTGGAACTTGCAGTTATTAAAAATTCAAAGCAGCATGGCGCTCTCTGCACAGGAACTGGAACCTGTGCGAACAGGGCAAGAAATTTTCTCTCATTCACCAGAATCCTTACTTAGTGGAATTTACTAGCACCCTGGATGACAAGCAGTGAGGTGGATCAGATTGCAAAATGGTGGGGGAACGTGTCGGGTTGGAAGCCTGGTGTGTTTGCGCCACTGGTGGATTTTAGAGGCGGCAGGACAGCTGGTCAGAGACCATGCTTCTTGGCGCCGTGCAGGCAATTCAGCCTTTTAAGAAGCCAATTATCAGGTATTTTCCAGAGGATTAGTAATTCTACCACACGCATGTGAATGGAGCTTCAAAGCCTCACCATCTAGAAGGAGGCAGGAGCTCAGTGTGGGCCAGTTGGCAGCCACTGCAAACAGCAGCATTTCAGTGCAGGGAGGGTAAGTGAATAAATCGACGGAGTAGCAAGCTGGAGGCTGGACAAACTTGGCGAGCACATCGGAGGCTTACAGATTGTGTGTTCTCTCCAAAGAGCAACTTGTGTATGTACAGCAAGGGGAAGGGGTGGTCAGAGGCCTCGAGAAGTGAGCACTACAAGTGACAATGGGTCTCATGGACGCCAGTGTTGAGACTTCCAGTGAGGAGGAGTGTGAGAGGTGCAGCTCCTGGGAGTAGAGCGGCAACATCCGGAGGGACAGGAGGATTATGAGGGTGGAGGGGCGCAGAGGGGCATGCAACTAGCCTTGGACTCAGAACACGCTAGCCACCTGACAGGGTTTACCGATAGAGGACTGCTTCCTGCTGATGTCGGAGCATCAGTGTCACTGAAAATTGCACCTGTCCAGGGAGGTGGTCACCGAGCTGTGCACTATAATGGAGGAGGATTATAGCCCAATGGGAAGAGGTGGGCACTAATTGTCTATTACGATGAAGGACGGTGGCGCTGAACTTTAACCCATCGGGATCATTCAAGGGATCCTCTGGACACATCTGTGGGATTTCCCAGTCTGCAGCTCATTACTGCATCAAGCTGGTCAAATATGCCATGTTCAAGAGGGCTGGCCATTGCGTGCTATTTTGTACTGATGCGGCCAGTCAGAAAGACAGGGCTGTAGAATTTGAGGCCGTCGCCGGATTCCCCCAGGTGCAGGGGCTAATCGACTGCATGTGACCATCAAGGCTCCTGCAGACCAGGTAGCAGTCTTCATAAACAAGAAGGGATTCCACTCGCTCAATGTACAGCTGGTTTGCGACCATCGCAAATGGTCGCTTCAGGTCTGTGCACGGTTCCCGGGAAGCAGTCATGTCTTTCATTTTAAGGCAGTCCCAGGTATCCGAGCTTCTCAGACTGCCTGCATGCCTTTGAGCATGGATACAGGGTGACAAGATCTTATTGGGCCTGTCATGACATCATGAATTGACCTCATGTGGTCCTGAAATTTCCATCATATTCTTCTGAGGAGCATTCCAGCTGTTAAGGACCCAATAGCACAAAAATGAATACAGGGATCATTTTGTGGATGCAACAGATTACATTTCATTTCACACATTGAGGCAACAATGTGACATAAGGCAATAAACTATCACCCAGTCATACCCAAGTGAATCTAGGTGCTCCTACGTTGTGCTCCCCCTAAGCAAGCAGCTGATATGGAGGCAGGCCGCTTACCTTTCTGCTCCATTGCTTTCAATGATCGTAGCAGTCGTCCTCTAGTTGTCTAAAGGGCCCCAGCACACGGGGAGCCTCCTGCACCTGTGTAGAAGCCAGCTCTGTCCTCAAGGCCTCATGAGCCGTAGGGGTCACAGTCAGAGGGGCTGAGGACCTGCCGTCCCTGCCAGGAGGGCCTTGAGGCACCCCCCCCAGGGACTTCAGGCAGCTGCTCCTCTACCCTTTCAGGGAATACTTGCCCCTCCCTGCTCAGCTGAGGAGCAAGAGCACCTGGAGAGGATTCCAGGTGTCTCGTGCCCCTCTCATGCAGCTGTTGCTCCGCAGAGCTCATGAAAGAGGCGAAGGCAAGGAGGTCAGCGAGTATCTCCTGCATCCATTGGGTGGTACACCCAATGTACCACTCAGGGCCTGGATGGACTCCTCCACATGGGTGCGCAAAGCCTCTGGGAGCTTCAACAGATGTCCATGCACATCACGCTGCTGCTCCAGCATCTTGATGATGATTCCTGAGGCATGTCACCACCCTGAAGCTGAACTATGCATGCCCTTCCACATTCTTTCGACTGGGAGTGGCTGCAACTGTCACTCCCTCCGACAGCTGCTCGGGTGCACCTGTGATGTGCTCACCAAATGGTGCCACCGTTCCTACACACAATCGAATGCCCACCACTGGGAGGGTGTGGTGGAATGCTGTGCCGCTGCCTCCTCAGATGTCTCCTCCTCCTGAGGTGTTAAGCTCTTCCGCAGACGTGGCTGCTGCCTCATCTTCTATTTGACCTGAAAGAGAGAGAAGAGCGATGTGAGGGTACTGTGTGTTCCATCACACCCTTCTGACTGCCCTTCAACTGGAGTCCAGTGTTCAGTGATGGGCACAGGAGCGCTATAGTTGTTGCTTGCCAGAAGGTTAAATAATTTCTTCCATTAGGCTACTTACTGTCTCGAGTCTCCACACCTGCTTCACCATCAGTGACAGGCTGTCCTGCTTCCAGGGCACCTAGTTCCATCGCCTCCTCTTCCATTGGAGTCAGCAGTGGGAGATATGTCTCACCTTCTCCAGTTCTTTGCCTTTCTCTGGCTTTGTGAGCTCTCTTCTCCTGCAATCACAGAAATACACATTGTAACTTGCCCATCGTAGTCATGCTACATGCCTATGTTGGTGGCAGTCTCAATATCAATCACGGCACCACAGGGATGCCTGTTGCACTTGGGCATTCAGTATTGGCAGTGCAGCAGTCAACCTTTGGCAGAAAAGGGTCCTTCACTGAGAAGCTGCTATGCACCTGACATGGAATGCTGGCACCGATGCCTGGGTGAGCACCCTCTTCTCATTTCATGTGCAACTTTTGTGACATTCAAGACTGCAACAATGCTATGATCTCCACTCACCTTTCCTGACCGCATCAGATCATTGATTCTCTTCCAGCCCTGCAACCATGACTGTGGGATCAACCCCCAGCACCTAATCTCCTCAGCAATCTCCAGCCATGCCTTCTTGGTGTGCCTTGCTGGCCTCCACTTGCTTTCATGAGGGAAGCGGACTTCTCTCCTTGCCCTTGCTGCCTGCAGCAGCACCTCCAGGGAGGCATCACTAAATCTGGGCACCATCTGTCCTCTAGATGCTGCTATTTCATTGCTACCACACTTGTCAGGCCTCCCCTTCTTGTTAGGGGCCAGTACTTCCCCTGCCTGCTCTGCATTATTGGCTGGCTACCACGTCTGCTGGTTGTTAATTCGATGTCCCCAATAAAATTGCATTTCCTCTTCCACCATCCACCCATGCCACCCGCTTTGTGTTCCGACATGAGGACTTCCTCACTGGCAGCAAAATTCCGCCCTCAGATCCTGAACCAGGAAGTGTAAGCTAGAATAGTTAATTTAATACCAAATTATGTACAGAAAACAAAATAGAGAGATAAAGATGGGATTAAGAGAGATAAAACTAAAAACAAATGTATTTATGTTTAATTATTTTAAATATTCAAGACTAATTAAAAGCTGAAGAAATGAGACTCCACCTGCTAAAAGTTAATTTTCAGTGCCGAAGAAGTTGCTTGGCAATAATTAAGACTACGTCATTAAAAATTCACTTACACTTGAATGGACAGATCCTAACCTTTTCTGGCATGTTTAGTGGGTACCCATCACATAAGTAATCCACTTCACACCCTTCCATGTATTTGAAAGCTGTGGCTCTGGACAAGATACTGTTATAGAGAAGCCTCAGGAGGAGCAGAACATATCAGATACCGACTTCCTGATTTCTGTGTGTAACTGCGCATGTGCGGTTGTTAGAAGTTGCTATTCAATTTACTCTTGAATAACAGCTTCACTGTTACTTCTCCTGCAAAGACCGGTCAATCTGTCTGTCTGACTCAAAGATGAAAGCACTGTCTGTAATTACACCAGGACCATAGCAATATATATTCACAGGATGCTGAAAGATTCTCTGGATTCATCCAATTGAACCATGCTAGCTTTATAAAATACTGCAAACGAGGCAGGATTTTTTGTGTACAAACACCAAAATTATTGGAGACACAAACTAATCACTAAAACAACATTTGCTAAAATGTTAGTTTAGATTTGCCTTCATGGCATAGTACAGCCTCTGATCATCAGAAATATAATGGACTGGTCATTTTTCTATAATTTGCAGCTTTTTAATTCATTTTTTATTCTCTTGCAATAGCTTATACTGATAGTCCGAAGAGTTGAGATATATGCAATCAGTAACACTTCATCAAAATGACAGACAATAATACAGCGCCCATTAATCAAATACAGATCTTTGAAATATATCTTTTATACAGAACATAAAGAACCAGTCAGTTTAGTATTTCAGATAGTACCTGAAATCGTCGGCTCTAATTTCTCAGAGTTTGGTACAAAACTCACAGCAGCAGGCTCTTCTTTCCGATCCGAAGTTGCTAAAAACTCATGAACAGCTTTCTCAACCTGAGGCCGGAATATGTGATTAATCTTTGGATCCACAACTTGAGAAATGATCCTGTCGACACCCACCTCCAGCATACCTGATCTGCAAATATAGGTAATTTCCAACATTTATACTGTCAGGCAAACCCCCCACCTGCCAAGACTGAGGCACACATTATTTCGCCACATGAACATTAAAACTTAAAATTGCAAGCCCCTGACTGGAAAGATATTTGCATAGTACCAGACAGCGTTGAAACAAAGGAACCAGTCCCTGCCCCAATACACAGAAAAGACCTGGTCAAACCAGTTGGTCACGCGACCACCTGTTGGCCAATTAGGGGAATTTTAAACTGGAAAAACGGAATTTGAAATCAGAAAGCTGCATGCTCCTAGAACTGAAACAAGAATGACCTCCTCTCCTGTCCTGCCTGCCTCCATCTCTTTCCCACGGAACTGAATCTTGTGAAAACACGCGAACCTGAGAGAGAGAAAAGTCTCCTACGTGAACAAGGCTTAAAAGGAACACTGGGCCCCAACGCACAGCAAGACTACCTACAATCAAGTGAGCTCGAAGCACAGTAAACAAGAAATTCTTCTGATATTGCCTCAAACCCCTCTCTACTATATTTTTCTCTTCTCTTTTCTGTCCCTATCTGCATGTGTATATCGCGTGTGCATGCTAGCATGGGCATGTCATATATCCATAGGCGTGAACCGTATTAGAGTTTAAGTTTTAATAAACTTCACTTTTCTCCTTTAAACCTGAGAAAACCTGGTGTGTTGGTTTCTTTGCCTTATAATTGGAAAGTTGTGAACAAGGAATCACAAAAGTGGGGGGGAGGGGGGGGGTGGAGCTCAAAATGCAGTGTTTAAAAAATAAAACCCTGTTACAATAAAACTAGGTAAAGACAGCAAAAGGCCCCGGACACATTTCTCACCTGATCGTAACAATATATTGTCTTAGACTAATGCCCACTGTCTCGACATTTTTATTTTTAATAAATTGATTATTTTTCAAACATTTCTAAATGAAATAAAAATATCATTTGTCCTCATTAATCACACATGTCATAGCAATGCAGGACATAGCTTTCTATACATAAATTTGATTTGTTATGTGTTATTATAGTTCTAGGGTTGCAGTGTGAAATTTTAAATACACGCAAATCGCAGCAATATTACGTCAAAAGGCACTCTACAATGCCTTTCACATTACGCCCCATGGTACTTTTACAGATAGGGCATAGGAAGGTAGAGATTAGAATACATAACCAAATGTGTTGATTTTATAAGGATGAGAGGTGGAGAAGCAAGAGGTTTAGGGAGGGAATCGCAGAGCATAGCACCCAGGTTGCCGAAAGCTCTGTCACCTAGAAGTAAAAAGGAGAGAGAGGGGACTGCAGAAAGGGCAAAAGTTAGTGTAAGTGCTCATGGAAATGTAGCCATGGAGAATATTGCAGAGATACAGTGGTGCAAGGCCATGACCGGATTTAAAGATGTCAACAACAAATTGAAGTTTAATGTGTTGGGGACATTCTGTTAAATGTACATCACTGAAGATGTATCATGGGCAAGTAGAATTTGGCTGGGAGGAAATGTGCAGCAGAATTTTGCATACCCTAATAGTGCATATGGTCTATTATGCAGATAGGCTTCAGTTTAACAGTTCACCTGAAAGACAGCACCTTTAACAATGCAACAGTTCTGCTGTATGGTATTGACAAGTCAGCCTATTTTATGTGCTCAAGATCCTGAGGTACTATTACTCTATTCGAAACAGCTTGAGACATTTTATTACATTAAAAGTACAACACAAGCACAATTGTTTATCATGCAAAAATATGAAAATTGAATCAGGAAGTAAAATGCATTCTAAAAATAAATGCCCCAAAGAAACAAAGCTATAATCACCTCATAAAAAAGCTATATTTTGTGTCAGGAAAAAATATTGCCATATCTTGAAGCTGGTCTGCCCAACACTAAAATCACACTTAAAATTGATTTTTTTTCTGTTGGATTTTTCTTGAAGTGCTTCAACAAATTATCAGCATGTTCCTAATTGCAACATTTTCAAAAAAAAAACAGGCTAACAGAATTTTTTTTAAAATAAATCAAAATCTTACATAGTAACTATTCTTAAATATTGAAATTTTTTTTTGCTGCTTTCTGAAACCTACTGTAGGACCATCTGTCTAAGACTATTCCTTAGCTGATTCTTGTTGAGATGAGGGCTCCACGTGTGACTTGCAAGATGGTTGGACACAAAGTTATCCACTCGCTGTCTTAAGTTCTGGTAAGCAGGCTAAAAACAAGAAGAAAAACAATTTACTACTTTGCATACATATAAATTTTTAATTTGGAGCAAGAGTAAGACAGACTTTGATAGCCACAAGACAAATGTTAAAATAGATCAAAAAGTTCAAATGTCAAATTTTGGGATAAAGTTTTGAACAAAACCAGCTTGTAAGATTGCACTGCAATAGCAAAAGGTGCTGCTTGGGGATATCTAGAGCAAATGCATTACATTAGGAAGGGGTTAAATCATAGTCACATCACTTCTAAAAGGTGAAAGAAAATGAACAATTCTAAATGTTTATCATAAACTAGACAAAATAAACAATACTTTTCCATACACGAGCTGTGAGGAAACAGCTGGGAGAATCTAATAAATGGAGTTGCTACTAAACAGAGTGGCAACAGGAATTTTGAAGGAGTGGGAATTTGGCGCAGAGAGGGTAAAGAGGTGCCATGTGGTTTAAACCAAGGGGCACCAGTAAACAGTCACACAGGAGAAAATAAAAAAGTGACATTATCAACACACAGAGAGAAGTGATTGAGCCAGAGGAAATGAAGGTAAGCTAAGTAAATATCCCTTTGTATGCTTAGAGTTAAGCTTGACGTAGGATTAGTGTAAGTAAGTACAAGTTAAAAGGAAAACCAGTTACGGATGACTGTTAAGTAATTAATTATTAATGTATCAAGCTAAATCCACTTATTTAACAAATCTAGAGCTCAAGTGACCAATTAGTTCAAGAAATAAATGAGATAACCAACAAATAAACAAACGTATTAATAAATAAAAATAAAATCCAGCATGGATTTAAGGGCAAATCACATTTAACCAACTTGGAGCTTTTTTGATGAGGTAATGCTGTTGATGTGGTGCACATGGACTTCCAAAAGGAATTTGATAGAAGTGCTGCACAACAGACTTGTGAGCAAAGTTATAGCTCAGGGAATACGGACAGTAGCAACATGGATACAAAATTGGCTGAGTGACAGGAAACAGAGAGTACTGGTTAAAGAATGTTTTTGGACTGAAGGAAGGCTTGTAGTGGGATAAAAACAAAGTGCTGAAAATACTCAGCAGGTCAGGCAGCATCTGTGGAGAGAGAGAGAGGGAGAGGGAGGGGAGAGAGAGAGAGAGAGAGAGAGAGAGAGAGAGAGAGAGAGAGAGAGAAGCAGAGTTAACGTTTCAGGTCTATGACCTTTGATCAGAACTGGCAAAGGTTAGAATAGATTTTAATAATAGGTTTTAAGCAAGTAAAGCGGGGGGTGGGAAGAGAACATAAGGAAAGGTATGTGATAGGACAGAGAGCCGAAGAGATTAACTAACAAGGAAGTCATGGGGCGAAGGCAAAGAGTGTGCACGAATGGTGTGGTGAAAGACAAAGCATTAGCGCAGAGGGAGTGTTAAGGACAGAATAATAAACAGCCCTAGCCAAAAGCACAAACATGAAAATCATAGTTTAAGGCAGGCACATGGTAAAAAAAATGATAAAACAAAATAGAATGAAATAATAAAAAGGGCCAATCATGGTCCGAAATTATTGAACTCAATGTTCAGTCCGGAAGGCTGTAGAGCACCAAATTAGAAAGATCACGTGCTGTTCCTCGAGCTTGCGTTGATGTTCACCGGAACACTGCAGCAAGCCAAAGACAAATGTGGGCATGAGAGTAGGATGGTGTGCTGAAATGGCAAGCAACCGGAAGCTCGGGGTCATGCTTGCAGACTGAGCAGAGGTGTTCAGCAAAGCAGTCACCCAATCTGCGTTTGGTCTCCCCAGTGTAGAGCAGACTGCATTGTGAGCAACGAATACAGTATATTAAACTGAAAGTAGTACAAGTAAATCGCTGCTTCACCTGAAAGGGGTGTTTGGGGCCTTGGATGGTGAGGAGAGAGGAGGTATCCTCTTGGTGTCCAGGTACATAAATCCCTGAAAGTTGCTACCCAGGTTAATAGGGCTGTTAAGAAGGCATATGGTGTGTTAGCTTTTATTAGTAGGGGGATCGAGTTTCGGAGCCACGAGGTCATGCTGCAGCTGTACAAAACTCTGGTGAGACCGCACCTGGAGTATTGCGTGCAGTTCTGGTCACCGCATTATAGGAAGGATGTGGAAGCTTTGGAAAGGGTGCAGAGGAGATTTACTAGGATGTTGCCTGGTATGGAGGGAAGGTCTTATGAGGAAAGGCTGAGGGACTTGAGGTTGTTTTCGTTGGAGAGGAGGAGGAGAGGTGATTTAATAGAGACATATAAGATAATCAGAGGGTTAGATAGGGTGGATAGTGAGAGTCTTTTTCCTCGGATGGTGATGGCAAACACGAGGGGACATAGCTTTAAGTTGAGGTGATAGATATAGGACAGATGTTAGAGGTAGTTTCTTTACTCAGAGAGTAGTAGGGGCGTGGAACGCCCTGCCTGCAACAGTAGTAGACTCGCCAACTTTAAGGGCATTTAAGTGGTCATTGGATAGACATATGGATGAAAATGGAATAGTGTAGGTCAGATGGTTTCACAGGTCGGCGCAACATCGAGGGCCGAAGGGCCTGTACTGCGCTGTAATGTTCTAATGTAAAAGGGATTAAAAGGCATTACACCTCCTGCAATTGCATGGGAAGGGGACGAGGTGTTGCGGGTAATGGAGGATGGACCAGGGTGTCGCGGAGGGAACGATCCCTTCGGAATGCTGACTCAGAATAAGGGCAGGCCATTTATGACTGAAATGAGGAGGAATTTCTTTACTCAGAGGGTGGTGAATCTGTGGAATTCTCTACCCCAGAGGACTGTGGAAGCTCAATCATCGAGCGGGTTCAAGACAGAAATTTGTAGATTTCTGGACACTAATGACATCAAGGGATATGGGGGAAAATGGGGTAGAGGTAGATGATCAGCCATGATCTGTCTGAGTGGCGGAGTAGGATCGATCCGCCGAAAGGCCTACTCCTGCTTGTTTGCTATGATCCTAGACTTAGGTGGGTGGAATGGACAGACAAGTGGCAGTTGAAATTTAATGCAGAGAAGTGTGAAGTGATTCATTTTGGCAGGAAGAATGCGGAGAGACAATATAAAATAAAGGGTGCAATTCTAAAGGGAGTACAGGAGCAGAGGGACCTACCTGGGTGTATCCATGCATAAGCGATTGAAGGTGGCAGGACAGGTTGAGAGAGTGGTTAATAAAGCATACAGTATCCTCAGCTTTATTAATAGGGGCAAAGAGCACAAAAGCAAGGAAGTTATGGTAAAACTTATATAGAACACTGATGCAGCCTCAAGTGGAGTACTGTGTCCAGTTCTGGGCACCACACTTTAGGAAAAAGGCGAAGGCATTAGAAAGAGTGCAGAACAGATTCACGAGAATGGTTCCAGGGATGAGAAACTTCAGTTACATTGGATAGATTGGAGAAGTTGGGATTGTTTTCTTTGAAGAGAAGGCTGAGAGGAGATTTGACAGAGGCATTTAAAATCATGAGGAGTCTGGACAGAGCAGATTGGGAAAAACTGTTCCCGATGTGGAAGCATCGATAACAAGAAGGCACAGATTTAGGTTAATTGGCAAAAGAAGCAATGGCAACATAAGGAAAAACTTTCACGCAGGAAGTGGTTAGGATGTGGAATGCACTGCCTGAGAGTGCAGTAGAGGTTCAATCAAGGCATTCAAAAAGAGTTGGATTATCTGAAAAGGAAGAATGTGCAGGGCTATGGGGAAAAGGCAGGGGAGTGGCACTCGGTTAATTGCTCCTTCATGGAGCCAGCGCAGACACGACGAGCTGAATGCCTTCCTTCTGTGCTGGAACAATTCTATGATAAAGAAATGGCAGTGCAGTGTTTCAAGATTGTAGTATGTGGGAGTTTGTAGATAAGATTCCTTCATCTGCAAGAAATATCTCTGCCTTGAGACACAATGGTTCAGAGTCTTTGTGCTGGAATCTTGAGCTAGAGTCACTCCAACACAAAAAGGTGGAGGAATTACTGAATAATTTACTCCAGAGTACAGTCACACACCAAAGAAAAGCACAGGTGCAGGAAGTGACGTGCGTGACTGTTAATTCAGCTGGATAAGGGGAACGTAGGAGAGGTATTGAAGGAAGTCCTACAGACACTGCTCCAATACCTGCACAGATCAGGAAAAAGATTGTGGTAAGGACAGCCAGAATGCTGACCAAGGCACCACGAAGCAGGAGGCTGTCCAAGAAGTGGAGGTGCACAGTGGGGGATTCTACAACTAGGGGGACAGACAACATTCCTTGAAGTCAGGATCATGAGTCCCAAAGGATCTGTTACCTATCTGGTGCCAGGCTAAGGGGAATCTCAAACAACCAAAAAAGAATCTGGAAATGGAGAGAGGATCCAGTTGTTGTGCTCCATGTCGGAACCAGTGACATAGGAAAGGTTAGGGAAGACGTCCTACGAAGTGAGTATCAGGAGTTAAGAGCAGGATCTCATGAGTTGAGATTACGACATGTAAATTGGCACAGGGACCAAAAGATTAGGAAAGTGAAATGTGGCTAAAGGAGTGGTGTGGGAAAGAGGGGCATTAGTGCTGTGACATGAAGGAGCTCTACCTTTGGGATAGGCTGCAGCTCAACCAGGCTGGGATCGAAGACCTGGCTAATAGGATAACGAGGGCTGTAAATAAGAATTTAAACTAATAACATGGGGGAAGGGAACTGCTAGAAATGACAGAAACCTAACAATAAAAGTAGTACGAAGATAGTGTAAAGAAAAAACTAAAGGAAGAGAAAACACAAGTGGCCAGAGATCAGATGAAGTCAGAGAATAAAGGTAAAATATCTAAAGAGACAAAATAAATAAAAGCAATTTATACTGTTGATACATAACAGTATTCACAACAAAATGGACGAATCAGAGGTGATTTGAGAAAGAGGATCCAGATACAGTAGGGACGACAGAAACATGGCTACATAAACAGGTTTGACAACTAAATATTGCCAGATAACACATATAGGAAGGCAAGGGGAAAAAAAAGGAGGGGAGGTGGAGCAGCTGCACTAACTAAAGATATCATAATGGTGGTAGGAAAAAAAAGGATGTAACTCGGAGCAAGATAGATCCATATGGATTGACTTAAACGAGAAGATGGACTCTATTACCTTATTAGGGGTACACTATAGATAACCAAACAGCAGAAGGGAACTGGAGAAAGAAACACATAAGCAAATTTACAAGACCAATAGCAAGCACAGAATAACAATTATGAGAGATTTCAAATTCCCACTAATAAACTGTCAGAAAGAAATAGTGAAAGGAGAGAAGGAACTCAAGTTTTTACTGTGTCTACAGAACTCAATATGCAAGTCCAACAAGGAAAGAATCATTGTTGGATCTTGTAATGGATAATAAACCAGGATAGGAGAAGTAAGAGTAGAGAGCATTTTAGTAGGAATGATCTCATCATAGTAAAGTTCAAAATTAGGATACACATAAGTAAGCCAAAAATATAATAGATCAGAAAAGAGAAAATTATGAGGAAATTAGGATGGAACTAAAAGTGGCAAACTGGGAGAAAATCTTGCAAAGACAGAGAAACAATGAAAAAGCTTTAAAAGGGTAGCCAGTAGCATTCAAGAGAAATGCATTCCATTAAAAACCAAAAACAAGCAAGCCAGTTATGGGGCCCCATGGATAAATAAAGAACTAAAGGAAAAACTGAGCCAAAAAAGAAAGACATACAGGACTAATTAAATTCTAAGAAAGAGGCCAAAAGGGACTATGAACAAACTTAAAAGAGAAGTTTAAAAAATAACAGGCGCAAAGAGAAATTACAAAATCCAAGTTTTCAAGCTTTTACTGAAGCAGATAATGAAATAAACACTTAAATAGAGGATGAGCTTAAAACAATTAAGGATAGAAAGAAAATAATTGACAAACTAGCAACACTGAAAGAAGATTAAAACCCAGATATGGATGATATGCACCCATACATATTCAAGGAAACCAGGGAGGAGATAGCAGAAGCCTTAATTTATATATACAGAAGTTCCATAGGAGAGCAGATAGTACGAGAGGCCTGGCAAGAGTCCTGCCAAATAGCTAATAATGCTCCTATATACAAAATGGGAGATTTAACAAACCTGGAAACTATAGACCAGATAGCTTAATGTCAGTGATAGAAAAAGATAAAGGAATCTATACTGAAAGAAGTGATGGAGCACTTAGTGACAGAAAGTAACATTCAATTATGTATTCCAAAAGGATAAATCATGCTAAACTAACCTGATAGAATTCTTTGAAGATGTAATGGAAAGAGTAGACAAGGGAAATGCAGTACATGCTATAAACTTGGATTTTCAAAAGGCTTTGACAAGGTACCATATGGTAGGCTCATTACCATTCTATGTAACTCCTATATATCATTAACAGTGCAAAAGCTCTGAATCAATCATACCTCTGGCCTGATAAATCTTTGTGAAATTGTTGTTAACCATTTTTTGGGAGGGGAAGAACATTCTCCCTAAACTATTCCATATGTATCAAATCTATGGAATATTGATTTCACTGAATTTAAGTAGGAGAGCTACTTAATTACATAAATATAAGTACATTTTTGTATCTAATAGCACTCACACAAAGTGACAATATGTCCAGAACAACTCCAGCTTTGTGCAAATTTGGATTAATTTCAGAAGAAAATGAATAGAAAAAGATTAATGTGCGCATTATGATTCCAAAAGCATTCAGCGCACAATGCTGGTAAATTTTTAGTACACAGACACTAGGACAGCAATAGGGTATATGAATTACAACACTAATTAAGTGAGATACATGTAAGCCTCTCAGGGGCTGTTTAGCTTATCTTTTATGGATTGTTTTTTAATTTAGAAATATTCAGCCAGATTTTCCTGTCAAAACAACAGTGAAGTTAATTTCTATATTTACACGTAAATGGCATAGAAACCTCAGCTAAGGTGGTGAATGGTTAAATGTCAATGTCTAAAAGCTGCTTTCTGAGATGCACCAATTCATGAAAATGGTATTTTGCTGCCTCACCACTGACATGCATTGAATGTTGTGAAGTTAGTGTATTTGTGTAGTAGATATGAACTAAACTCACCACAAAAAGCCAATTCTGGTCATTACAAGTGTAAGTACCCTTTTGAAAGACATTCTTACTCACATGAACGTGCAGAAAATCACCTGCACTGGCATCTTTTTCCACTCCTGCAACATTGTCCCTGGTATCCTCCAAGAATCTACCCCAGGCCCCCTCCTATTTCTCATCAACATGCTGTCCCTCGGCAACATCATCCAAAAACATTCAGTTTATACATGCACGCTGACAACATCCAGCTCTACCTCACCAACACCTCTCTCAACCTCTCCACTGTCCCCAAATTGTCAGACTGCTCATCGAGCATCCAATACTGGAGGAGCAAAAATTTCTTCCAACTAAGTATTGGCAACATCAAAGCCATTGTCTACAATCCCCACCACAAGCTCCACTCCCTAGCCACCGAACCAGACCGTATGTAACCTTGGTGTCATATTTGACTGAGATAAATTTCTGAGCGCATATCTGCTCCATCATGAAGACAGCCCATTTCCACCTCTAACATCACCCAACTCCACCCCACCTCAGCTCATCTGCTGCAGCAAACCTCATCAATAACTTTGCTCCCACTAGACTTGACTTTTCTAACAGACCCTTGGCCAGCCTCCCATCTTCTATCCTGTGTCCTAATTCACACCAAGTTCCATTCATCCATCGCCCCTTTTCCACTGACCTACATTGACTCCCGGTTAAATAATGCCTCGATTTTGAAGTTCTCATCCTTGTTTTCAAACCTCACCCCTCCCAACCTCCAACCTCTTCCATCCCAAGGAAATATCTGCATTCCTCCAATTCTGGCCTCTAGCGCATTCCCAATTATAATCACTCCAGCACTGGCAGCCTTGCCTTCAGCTGCCAAGACCCAAACCTCTGGAATTCCATCCCTAAACCCCTCTGCCACTTTTTTCCTCGAATATGCGCCTTAAAACTGACCTCTTTGTGAAGTGCCTTTACTACACCAAAGGCAAGTTGTTATTGATTATTTTTAATTACTGCCCATCAACCTCTCTGGCACTGAAACTACAAGCATGGAATCTCATTCCTTCAGGTATTAATTGTTTTTGCAGATTTTAATGTAAAATTTGTGATTTTTAAAACTTCATCTCTTTTTCTCTCTCTCTCTCAATCCAATCTTTCTTTCTTTTACTTTCTCCTCCTTTCTCTCTCTAATGCTCAATCCTTCTGAAATTTATTTCTCAATCCTCCAATCCAATTGGTTGAAGATATGCACATTTGGTCGTGTGATGAACACGTGCTTTGCCGATAGACGATTTTTAATCCATTGGTTGGAGACCTGAATTAAACTTTAAAAAGAAAGCAGCTAAAATGGCCACTGCAATTTGCATCGAAATATCTCACATACCAAGGTATCAATTTGGAGGCGAATGTCTAGTTACTCTCCCACCAGGACAATGGCTTGCAAATTTTAAACGAGCTGTTTACCTCAATTAACAAGACATTCAAAGCCATCTTGGAACATTAACACTGGTGGAGACGAACATCAAAGGGTAAACACTGAAACAATGGGACCCAAGGGAGAGGTTGTAATTCTTCGACTTGAACTAATTAAGATGCAAAAGAGAGAATACACTGGACAATCATGTGACTGTCTCTCCATCTGTGTGAAAACTCGGTTTCTTTTTGCTATAGCAGACAAGCACCTGTTTTTGACCAGTGCAGGATCCAAGTGGGTGTCTGTCGCTCTCACTCTCTAAGGGAACCCTGTAAGTTTGGAAGCCTGCCTGCTGGCTGCAAAACATCCAAACCTATCATTGCTGCAGACAGAGACCCCGGGAAGAAAACCATCTGCATCACTGTCTCCAAGAAAACCCTGAACTACCTCTACCAGTCAAAAAATTCAGGACCACGAGTTCAGCGGAAGACAACTGAATTACCAGACGCCAAAGACTGCATATTATTTTTTATTGTTCCAGACTCTAATTCAACCAATCTAATCTTCTTCACTCTAACTTATTTGCGTGCGTGTGTGTGAGAAAGTTAGAGCATAGTTCATTATTTTACTTAGTTCGGATTTTAGTTTTAATACAATAAACCAACCTCTTTCTTGTTTTAACTCAAGAAAAACTGTCTGATTGTTTCTTTTATGATCATAGCACATAAATGGTTAAACACACTGAATTGGCAAGCATATCCACTGCTTAAAAGAAATAAACACTGTTGCGGTCAAACAAGGAGAGTAACAAGAGGGGAGCCTTTCAACCTCTCCTCACCTGATCATAACAGTTGCCTATTTCTCATCAACATGCTGCCCTTCAGCAATACCATTCGAAAACATGCCTGCCTCCACATGTACACAGGCAACACCCAGCTCTAACTCAACACCACCACTCTCGACCCCTCCACTGTCTCAAAATTATCAGACTGCTTGCCCAACACTTTGTACTGGACGAACAGAAATTTCATCCAACTGCGTATTGGGAAGACCAAAGCATTTTTCTTCAGCCCCCACAAACTAGCCACTGGCTCCATCCCTCTCCCTTGCAACAGTCTGAGGCAGAACCCAACTGTTCACAACCTTGATGTCATATTTGACCAAAATGAGCTTCCTACTCCATATCTCACCACCGCTAAGACTGTCTACTTCCATTTCCATAGCATCACCCTACTCTACCCTTGCCTCAGCTTATTTGCTGCTGAAACCTTCATCCAAGCTTTTATTACCTCCAGACATGATTATTCCAACACACTCCCGGTCAAATTCCCATCTCTATAAACTTAAGCTAATCTAGAACTCGGCCGCTTGTATCCTAATTTGCACCAAGTTCTGTTCACCCATCACTCCTGTGCTCATTGGCCTGCATTGACTTCCGGTTGAGCAACGTGCCTAGTTTCAAGTTCTCGCCCATGTTTTCAAATCCCTTCTTGCCCTCATCGCTCCCTATCTCTGAAACCTCTACCAGTCCTACAACTCAGATAGCTGCACTCTTCCAATTCTGGCCTCTGGCACATCCCCAATCTTAATCCTTCAGCCGCTAAGGGCCTAAGTTCTGGAATTCACTCACTAAACTTCTCCATCTCTCTGTCCTCCTTTAAGATTGTCCTTAAAAGCTACCTCTTTAACCAAGCTTTAGGTCATCTGCCCCAATATATCCTTATGTGGCTTTATGGCATATTTTATTATAGAATGCTCCTGTGAATCGCCTTGGAACATTTTACTACATTAAAAGTGCTATATAAATACAAGTTGCTGTTTTGGCTCAGGTCTCAAGATGCCCCGTTTCCTTCATTTTGCGGTTATCAACTTGCACTTTCGGCAACTTAGTTGGCAAAAACACTTTGAACTGAACAGTGCAGTGGCAAATTGACCTAATGGCAGATGCCTTGCTACAGCAAAATATGTCCATGATCAAAACATCTTTCACTAGCACAGACTCCATCTAGTGGTAGCTGTACCCACTTCCACTAAATCATTGATTTTGTTACACGTGACTGATAATATTTGTGAACCTTAACGTGACTTAGAAAAAAGACTGTTGCAGTAAACTGTGCATCAAAACTTCTAGCATACCTCAAAGTCATACCTCGTACAGTACTAAATCGCTAGTCTGGATCATAGCTCAGAACTTCCAACTAAATAATTGCAGTGGCAGCGTCTTGGAGTTCCAATCCCCCATAGAAATCCATATTATATACATACACTGATGTTTTTTCCAGCTTTATTTGCACTCAAATATGGTTTTTAGTTCCAAACATTATCTTAACTCCATGGTTTCACAGCCTTCAACATATCCCAGTTTTTTGTATTGTAGAAAACTTGAGATAGGTTTTTAGGGGCATCTAAAGGAAGAGTGTGTTGTATAGGGACAGAAAGGTTTAGGGAGGGAATTTCAAACTCCGGTATCTAGGTAGCTCAATGCACAACCGCCAACAGTGGAACGATAAAAATAGAGGATGCACAAGTGGTAAGAATTGCAGGAGCGCAGAGATCTGAGGGTTGTAGGGCTTTTTGAGCGGGGGGGGGGGGGGGTGGTAATGCGAGACAGGTGAGACCATGGAAGAATTGGAAAACCAGGATGAGAATTTTAAAATTGAGGCATTGCAGAACCAGCAGCTAATGTAGGTCACTGACACTGGACAGGTAGGTGAATGGGACTTGGTGTAAATTATGATACAGGCAGCAGAGTTTTGGATTTTTTTTCTGAATTACATAGGCTTTGGATATATATGGACTTTAAACAGACCTTCAATAAGGTACACATAATACACTCATGGTCACATTCAGAGCATATGTTGTCAGGGGACAAATAGCAGAATGGATAGCAAACTGACTATAACACAAACGAGTTGGGGTTACAGGTGCATACTCAAGACTGGTGGAAAGTGGGAAGTGGTGCTTCAAAGGGATCAGTGCTGTGACCACTGTTCACCAATTATGTCAATGATTCAGACTGGGGAAACGGAAGTACAATAACATTTGCAGATGCCACAAACTTGAGGGTACAGTTAATACTGAGGAGACAAAATACAAGATGACTTGCAGAACGGACATGCAAATGTCAAATCAATTTCAATATAGTTAAGTATAAGGTGGCGCATTTTGGCAGGAGAAATAAGGAGGCTGCCTATTCCTTAGAAAATAAATATCCAAATGGGGTTGAATTGCAAAAGGATCTAGGGGTACAGACACACAAATCATTAACAAAAGCAACCTAGGTTCATAAAGTCATAAAAAGTGCAAACTAAGCAGTGGGGTTTATTTCTTGAGGAAAATAATTAAGCAAGCAAGTTAGTTACGGTCAACTTGTATAGAACCTTGGCAAGACCACAAAGTACTGTGCATAGCTCTGGTCTCCATTTAACGCTAAGGATGTAGAAGCACTGAAAAAAATGAAAAGATGGTTTACGAGGATTATACCAGAACTGACAGGATATGACTATCAGGTAAAAATGAACTGCCTGATGCTCTTTTCCCTAACAACAATTATGAGATGACCTTACAGAATTCTTTAAAATTATGAAAGGGTTTGATAAAATGGATACAGAGAAGTTTCAACTTGTGGGAGAGTCCAAAACTGAGGGCCATAAATATGAGTCACTCATGAATCCAATAAGAAATTCAGGAGAAACTTCTTTACTCAGTGCGAGCATGTGGAATTCACTATCTCGGAGTGGTAAAGGCAAATGGCATGTGATCCTGCAGGAAGAGTTTAGGGAGCTAGGTATGAAATTAGCAAGCAGGACCTCAAAACTAAATCTCCGGATTATTCCCAGTACCATGTGCAAGTGAGTATAGAAATAGAAGAATAGAGCAGATGATTGCACAGCTGGAAAGATGGTGCAGGATTTTAGATTCCTGGGACACTGGGACCAGTTCTGGAGAAGATGGGACCTTTACAGGACAGATGGATTGCACCTGAACAGAGCTGGGACAAATTTCCTTGCAGGGCAATTTGTTAGCCCGATTGGGGGGGCTTTCAACCACCTTGGCAGGGGTGTGGGAACCAGGAAGCAATACGAGAGAGGAACACCAGGGTGCACAGAGAACTGGGAAAGACAGATAGAACTAGTGTAGGAAATAGTAAAGTATTAGGTGGGGTCAGAGTGAGAGTGAGACGGTACTCGAGAGGGGAATAGTTCCATATTAGATGGGAGCGGACTGAGAAGGACTATGAGGAATGCAAAGACAAGATTATAATGCATGTGGGTAAACGCACAAAGTGTGGTGAATAAGGTTGATCAGCTACAAGCACAAATAGCAGTATGGGAATATGATGTAGTGGCAATGAAAGAAACATGGATGGAAAATGGCGAGGACTAGTTGCTTAATATACAAGGATATAAAGTGTTCAGAAAAGATAGAGAAGCAAAAAAAGGCAGGTGGGGTGGCAGTACCGATTAGGGAAGACATTGCAGTGTTGGAAAGGAAGGATGTTCTTGAAGGAGTAAGAATCCATTTGGTTAGAGTTGAGCAAAAAGGGTATGATCACGTTACTAGGGGTATTCTATAGGCCTCCAAATAGTGAGAGATAGAGTAGCAAATCTGCAGGGAAATCACACGGATGTGCAAGAACTATAGAGTGGTAATATTGGGGCATTTTAATTACCCAAATATCGATTGGGATAATTTTAGGGTAAAGGGTAAGGAGGGGCAGGAATTTCTGAAATGTGTTCAGGGGAACTTCCTTGCAAACTTTGCTTACCCACTTTTTTTTTAGGTTTGCACTTGCTGCTGTTCAATATTCAGTGTATTGACACCTAACCTGTACTAATGCTTTGTCTTTCAACACACCATTAACATATTGTTTGCCTTTGCTCCGTGACCTTTTGGTCAGCTATGTGGCCTGGTCCAATCTGCACCTTCTCCTTTGTTATCTCTTGCCCCACCCCCACCTCACTTGCTTATAACCTGTGACTTTTCTAATATTTGACTGTTCCGATGAAGGGTCACTGACCCAAAACGTTAACTCTGCTTCTCTTTTCACAGATGCTGCCAGACCTGCCGAGTGGTTCCAGCATTTCTTGTTTTTATTTCAGATTTCCAGCATCCGGCAGTATTTTGCTTTTATTATAGAAAGGAGGCATTGCTGGATCTGGTGCTGGGAAATAAGGTGGGCCAAGTGTTTGCTGGGGAGCACCTGGCTGGGAGTGATCATCATATCATAAGGTTTAGACTAGTAATGCAGAAAAGCAAGGAACAAAATAAGGTGGAATGTCGAGATTGGAAGAGGGCTAACTTCAACTCGATGAGAAGGGATCTAGCCAGTGTAGAATAAAAGACTGACAGAAAGAGCTGTATCAGAACAATAGGTTATCTTTAAGTAAGAGATACTTCAGGTATAGGCTAGGTACATTCCAACAAGGGTAAAAGGTAGGGGAACCAAGAACAGGGCTCCTTAGATGACGAGTGAGATACAGATTATGATGAAACAAAAGAAGAGAGTGTATGATGCATGACTGGTTAACTCTTCAAGTGAGAAGCAGACCATATACAGTAAGTTGAGAGGGGAGGTGAAGAGGAATATAAGACTGGCAAAGAGAGAATATGAGAATAGAATGGCAGTCAACACAAAAGGGAACCCAAAGATCTTCTACTGGCATGAAAATAGTAAGCGAGTAATAAGAGGTGGAGTGGGGCCTATTAGGGACAAAGAGGGTAATATATGCTTAGAGGTGCAGGGCAAGGCTAATAGTACTTTGTACCAGTGTACCAAGGAAATGGAAAATATCAGCAGAAGCAGAGGAAATGGATAGGGTAAAAATTGAGAGGGAGGAGGTACTAAAAGGCTGGCTATGCTTAGGGTAGATAAGGCACCTGGTCCGGATGGCTTGCATCCCAGGTTGCTGGAGGAAGTGGCGATGAATCCTCCAATCTTCCCTGGATACGGGGAGGGGGGTGGGGGGAGGTGCCAGAGACTTGGACAGTGGCAAACGTGACACCCCTATTCAAAAATAAGTGCCTAAGGACAGTCCTAGCAACTACAGGCCAGTTAGTTTAACATCCAGTGATGGGTAAGGTTTTAGAGCAAATGATCAGGGGGAAAAAAATTACTTGGAAAGGTTTGAGTTAATTAAGGATAGTCAGCATGGATTTGTAAAAAGCAGATCATGCTTGACTAATCTAATTGGGTTTTTTGATGAACTAACAGAGAAGGTTGATGAAGAGAATGCGGTAGACATTGGTTATATGGATTTTTAAGAAAGCTTTTGATAAGGTACCACATAAAAGGCTGGCTAACAAATTTGAGGCTCATGGAATAGGAGGGTCAGTATCCAATTGGACAAAAGAAATTGGCTTAATGACAGAAAACAGAGTTGTGGTAAATGGTTGTTTTTCAGACCGGAGGATGGTAGACAGTTTTTTTGCAATATATAAATGACTTGGATCTTGGAATAGAGAGCAGAATTTGAAAATTTGCCATGAACACCAAACTTGGAGGTGTGGCAAACAAATGGCCTGCAACAGGACATAGGCTAGCAGAATGGGCAAACAGGAAGCAGATGGCATCTAATACTGACAATGTGAGTTGATGCATTTTGGCAGAAGGAATAGGTAGAGGCAATAAAGACTTAATGGCACAGTTCTAAAGAGTGTGCAGAAACAGAGGATCCTGGGAGTGCATGTGCATCAATCTTTGAAGAATGGCAGGTCATATTGAGAGTCGTTAGTAAAGCATATGGGATCTTGAGTTTCATAAACAGAGGCACGGAGTCCAAAAGCAGGGAAGGTGTGCTGAACCTTTATAAAGCTCTGGTTAGACCCCAACTAGTGCACTGCATTCAGTTCACAAAGGAGGTGAGAGACCTTGAGAGGGTGCAGAGGAGATTTACCAGAGTGGTTCCAGGGCTTAAGGATTGTAGTTACAAGGTTAGGTTGGAAAAACTGGGTTTGTTCTCCTTAGAACAAAGGAAATTGAGGGGAGATTTAATAGAAGTGCACAAGATTATCTAACTTATCTAAGTCTGTCCACAAATAAACCTCTTTGCATTAACTATTGGTACAAACTGAAGGTTTTGGGCAAGAGATGCAGGGCGAATATGTGAAGAACCTTTTGATGCAGCAGGTGGTAATGACCTGGAACTCGCTGCCCACATGGCTGACGAAAACGTAGACAATCAATAGCTTCAAGAGGAAGTTGGATCATCACTTGCGGAAAATAAGACTTGCAGGGCTACAGGGATTGAGCTGGGGAGTGGGACTGACTGGATAGCTCAGTGGAGAGCCAGCATGGACTCAACGGACCAAATGGCTTCCTTCTGTGCTATAAAACTCTATGAGATACATTTAAGGGAAAGCTACACAAGTATGTGAGGGAGATAGGAATTGAAGGATATTTTGATAGAGGGAGATGAAACAAGCATGGGAAGAGGCTCCTGTGCAGCAGAAATACAAAGGACTCCATTCCATTCTTGCAGTTTCTCCATCTCCGTCGCATTGTTCCAATGATGCAACCTTCCACAACAGCGCTTCTAATGTGCCTTTCCTATTATCTCAACCTAGAATTCTCGCCCACCGTATCTGACAGGGCTCTCGACCATGGCCGACCCATTTCCCGCACTTCTGCCTTCACCCCTTCCCTGAACCATGACCGGGTTCCCTTTGTCCTCACTTTCCACCCCACCAGCCTCCACATCCAAAGGATCATTCTCTGCCATTTCCAGCATCTGCAGCGTGATACCACCACCAAACACATTGTTCCCTACCATCAGCATTCTGAAGGGATCATTCCCTCCGCGACACCCTGCTCCACTCCTCCATCACTCCAACATGTCGTCCCTTTCCTATGCAATTGCAGGAGGTATAACACCTGCCCTTTTACCTCCTGTCTACTCACCATCCAAGGCCCTAAACACTCCTTCCAGGTGAAGCAACGATTTATCTTGTATTTCTTTCAATTTATTATGCTGTATTCGCTGCTCACAATGTTGTCTCCTCTACATTGGAGAGACCAAACGCAGATTGGGTGACTGCTTTGCTGAACAACTCCACTCAGTCTGCAAGCATGATCCCGAGCTTCCAGTTGCTTGCCATCTTAATTCACCACCCTGCTCTCATGTTCACATTTTTATCCTTGGCCTGCTGTAGTTTTCCAGTGAAGCACAACGCAAGCTTGAGGAACAGCATGTACCTTGCCCGTTGTGAACAGCAGAAGGGACATGTTGTTTAATACGATCCGCCAGTCTTTGGGATATAAGGCCTATACACCGAGCATCACACAGGCATTGAAAATCATATATCCTGCGTGACAACGGCTACCCCGATCAGATCATTTCTCGCTGATGAATAATGTGACATAAGAATTTCAATGCCAGTGTGATGCTAGGTATATAGGCTTTACGGCCCAAAGACTGGTGGGATCGTATCAAACATATCCCTTCTGCTGTTCGCAATGGGCAAGGTACAGGCCGTAACCAACCAGCCCATGCTAGCAAAACTCAAAACAGTGTCCAACATTCAATGTGATTCCGCAATTGGACATTTGCTAAATAATCCACAGGGTGCTAAGAATTACACTGACAAAACAATTTAAGATTGTCAGTAGGGCTTGCAGTGTGGCGCAGTTGCGCGTACTGGAAGCTACATATTATACAAAGGGCCCTGTTCTTTGGAGACAAAACTATGTACAAACATTGCACCCGTTTCAGCTGAACAAAATAGGTGACAGCCTTTCACTGGTTCATTCCTCAGGGCAATGCCTTGACCAGAGTCAAGCTGCCTAGTTTAAATTTCAAACAAAGCTTGGCAGTTAACTGTCAGTCACCGTAAACTGGTGTATTCTCCATGGCAACACCTCTACCAATCAGAGTTCACTTGCCAACCAATCAGTACTCTCTTCTCTTGCGGTATAAATTGTTGTTTTCCCTTATAGTGATCATTCTTGCAGATTGTCCTGATGAGTGCAAGACGAAAAGCTTCGACAACATGTCTCTATTTTCAGCAATATACAAGTTCTGTATTACTAAATGACTAAGTTTATAGAATTTTGGAAGATGATCACCAATCCATCCGCCACCTCCGCAGCTACCTTTTTCAACACTCTTGGATGTAGAATATCAGGTCCCGGGGACTTGTCAACCTTCAGCCTCATTAATTTCTCCAATACAACCTTCTTACAAATACTATTTCCTTCAATTCCTCATTCTCCCTAATCCCTTGGATCCCTAATTCTGGAAGATTTCTTCTATCTTCCTCAGTGAAGACAGACACAAAGTAATAATTTAGCTTCTCTGCCATTTCTCTATTCCCCATTATAAATTCTCCTGATTCTGCCTGCAATGGACCCACATTTGTCTTAGCCAAACATTTCCTTTTAACGTACCTATAGAAACTTTTAGTCTGTTTTTACGTTTTTTGTTAATTTTCATTCATATTCTATCCTCCCTTTATCAGTTTCTTGGTCCTGCTTTGTTGTATTCTAAAATCCTCCCAATCCTACTATTTTTGGCAACTTTATCGGCCATTTCTTTTCTTATACAATCCTTAACTTGCTTTGTTAGCCACAGTTGACGGACTTTTCTTTTTGGGTTTTTATGCCTTCAAGGAATGTACAGTTGCTGCAAACTATGTAATAATTCCTTAAAGACTATCCATTGCCTATGTATTGTCATACCTTGTAATGTATTTTTCAAATCCACCCCCATACCTTCATAATTTCTTCTGTTCAAATTTAACACCCTGGCTTTAGATTGAACGACCTCACCTTCAAACATAATGTAAAATACTATCATATTATGGTCACTCATCTCTAAAGGTTCTTTTACAACAAGATTATTAATTAACCCTTTCTCATTACATAATACTAGACCTAGAATAGCCTGTTCTCTAATCGGTTCCTCAACATACTGCTTCAGAAAACCATCCCTAACACTCCAGAAACTCGTCCTCTACAGCATTAGTTCTCATTACCCAGTCCATATGCAATCTGAAGTTACCCATGATTATTGTATTACCCATGCTACATGCTTCTCTCATCTCCTGATTAACACCATGCCCCACACTACCACTACTATTTGGTGGCCTATAAACAAATTCTACCAATGTTTGCTGGCCCTTGCTGATTCTTAATTCCACCTAAATAAATTCAACATTTCGTTCTTCCGATCTGAGATCCTCCCTTATTAATGACTAATGTACTGATCCCATCCCTTATCAGCACAACACCACCTCCTTTTCCTTTTTGCCTGTCCTTCCTAAATGTCGAATATCCTTGAATATTCAGTTCCCAGTCTTGGTTATCCTTTAGTCACGTCTCTGTAATGGCAATTAGGTCATACCCATTTACCTCTGTGTGCCTTTAAATCATCTACCTTGTTGCAATGGAAGCAGAGTTAACGTTTCAGGTCTGTGACCTTTCATCAGAACACTCCCTTTGCCTTTCATTCCTTGACATCTTTGTCATTTAATCTCTTCTGCCCTCCACCCTATTACAGACCTTCCCTTTTGTTCTTCTTCCCCCCTTTCACTTGCTCAAAGCCTATTACAATTCTAACCTTTGCCAGTTCTCATCAAAGGACACAGACCTGAAACTTTAACTCATAGATGGGCATAGACCTGCTGTGTATTTTCAGCATTTTCTGTTTTTAAATACCAGACTCGTAGAGCCGAATGATCTGTTTCTGTGCCATAACCTTCTATGTAATCACCAATCTTCTGACTAGCTGCAGCCACATTTCAGTTGTCTTAATGTTATACTTTTCTAGCTTATTGACTCTAGCTCCCCAATGCTCTTTCTTACACATTAATACACATTTTATTTGGATCTCTCCAGTTTGGCAAGTGCTTTTTTGCAATCCCATCGTAATTTCTTTAAGGAAGTTCAATCAAATAAATGTAAAGTTCCTTATTAACTTTACATCCAATATTTACTTTCGTTCAAAGCAGCCTACTCTACTTACTTGATTTGCCCCTCAACTTTGCCACATTAGCTTAAACTCTACCCTAAAGCTTCGACTAATTTACTCACATAGATAGTGATCACAGCTCTGTTCTGGTAAAGAACATCCTGTTGGTACAACTCAGTTTGAGGCTATAAATTTGAACCCTTTTCCCTTCTACATCTCGAATAATACATGTATCTCTAATCTGGCAAGTGCTGGCTATCCCATGATTACTACCATTGACATCCTGTTTACCTTCCAACTCCTATAACACTATGTGGGGCCCAAAGCCTATTATTCAGCTCAATCATGACTAATGGCCCTGACCCCCTCCTGTTTCTTGAAATCTTTCACCAGTCATGTCCTTTTTGCTTGACAGGGTGGGAAGAAAACGCCATTAGGGACAGATGTTGGCCTTTTAGCCCATGGAATCTGTTCCAGCATTCATTTAAACCACGGCTGATCGGTCCCTCAATTCTATTCAGCCACCTTAGCTCCATATCGCTCAGTATCTTCATAACAACTTGTATTTGCATACCACCTTTAACATTGCGTCCCAAGGCGCTACACAGGGGCATTATCAGATGAAACCTGACATCTAACCACTCAAGGAGACATGAGGATAGGTGATCAAAAGCTTGGCCAAAGAGCGAGGTTTTAAGGAGCACTTCCCTGAATATGTCGAACATTCCTTGTTCCAGTCCTACTCAGGCCCGTTCCCCCAACTCTTTTTCTGGTACATTGATGACTATCGGTGCCATTTACTGCTCCCGCCCGGAACTGGAAAACTTTATCAACTTTGCTTCTAATTTCCACCCTTCTCTCACCTTTACATGGTCCATCTCCGACACTTCCCTTCCTCGACTTCTCTGTGGATAGGCTGTCTACAAATATTCATTATAAGCCCGACTCCCACAACTACCTTGACTACACTTAGTCATAGAGAGATACAGCACTGAAACAGGCCCTTCAGCCCATCGAGTCCGCGCCGACCATCAACCACCCATTTATACTAATCCTACATTAATCCCATTTTTCCATCTCACATCCCCACCTTCCCTCAATTCTCCTATACCCTGCCTCCTGTAAGGACTCCATTCCATTCTCTCAGTTTCTCTGTCTCCGACGCATTGTTCTGATGCTATCTTCCACGACTGTGCTTCCAATATGGCTTCCTTTTTTCCTCAACCGAGGATTCCTCCCTAATGTGGTTGACAGGGCCTTCAACCGTGTCCGGCCCATTTCCTACACCTCTACCCTCCCTCCCAGAACTGCGACAGGGTTACTCTTGTCACACCATTAACATACCGATCACCTTTGTTCCATGGCCTTCTGGTTAGTTATTTTCTGTGACCCTACCCTATTAATACCTTCACCTTTGTTATCTCTTGCCCCACCCCCACTTTACTTGCTTAAAATATTCTACATTTCTAATATGTCAGTTCTGAAGAAGGGTCTCCAACCTGAAACGTTAACTCTGCTTCTCTCTCCAAAGATGCTGCCAGACCTGCTGAGTATTTCCAGCATTTGTTTTTATTTCATATTTCCAGCATCTGCAGTATTTTGTTTTCATTCCCCTGTATAGACACTTCGGATTGTTGCCGCCGAGCGGACCCACACCGATGGGAAGGGTAATGCCCCAGGGCGTTGTACGGCTAGCTTAATACTGGCCGCGGTCCGTCCCTGCACCGCGTCTGCAAGTTCCGTTCGCACCCGCTCCATCGCCGGCTGCAGCACAGTGGAGCAGCGAGCCTGGGGTTCCAGGCCGCAAGCCAGGCTCCTTCCTCTTACCTTGGTGTCCACGTCGGCCAGGCAGTCGCGGCGGAATTGGTCGAAGAGACCCTGGTTCTTGAGATGATTGACGATCATAGAGACGAGTTTTGGGTCTCCCGGAGCCAGAGCCGCCATCGCACCGATGAACGTCACTCAGCAACCGCGGCCGCGCGCTCGGCGGCCAACAGCGCCCACGGCATCATGGGAGGGTGACCTCACTTCCGGCCCCGGCCTCTAGGAACGTAACTTCCGGAAGGGTTCTGTGGAGAGAGTGCATCAGTTTACAAAAGGACAACCAGATTGGAGATAGCATTAACCTGGCGTGGAGATTGCGAGCAGAGATGTAACAGAGAGGGAAAAAAGAGGGATTAGTGGAGAGAGGAGAATGAAGAGAGGGAATGGGGAGAGAAAAAATGAGGCAAAAGAATAGTGAGTAAAATAAGAATATATACTTTTTTTTTCCAAAATATACTTTATTCATAAAAATCTGTAAAAATTACATTCCCGAACAGTTTAAAACAGCATCAAGTCAAAAAATACAAACAGTGCAAAGGTGATCAATTTCCTTCGATACAATCATGAGTTGCCTCACAACCCTTCCATTTCATTGTCATGCCATATACATTTTTACATTTACAGCACACAAAATTTCTCCGATACAGTTCGAGGGGTTTCCCATGGATCCAGCCCCTCAGTTCAGCTTGGTGGGGGGACCTTACACTGTGGTCTTTCCCCATTGAGCCTTTGCTGCGGCTGCCGCAAGCTTTAGTGCGTCCCTCAGCACGTAGTCCTGGACCTTGGAATGTGCCAGTCTGCAACATTCGGTGGTGGACAACTCTTTGCGCTGGAAGACCAGCAAGTTTCGGGCAGACCAAAGGGTGTCTTTCACCGAATTGATAGTCCTCCAGCAGCAGTTGATGATTGTCTCGGTGTGCGTCCCTGGGAACAGCACGTAGAGCACAGACCCCTGCGTTACAGAGCTGCTTGGGATGAACCTCGACAAAAATCACTGCATCTCTTTCCACACCTGCTTTGCAAAGACACATTCCAGGAATAGGTGGGCAACCGTCTCTTCCCCACCACAGCCACCACGGGGGCATTGTGCGGAGGGGGCGAGACTTTGGGCGTGCATGAAGGATCTGATGGGGAGGGCCCTTCTCACCACCAGCCAAGCTACATCTTGGTGCTTGTTTGAAAGTTCTGGTGATGAGGCATTCCGCCAAATGACTTTGACGGTCTGCTCGGGGAACCATCCGACAGGATCCACCATCTCCTTTTCCCGTAGGGCCTTGAGGACATTCAGTGCAGACCACCGCCTGATGGATCGGTGGTCAAAGGTGTTTTCCCGCAGAAACTGCTCCACGAAGGATAGGTGGTACGGCACGGTCCAACTGCATGGAGCGTTCCGCTGCAATTTGACCAGGCCCATCCTTCGCAACACCGGGGACAGATAGAACCTCAGCACGTAATGACACTTGGAGTTTGCGTACTGGAGGTCTACACACAGCTTGATGCAGCCACACACGAAGGTGGTCATCAGGATGAGGGTCACGTTGGGTACATTTTTCCCGCCCTTATCCAGAGATTTGAACATCGTGTCCCTCTGGACAAGAATATATACAATCACTTATCCATCTAGAATTGCACTTTTTTCAGAATCAATTTCTTTCATATCGTTAGCCCGATCAAAGATTCTATATGCTCTTTTAGTACATATGATCTCACTTTCAACATCATTTGTAAAAATTGTCCTTCTAAAATCCAAGTTCATTTCCCTACTACATGTTCTATATTCCACATAGTTAACCCTAACTTATTATCATATGACTCCCTTTTAAGTTTTGATTTATCAGTCTTTCTACAGACTGACCGGTGAGCCCAGAAAACAAAGAAAGACCAGAGAAAGAAAAATGCAAGAATGCAAATTGAGAGTGGAGAGAAAGAGAGCTGAATGATAACAGACCAGAGAGAGAGAACAGTGTAAGGCTAGAGACAGGGAGCAAAAGAGCAGTGTAACCCCAGAGAGTGAACAAAGATGAGAAAGACCAAAATGAAGCAGCACAGATTCAGGTCAGTAAGACCAGAGAGATTACACTGATAATATTTTGGATTGTATGCAAACCAGAAGTCAACTGCAACTCTTCAGAAAAGGTGACACTTTTGGGAGGTTTACAATCAGATCCACCAAAGTTTAACCCTGTGCCTAACTAGCATTTTTTTACAGCTCCATCATAGCCTCCCTGCTGTTATATTGCATGCCTCGGCTAATAAAGGCAAGTATCCTGTATGCCTTCCTAATCACCTTATCTAGCTATGCTGCTGCCTTCATTGATCTATGGACAAGTAAACAAAGGTCCCTCTGACCCTCGGTACTTCCTAGCGTCCTACCATCCATTGTGTATTCCCTTGCCTTGTTAGTCCTCCCAAAATGCATCACCTCAGACTCCTCAGGATTAAATTCCATTTGCCACTGCTCTGCCCATCTTACCCAGCCCATCTATATCGTCCCGTAATCTGAGGCATTCCTCCTCATTATTTATGACATCACCAATTTTCATGTCATCTGCGAACTTACTTATCATACCTGCTTTATTCATGTCTAAACCATTAATGTACACTACAAACAGCAAGGGTCCCAGCACCGATCCCTGTGGTACACCATTGGTCACAGGCTTCCACTCGCAAAAACAACCCTCGACCATCACCCTCTGCCTCCTGCCAGAAAGCCAATTTTGGATCCCATGGGCTCTTACCTTCTTGCCCAATCTCTCATGCGGGACCTTATGAAAAGCCTTACTGAAGTCCATGTAGACTACATCGACTGCTTTACCCTCATCTACACACCTGGTCAACTCCTCAAAAAATTCAATCAAATTTGTTAGACATGATCTCCCCCTGACAAAGCCATGCTGACTATCCCTGATTAACCCCTGCCTCTCCAAGTGGAGATTAATCCTGTCCCTTAGAATGTTTTCCAATCACCTGGTTTATCCCTGCTACCCTTCTTGAATAATGGTACACATTCGCTGTCCTCCAGTGGCCAGAGAGGATTTGAAAATTTGTGTCAGAGCCCCTGCTTTCTCCTCCCTTGCCTCACATAACAGCCTGGGATACATCTCATCTTGGCCTGGTGATTTATCCACTTTTAAGTCTGCTAAAACCTCTAATACGTCCTCCCTTTCGATGCTAATTTGTTCAAGTATATCACAATCCCCCTCACTGACCTCTACACCTACACTGTCCTTCTCCATAGTGAACACAGATGAAAAGTAATCATTTGAAACCTCACCTACGTCTTCCGGCTCCACACACTCTCGGTTGTCTAGTACCAGGAGCATAACCACTATGCTCCTCTACCCATTATGTAGCATTAAGTTTAAACCCCTCTTGTTTTGCTTTTTGATGCATGTTTCAAACCTTTTCTTCCACTGTGTCCTCCTTTAGTTTTGCAGTGATAGCTCAATGGCAGCACAGACATCCTTTGTGCTAGCAGCACGAATAGACTGTTTTAATTGAGTAGAGATTGCTGGAATAGTTCTCATTGCAACAACTTGCACTTATATCGAGAAACAGAGTTAACGTTTCAGGTCTGTGGCCTTCCATCAGAACTGTTGCAGTTCTGATGAAAGATCACAGACCTCAAACATTAACTCTGTTTCTCTCTGCACAGATGCTGCCAGACCTGCTGAGTATTTCCAGCACTTCCTATTTTTATTTCAGATTTCCAGCATCCGCAGCATTTTATTTTTAATTTATTGCACTTATATAGCACCTTTAACAGGTAAAACATCCTTAGATGCTTCACAGGAGCATTATCAAGCAAAATTTGACACTGGACCACACAAGGAGCCATTAAGAGAGGTGACCAAAAGCTTGGTCAAAGAGGTAGGTTTCAAGGAGTGTCTTACAGGAAGACAGAGAGAGGCGAAGAGGTTTGGAGGGGGAGCTCCGGAGATTAATGCTCAGGTAGCTGACGGCAGAATGAGTCCAGAATTGGAGGAGCTCAGAGATGTTGGAGGGTTGTAGAGCTGGAGGAGGTTACAGAAACAGGGAGGAGCGATGCCATGAAGGAATTTGAAAACAAGGATGAGAATTTTAAAACCGAAGTGTTACCGGACTGGAAGCCAATTTAGCTCAGCAAGCACAGAGGTGATAGGTAAAGAGGACTTAGTTAGGTAACGGTCTGCAGAGTTTTGGATAAGCTTAAGTTTATGTAAAGTGGAATACCAAAGATTCTCAGTGACAAAGAGGGATAGATAAGAAACAAATGAGCTGGGGTAGCTCAAACTGATATAAGTTGGCCATTGGAGGGAGAGTTGAGGTCACGATATGCTGGAAGGAGGGTTTTACAGAGATGGCACGAGGGTTTCTCTAAGACAAGCAAGAAGCAGAAGAATTCCAGGGAGAGAAATCTTAGAGACATTTAAGTGGGAGGAAGGGCCTGATGCATGTTGACAAAAGAGTAATAAGTGCAGAAACAAAGTGGCCAGATGGAGGAAAATAGCCAGTCCTGCTTAATTCACAGTTTGTCTATTGACAATTACTGGTAGATCTTGACATATGATATAGAGAGGAAAAGGAGGAGGTCCCACTGAGGGAATATCAGGAGTTAGGAGCTAAATTAAAAAGCAGGACTTTTCACCAATAAGGCTCTCCTCCGCCCTTTTGATTTTCCCTATTCTTTCTAAATACCTGATAACCTGGAATATTTAGCTCTCAATCATGGCCAGTTTGCAGCTATGTTTCAGTAATGGCAACCATGTCATACCCTCTAAGCTGTATCTGAGCCTGTAATTCACTCAATTTATTTCTTATCGTCCATGCGTTAGTATATAAACTCTTATTTAGACAAGAGACCCTCACCTTAATTTGTTTGTCCCTATGCCAGTTAGCACGTAGCTCGAGTAATAATCCTGAGATTACCACTCTCAAGGTCCTGCAGAAAGGTTGAATAGGGTGGTAAAAATTTCTTTAAATGAGGGGAGGGCTTAGTCAGAAACAATAGTAAAAATTATAGTTTAAAGATATAGAAAAGGGATAAGAAGAGAGATAAAAACAAGAAATGTTGGAAATACTCAGCAAGTCTGGCAGCATCTGTGGAGGGAATAGCAGAGTTAACGTTTCAGGTCAGTGACCTTTCTTCAGAACTGACAAATATTAGAAATTTAAAAGATTTCAAGCAAGTAAAGTGGGGGGTCGGGCAAGAGATAACAAAAGAGAAGGTGTTGATAGTGCTAAAAGACAAAGCGTTAGTACAGAGAGGGTGTGAATAGACAGTAAAGCACAGAGCACTCCAAGCACAAACATAAAAAAAAATTTAAAAAACAGAAACAGTGGGTAGGCACAGTAGAAACAAACCAAACACACTAAAAAACCTAAAATAAAATAACCAAATAAAAAAGAAAAAAATAACTAAACATAAAAAGGGGGAGCCCATCATGCTCTCAAATTATTGAATTCAATGTTCAGTCCGGCAGGCTGTAGCGTGCCTAATCGGTAAATGAGATGCTGTTCCTCGAGCTTGCATAGATGTTCGCTGGAACACTGCAGCAATCCCTGGACAGAGATGTGAACATGAGAGTGGGGGGCGGGTGTTGAAATGGCCAGCAACCGGAAGCTCGGGGTCATGCTTACGGACTGAGCAGAGGTGTTCCGCAAAGCGGTCACCCAATCTGCATTTGGTCTTTCCAATGTAGGGGAGACCACACTGTGAGCAGCGAATACAGTATACTAAATTGAAAGAAGTACAAGTAAATCGCTGCTTCACCTGAAAGGAGTGTTTAGGCCTTGGATAGTGAGGAGAGAGGAGGTAAAAGGACAGGTATTACACCTCCTGCAATTGCAGGGGAAGGTGCCGTGGGAAAGGGACGAGGTGGTGGGGGTAATGGAGGCGTGGACGAGGGTGTCGTGGATCGACCAATCCCTTCAGAATGCTGATGGGGAAGGGAGGGGATGATGCGTTCGGTAGTGGCATCATGCTGGATGTGGCGGAAGTAGTGGAGGATGATCCTTTGGCTGGTGGGGTGAAAAGTGAGGACAAGGGGAACCCTGTCGCGGTACTGGGAGGGAGGGGAAGGGGTGAGGGTAGAGGTGCGGGAAATGGGCCGGACACAGTTGAGGGCCGTGTCAACCACATTGGGGGGGAACCCTCGGTTGAGGAAAAAGGAAGACATATCAGAAGCACTGTCGTGGAAGATAGCATCATCAGAGCAGATGCGTCAGAGACGGAGAAACTGGGAGAATGTAATGGAGTCCTTACAGGAGGCAGGGTGTGAAGAAATGTAGTCGATGTAGCTGTGGGGGTTGGTGGGCTTATAATGAATATTAGTAGACAGCCTATCCCTGGAGATGGAGATAGAGAAGTCGAGGAAGGGAAGGGAAGTGTCGGAGATGGACCATTTGAAGGTGAGAGAAGGGTGGAAATTAGAAGCAAAATTGATAAAGTTTTCTAGTTCCGGGCGGGAGCAGGAAACAACACTGATACAGTCATCAATGTACCGGAAAAAGAGTTGGGGGAACGGGCCTGAGTAGGACTGAAACAAGAAATGTTCAACATATCCCACAAAAAGACAGGCATAACTAGGACCCATGCGGGTACCCATAGCAACACCTTTTACTTGAAAGAAGTGAGTGGGGTTTAAGGAGAAGTTGTTCAATGTGAGAACAAGTTCAGCCAGGCGGAGGAGAGTGGTGGTGGATGGGGACTGGTTGGGCCTCTGCTCAAGGAAGAAGCGGAGACCCCTCAAACCTTCCTGGTGGGGGATGGAGGTGTAGAGAGATTGGACGTCCATAGTGAAGAGGAGGCGCTTCGGGCCAGGAAACTGGAAATTGTCAAAATGACGTAGGGAGTCAGAAGAGTCATGGATGTAGGTGGAAAGAGACTAGACCAGGGGAGAAAAGATAGAGTCAAGATAGGAAGAAATAAGTTCAGTAGGGCAGGAACAGGCTGAAACAATGGGTCTGTTTGTGGATTTTGGGAAGGAGATAGAAGCGGGCTGTCAGGGGTTGCGAGACAATGAGATTGGATGCTGTAGAGGGAAGATCTCCAGAGGAGATGAGATCAGTGACAGTTCTGTGGACAGTAGCTTGATGTTCGGTGGTGGGGATAAGAACGGAGTTCAGGTCATAAAAAATTACATAGATACTCCAGTTAAGGGAATACTAAATAACTAAGATAGATCCAGCAGGAGTGACAAACAGGAAATATGTTAAGTTAAACGATGAGAAAGGCATCATCAGGGCTGAAGGACAGGTGAGGGTCTCTTGTCTAAATAAGAGTTTATATACTAACGCATGGAGGATAAGAAATAAATTGAGTGAATTCGAGGCTCAGATACAGGTTAGAGGGTATGACATGGTGGCCATTACTGAAACATGGCTGCAAACTTACATTAGGGGCAATTTTTACAATGGCCAATTTACCTATCAACCCGCAAGTCTTTGGCATGTGGGAGGAAACCGAAGCACCCGGAAGAAACCCATGCGGTCACGGGGAGAACTTGCAAACTCCGCACAGGCAGTACCCAGAAACGAACCCGGGTCGCTGGAGCTGTGAGACTGCGGTGCTAGCCACTGCACCACTGTGCCATCCGTTGACTGGGTTTAATTGACCTTCCTGCCCAGTCGCTTGTTGGGGGTTAATCTTGCCAATCTTTTCCAGTCCAATTCACCCCGCCCACTGCTGAGCCTGTGGAGTCTACCAGTGGATCAGCTGTCACTACCCCTCTATGCATCTCTCTCCAGAATGGCCATTCAGTTGTGAACAATGCCCTTGCCATCCATGAAAATATTGTGGATGATTGCATTGACATTATGGCCTTAATGGGATCCTAGCTGAGGGGTGATGACACCCCTAAATGAAACCTCCCTGCAGGGCTTCCACCAAATGCCCGCCAAGACCATCACGGTGGTGGTGTGGCGCTTATTACCAGGTCACACCTTTGTCTGACTCGCTACTCCTCTGGCATTTTCCCCTCCTTTGAGCATCTCACCTTGTTCCACCAATCTCATATCTCTTTCAAAATCATCTATTGCCCTCCCAAGTACAATGAAAATTTTCTCACTGTGTTACCTTCACTGCTTTCCTCCCTTAGCATCTGCACCAAAGTACGTCGCATCCTCAGTGATTTCAACCTACATCACATGGGCGGCACAGTGGCGCAGTGGTTAGCACTGCAGCCTCACAGCTGCAGGGACCCGGGTTCGATTCTGGGTACTGCCTGTGTGGAGTTTGCAAGTTCTCCCTGTGTCTGCGTGGGTTTTCTCCGGGTGCTCCGGTTTCCTCCCACAAGCCAAAAGACTTGCAGGTTGGTAGGTAAATTGGCCATTATAAATTGTCACTAGTATAGGTAGGTGGTAGGGAAATATAGAGACAGGTGGGGATGTTTGGTCGGAATATGGGATTAGTGTAGGATTAGTATAAATGGGTGGTTGATGGTCGGCACAGACTCGGTGGGCCGAAGGGCCTGTTTCAGTGCTGTATCTCTAATCTAATCTTAACTCATCATGTTTCCTCTCCTCTGTGTTCACTGCCCTCTTATCCTCGCTAAATCTCTCCCTCCAAGTAAACTCCCCAACCCATATTCACGGCAACAACCTCACATGATTTTGCTACTCTCGTTGTAGCAATCACAGATAAGGCCATCTCTGATCACTTCATGCAGGGAATTTTATGAGTGCCACAGCATTCCCAACAGCGGGACCGGAAATTGGCATAACATCCACTTCTGTCACATTTCCCATTTCACACGGGATTTTATATGTAAATTGACTGTGCAGTGACGGACACGGGGGACACATGGGATTATGCGGTGGGGCTGGCCTTTCATTGGTGGAACCCGCCATCACTCCCCAAGCAATATGATCGCCATAGATATAAAACATTCAGTGCTTGCAGCCTCAAGGATCAGCAGCCTTCCTTTCATGTAAGTATTTTCAGATTAACCTAAACTGAAGCTTTAACTTAATTCAAAATGTTTTTGCCTTCCTTATTTTGTGAACGTCACCACCAAGTTCACATCATTTATTTTACCTGCAGCCAAAGTGAGTCAGATGCCAGCCAGTAGGCAGAGACCAGCCCCACTGTTCACTGATGTCTCCCTGCAGTTTCTCTTCCAGGCAGATGGAGTCAGAAGACCCTCCCACCGCACCAACGTGTCGTGGATGGAGGTAGCAGAGGAAGTCTCGAACTACGGGGTGACATGCAGAGCATGAGTGCAGTGCCGCAAGTTCATCAATGATTTGGTGAGATCTGCAAGGTAAGTGGTCCTGTGAAGCAGCTCCGTTGTTTTCTTCCATGGCTCCATGTCTTTAAGGCAGAGGGTACGCAAGGAATGCAGTGGAATGCGGGAGCAGCCTTGGTGCCATTCACTAAATGATTTAGTGCCAAGATGAAGACTGGTATTGTTTATGTGCTTGGATGTGTCATGCGAAAGCCAATGCAGAATGAGTGATGTTGATGCATGTATGCAATGGTTGTGATGCACCATTTGCCATGTCATTAAATCTGCACTGTCTGCTGCAGGATAAATGAAGCCACAACCAGTGTAAACATCCTAGAACAGGAGGAGGGGTCCCACCCCCCATAACAAGAAAATTACACTTCTCCCCTTTCCACCTACAAAACATTTACCTTTCAAATATGACCTTTCCCCCGCCCCAAACTGAACAAAGTTTACAGGTCACTCCTTCCCACCACTGCAATAGCAGCTAGGCTGGAGGCAGGCTGCTGATCAGGTTGCCCTTTGACATGTGATAATTTCAGAGGGCATCCTCTGACTACCTGATGCCTGGAACGCCCCGGCTACCTGAGGGTTTCCTGCATAGGTGCAGGACTCTCATCAGGTGTTGCAGCTACTGGAGCTGGGTTGACTGGCAGAGGGGCTGAGAAGCTGCTGTCCACAATCACAGTGCCCTGAGGGGAGTGCCCAGCTATGGAGGTCAGCCTCTGCTTCTGCCTTTCAAGGCTCACTTGAACCTCCCTGCTGACTAGAGAAGGATGAGGAGCTGGAGAAGACTCCAGGAGCCCCGTCCTTCTCTCGCCTTGCCACTGTTGTGTCGAGCTTATGGCCAATGCAATGGTATGCAGGTCAGGGCACATCTGCGGAATTTGGCTGCCCATGAGGGTTGCTAACCTCTCGATGGAGGAAGCCATGCGCTCACATGCTTGAGCCATGGCAGCACTCATGGCATGGATGGACTCCTCCATTGTCTGCTCATGGCTGCGCATGGCCTCCGGCATCTCCACCAGATGTTGCCTTACCTCTCCCTGCAACTCCAGAATGCCCTGTGCTGTTGACACCAGAGGCCAGTCTTCAGCCGGGGGCTCAGCATGGGCCTGGCCATCCACAGTCCTCTGACTGTCAGAGGCCTCGGCTGTCTCAGTCTCAGCCAGCTGCTTGGGTGTGTGCGCGCAGAGTTCTCACCAGCTTGTGACCCTGATTCTAAAGCCGAACATAAACCCACCAAGGTGAAACTATCTGCGCTAGTGGAAGGTGCAGGAGAGTCATGTGATGGTGCATTGTCTGACTGCTCCTCCTCAGAGGGTGATGGCTGTCCCCCTTCTGCTGGAGTCTCCTGTGGACACTGACCTACATGAGAGAACACAAACAGCGTGGGTTAGGAATTGTAGATCTTGTCATGATAACCATGGATGATGTGGATTTCCAGAAGTCTGTTGGATTTCGATTGAAGACAATCATCAGTCTCATGTGTGGAGACTCCAGTCTCATCATCCACTACTGAGCGGCCGTCCTGGGTCCCTGCCAACTCCAGTGCTTCATTCTCAGGTGCTGAGTGAGACCATATGTCTGCAATTCCTCCGCCAGTCTGCGAGGTCTCCCTGTTATTATGGACCCATTTGTCCTGCAAGTGGAAAGAGGGAGATAGTCAAACTTCACAGGAAGAGCTACAGGACAGGTATGCTAATGACAGCTCCTCATCCCCTACAGGGCTTTCCTCTGTGGCTCATCCCCACATCAGCTGTGAAAGAAGGTCTCCTATGGCCAAGGTGCAGCCATGCATCTGGCAGGATGTTTTGATGCCTAACCCCTTTACCAGAGCCTTTGTGGTGCCTCCCTCCCCCATGTCACACAGCCTCCTGAGTAGCCCCATGCAATCCCCAAAAATGAGAGTGGTATGTAGCACTCACCTTGGCAGAAGGATCTTGTTCCATTATCTTATCCTGTAGCTTTACTGATTTAAAAACCATGAAATAATGTGACAGAACAGCCAGTAGAGGGAATCCTTTAGCATCAGCACATCCTCTGTAAAAGATACTGCCAACAGGTGTCTGAGGAGTTTCCCTCTTAGAACAAAATAACCCAATAGGATCAGTGCCATCCAACCCTAGTCAGTGTTTAGCCCCTAACTGTTCTCTGGATCCTGAGAACCCAAGTGGCAGCCAGAGCAAAATGTATCAGCATTCTGTTGGATATCACTGTGATGAAAATGACACATGGCTTTTCTCCCTCTCCAAATAGCAGAAAATTGCTATATTACTTTAGCAAAGTGATAGACCTTTATAATTTGCATAATGATAGTGTCTTGGTTTCCCCACGTGCAACACACAAGTTGGTGGTTTTCAAAAAGAAAAAAAGATATTTACTTTGCATTTCATATTCCGCTTTCCAAAAGTATTTCTAGAACGTTTTTTTAATTTTTATACCTTAAAGAGGAAATTTCGTTTTGAATTTCTCAGAAGCTACATCTGAAAGAGTCATTGCGCTAAATTTTAATCTGGTTTGGGAGTAGATGGGCAGTTAAAACCGGTGAAATTGACAGCATATCAGAAAGCCAGCTCTGACTTCTTGGTTTCTGTCCAGAGCGATAGGCTGTGTGCATGCAACCCCCTCGGGAGACGCAGGTTTTCGATTACTATATGTTAATTGCCAGAGCTGGCAGGCAGCCATAAAGGCGGGGCTAAAGTGTGGCGAATTGAAGAGACTTAGCAGTTGTCAGGAAAAAAGACAGAGGCGCAAGGGGAGAGCCAACTGTGTAACAGCCCCGACAAACAAATTTTTCTGCAGCACCTGTGGAAGAGCCTGTCACTCTAGAATTGGCCTTTATAGCCACTCCAGGCGCTGCTCCACACACCACTGACCACCTCCAGGCGCTTACCCATTGTCTCTCGAGATAAGGAGGCCAAAGAAGAATTGTTCAATTAGGGCAATATTTCAACTCATTTTTGACTTTAAAGTTGGGTCCATGGGTTTCTCAGGCTTCCTGAAACTCACCAGTGAAAGCACTGCGGCGATTGAGGTGGCTGAATCAATCTCAGGGATACATGCTGATAAGTACTCAGTAGCCACAGCAACTTTCTTACCTGTTAGTGGGAAAGAGTTTGTTCACAGCACTTTTGCTGAGAAGTTACCTTCTACACTTTGGAAGTAACTTTCTACACTTTGGAAGTTTGTTCTGTCACATCATGATGGATGCCACCTGTGCTGTCTTAGATTGATGACCAACAACAGCACCAGCAGCCTGTTGTCACAGACCTGTAGCTGCATACTAGATAGAAGTCCAGCAGAGAGGGGATCAGCAGAGAGGTATAGCCCACAGGGTCTACCGGCATGTTTCCTTGACATGTCTGAATGTCCATGTGTCAGGGAGCTTAGGATATCACATCAGGTGATGTCAGACTTCTGCAGCCTCCGAGCAGACTTGCTGCCTCATGGACGTGTGTTACCAGTGGCTGTCAAAGTCACCACCGCCCTCAACCCTTTTACCCCCGGATGCTTCCAGAACACTGCCGCAGACATATGTAGGATATCCCAGTGCGCACCCACTAATGCATAAAACTGGTGACTGATGTTTGTTTTTGCCAGGGCTACCAATTATGTTAATGTTGGCTGCATTGATGCCAGTCAGAATGAGCGGGTGCTCAGCTTTTCAGCTGTGGGTGGATTCCCATAGGTACAGGCCATAATTGACTGCACATATATTGTAATCCAAGCATCCCCAGAACAGCCAGGAGTATTTCTAATACTGCAAGAACTTCCACTCCATCAGTGTACAGCTGGTGTGGAATCACAAAAAGTGTGTGCAAAATTCCCGGGCAGCTGCCATGATGCTTTTGTGCTGTGGCTGTCCAAGCTTCTCAATTTCTTTGAACCTGGAAACAGACTTAAAGAGTGGAGGCTAGGTGACAAGGGATACCAACTGCAAATATGACTCAGGACACCTGTCACAAACCTGACCAATGAATTCCCACAGCACCACAATGAATGCCATATCACCACCAGATATGTGATTGAACAGCCCATCAGCATTCTGAAGATGCAGTTCAGGTGTCTTGTTAGATCTGGAGGTGCCGTTCAATATGCACCAGCCAGGATCTCCAGAATGGTGATGGTTTGCTGTGCTCTGCACAACAGTGAGGCTTGGACCTGCAGGAGGAAAAAGGTGAAAACTCAGATTCTCCTCAGATGATTCAGAAGGGAAGAAGTGTGATGAGGGAGATGCATCCCCAGCTTCTCAGATTGCTGTCCATAATGCCAAGGATGCCCTTATGATTGCCATGATCTTATCGAATGGCGGAGCAGGCTCGAGGCACCGAATGGCCTATCCCTGCTCCTATCTCTTATGCTCTTAAGCAATGTTCACTTAGGTTGCAGCAATGGATCCATGTCACCAGAAAATGCAATGGCCACTCACCCCCGTGTCACCCTCATGCCACTGACACAAAGCAGCCCTGCAACCAAACACCCCTCAAACAACACCACCCCCCTGCCCCCAACCACCCCTCCCACCCCCTCGCAACCCATAATCACCATCATTCCTGTCTTTGAATTTATCATCAAGCAAGTTCGAAGGCCATTTATTGCTCAACGCCCAAGCATGGACAAGACAGGAAAGTGGTGAAGAAGTACTATTGTACTCACCTTTCTTCACCTGCTTGGGTCGTCAAACCACCTTCTGCACTGAATCTAGGATTGTGGCATTACGGCACCTGGTGTTAATCTCCTCCACTACCTCTAACCATGCCTTCTTGATCTATGCTGCAGCTTTCCAATGCTATGGAAGAATATCTCTCTCCTACTTTTCACAGCCCCCAGAAGCAGATCCAGGGAGGCATCAGTGAAATGGGTGCAGCCAACTCCAACTCCTTCAACTTGCATGTTTGTAGTGACCCTCTAAATACTGGAATTGAGATTGCGTCATGCAGGTCCACATCACAACCACTGTCGCTGCTTGGACTGGAAACCTCGAAGTAAAATAAAAATAAGGTGGCTCTCATTGCAGCAGCTTTTTCGGGAGCAGAGAGTGCGAGCGAGTGAGCAGCTGGGAAGGTCAGTTTAAAGTAAACTTAATTTCCTTTTGTTTTCGGCGGAGACCAGGGGGCTGCTGGGTAAGTAAAACCCTATATATTTGGGCCGTTTAAAATAACCTGCCTTTCATTGCAGCAGCTTTTTCGGGAGCAGAGAGTGCGAGCGAGTGAGCAGCTGGGAAGGTCAGTTTAAAGTAAACTTAATTTCCTTTTGTGTTCGGCGGAGACCAGGGGGCTGCTGGGTAAGTAAAACCCTATATATTTGGGCCGTTTCTGAACCCGAGACACTACACCTGTAGTGTCTCCCACCCGCCCTCCTCCTCTAACCAAAAAAAAAGGACTCGGTGGTGTGTAGATAAGGTAAGGCTTTTTCTATTTCTCTTTTTTGTTTTATCGTGTGATTGGTTAAAAACTTTAAGTTCCTTTTTCATTTCACTAAGTTTAAGCTTAAGATTAAAAATGGCAGGAGATCTCAGACCCGTGACATGCTCCTCTTGCTCAATGTGGGAGTTCAGGGACACGGCTGATGTCCCTGACTCCTTCACGTGCAGGAAGTGTGTCTAGCTGCAGCTCTTGTTAGACCGCATGACGGCTCTGGAGCTGCGGATGGACTCACTTTGGAACATCCGCGATGCTGAGGAGGTCGTGGATAGCACGTTTAGCGAATTGGTCACACCACAGATTAGGATTGCTGAGGGAGAAAGGGAATGGGTGACCAAAAGGCAGAGAAAGAGCAGGAAGGCAGCGCAGGTGTCCCCTGCAGTCATCTCCCTCCACAACAGGTATACCGTTTTGGATACTGTTGAGGGAGATGGCTCACCAGGGGAAGGCAGCAGTAGCCAGGTTCATGGCACCGTGGCTGGCTCTGCTGTTCAGAAGGGCGGGAAAAAGAGTCGAAGGGCTATAGTCATAGGGGATTCGATTGTAAGGGGAGTAGATAGGCGGTTCTGTGGTCGAAAACGAGACTCCCGATTGGTATGTTGCCTCCCAGGTGCACGGGTCAGGGATGTCTCAGATCGGCTGCAGAACATTCTGAAGGGGGAGGGTGAACAGCCAGTTGTCGTTGTGCACATAGGCACCAATGATATAGGTAAAAAACGGGATGAGGTCCGACAAGCAGAATTTAGGGAGTTAGGAGCCAAGTTAAAAAGTAGGACCTCAGAGGTAGTAATCTCAGGATTGCTACCAGTGCCACGTGATAGTCAGAGTAGAAATGAAAGAATAGTCAGGATGAATGCGTGGCTTGAGAGATGGTGCAGGAGGGAGGGGTTCAGATTTCTGGGACATTGGGACCGGTTCTGGGGGAGGTGGGACTATTACAAATTGGATGGTCTACACCTGGGCCGGACTGGAACCAATGTCCTTGGGGGTGCTTTTGCTAACGCTGTTGGGGAGGGTTTAAACTAATGTGGCAGGGGGATGGGAACCAAATGAGGTCAGTGGAGAGTAAGGATGTAGTAACTAAAGCCTGTAAGGAACTAGATAATGAAGTTAGCGTGACTAAGGGAAAGAGTAGGCAGGGAACAGATGATGAAAGCAAAGGGACTGGTGGTCTGAGGTGTATTTGTTTTAATGCAAGAAGTGTAGTAGGTAAGGCAGATGAACTTCGGGCTTGGATTAGTACCTGGGAGTATGATGTTATTGCTATTACTGAGACTTGGTTAAGGGAAGGGCATGATTGGCAACTAAATATCCCAGGATACCGATGCTTCAGGCGGGATAGAGAGGGAGGTAAAAGGGGTGGAGGAGTTGCATTACTGGTCAAAGAGGATATCACAGCTGTGCTGAAGGAAGGCACTATGGAGGACTCGAGCTGTGAGGCAATATGGGCAGAACTCAGAAATAGGAAGGGTGCGGTAACAATGTTGGGGCTGTACTACAGGCCTCCCTACAGCAAGTGTGAGATAGAGGTACAAATATGTAAACAGATTATGGAAAGCTGTAGGAGCAACAGGGTGGTGGTGATAGGAGATTTTAATTTTCCCAACATTGACTGGGATTCACTTAGTGTTAGAGGTCTAGACGGAGCAGAATTTGTAGGGAGCAACCAGGAGGGTTTTCTAGAGCAGTATGTAAATAGTCCAACTCGGGAAGGGGCCAAACTGGACCTGGTGTTGGGGAATGAGCCGGGCCAGGTGGTTGACGTTTCAGTAGGGGACTACTTTGGGAATAGTGATCACAATTCCGTAAGTTTTAGAATACTCATGGACAAAGACGAGAGTGGTCCTAAAGGAAGAGTGCTAAATTGGGGGAAGGCCAACTATACCAAAATTCGGCAGGAGCTGGGGAATGTAGATTGGGAGCAGCTGTTTGAAGGTAAATCCACATTTGATATGTGGGAGGCTTTTAAAGAGAGGTTGATTAGCGTGCAGGAGAGACATGTTCCTGTGAAAATGAGGGGTAGAAATGGCAAGATTAGGGAACCATGGATGACAGGTGAAATTGTGAGACTAGCTAAGAGGAAAAAGGAAGCATACATAAGGTCTCGGCGGCTGAAGAAAGATGAAGCTTTGAAAGAATATCGGGATTGTAGGCGCAATCTGAAACGAGGAATTAAGAGGGCTAAAAGGGGTCATGAAATATCTTTAGCAAACAGGGTTAAGGAAAATCCCAAAGCCTTTTACTCATATATAAGGAGCAAGAGGGTAACTAGAGAAAGGATTGGCCCACTCAAGGACAAAGGAGGAAAGTTATGCGTGGAGTCAGAGAAAATGGGTGAGATTCTAAATGAGTACTTTGCATCGGTATTCACTGAGGAGAGGGACATGACGGATGTTGAGGTTAGGGACAGATGTTTGATTACTCTAGGTAAAGTCGGCATAAGGAGGGAGGAAGTGTTGGGTATTCTAAAAGGCATTAAGGTGGACAAGTCCCCAGGTCCGGATGGGATCTATCCCAGGTTACTGTGGGAAGCGAGAGAGGAAATAGTTGGGGCCTTAACAGATATCTTTGCAACTTCCTTAAACACGGGTGAGGTCCCGGAGGACTGTAGAATTGCTAATGTTGTCCCCTTGCTTAAGAAGGGTAGCAGGGATAATCCAGGTAATTATAGACCGGTGAGCCTGACGTCAGTGGTAGGGAAGCTTCTGGAGAAGATACTGAGGGATAGGATCTATTCCCATTTGGAAGAAAATGGGCTTATCAGTGATAGGCAACATGGTTTTGTGCAGGGAAGGTCATGTCTTACCAACTTAATAGAATTCTTTGAGGAGGTGACAAAGTTGGTTAATGAGGGAAGGGCTGTAGATGTCGTATACATGGACTTCAGTAAGGCGTTTGATAAGGTTCCCCATGGTAGGCTGATGGAGAAAGTGAAGGCGCATGGTGTCCAAGGTGTACTCGCTAGATGGATAAAGAACTGGCTGGGCAACAGGAGACAGAGAGTAGCAGTGGAAGGGAGTTTCTCAAAATGGAGACGTGTGACCAGTGGTGTTCCACAGGGATCCGTGCTGGGACCACTGTTGTTTGTGATATACATAAATGATTTGGAGGAAAGTATAGGTGGTCTGATTAGCAAGTTTGCAGACGACACTAAGATTGGTGGAGTAGCAGATAGTGAAGGGGACTGTCAGAGAATACAGCAGAATATAGATAGACTGGAGAGTTGGGCAGAGAAATGGCAGATGGAGTTCAATCAGGGCAAATGCGAGGTGATGCATTTTGGAAGATCTAATTCAAGAGTTAACTATACAGTAAATGGAAAAGTCCTGGGGAAAATTGATGTCCAAGAGATTTGGGTGTTCAGGTCCATTGTTCCCTGAAGGTGGCAACGCAGGTCAATAGAGTGGTCAAGAAGGCAAACGGCATGCTTTCGTTCATCGGACGGGGTATTGAGTACAAGAGTTGGCAGGTCATGTTACAGTTGTATAGGACTTTGGTTCGACCACATTTGGAATACTGCGTGCAGTTCTGGTCGCCACATTACCAAAAGGATGTGGATGCTTTGGAGAGGGTGCAGAGGAGGTTCACCAGGATGTTGCCTGGTATGGAGGGCGCTAGCTATGAAGAGAGGTTGAGTAGATTAGGATTATTTTCATTAGAAAGACGGAGGTTGAGGGGGGACCTGATTGAGGTGTACAAAATCATGAGAGGTATAGACAGGGTGGATAGCAAGAAGCTTTTTCCCAGAGTGGGAGATTCAATTACTAGGGGATACGAGTTCAAAGTGAAAGGGGAAAAGTTTAGGGGGGATATGCGTGGAAAGTTCTTTACGCAGAGGGTGGTGGGTGCCTGGAACGCGTTGCCAGCGGAGGTGGTAGACGCGGGCATGATAGCGTCTTTTAAGATGTATCTAGACAGATACATGAAATGGGCAGGAAGTAAAGAGATACAGACCCTTAGAAAATAGGCGACAGGTTTAGATAGAGGATTTGGATCGGCGTAGGCTTGGAGGGCCGAAGGGCCTGTTCCTGGGCTGTGAGTTTCTTTGTTCTTTGAGTTAAAAAGCCATTGGTAGTCACACTGCACTTAGTTCTGGGTTTCCCGTCCATAATCGGACATCTTCACTCCCAGGGTATCGCAAACGTAACATCAGGGCAATTGTCACAGATTTTTCAATTATTGGTACACATTAGACTTGAATGATTAGAAATGTGTGTTAAACATGCTCAGATGGAAGTGTGTTGTTTGCATACAATTTTCCGAAGTCAGTTCATTAACATATCTTCAGATGCAGATTTGAATAAATGCAGAGAACTCACAAATGGTAAGAGGGAAAATTGCATGCAAGTGATATTTATAGGGATGGAGTCAATTAAAGGGGGCTATAAGAATAGGGGGACCAAAATTCTGAAAGTTTTTCAATAAGATCAGAAAGTATCTCATTCAAAGAATAAAGAACAGTACAGCACAGGAACAGGCCATTCGGCCCTCCAAGCCTGCGCCGATCATGATGCCTGTCTAAACGAAAGCCTTCTGCACTTGCGGGGTCTGTATCCCTCTATACCCATCCTATTCATGTATTTGTCAAGATGCCTCTTAAACGTCGCTATGGTACCTGTTTCCACCACCTCCCCCGGCAGCAAGTTCCAGGCACTCACCACCCTCTGTGTAAAAAACTTGTCTCGCACATCCCCTCTAAACTTTGCCCCTCGCACCTTAAACCTATGTCCCCTAGTAACTGACTCTTTCCCCCTGGGAAAAAGCTTCTGATTATCCACTCTGTCCATGCCACTGATAACTTTGTAAACCTCTATCAGGTCGCCTCTCCACCTCCGTCGTTCCAGTGAAAACAATCCGAGTTTATCCAATCTCTCCTCATAGCTAATACCTTCCAGACCAGGTAAACTTCCTGGTCAACCTCTTCTGTACCGTCTCCATGCCTCCACATCCTTCTGGTAGTGTGGCGGTAGTGGTGTTATCACTGGACTAGTAACCCAGAGACCCAGGGTATTTCTCTGGGGACATGGGTTCGAATCCCACCACAGCAGAAGGTGGAATTTGAATTTAATTAATAAATCTGGAATTAAAAGCTAGTCTAATGATGGCCATGAAACCATTGTCGATTGTTGTAAAAACCCATCTGGTTCACTAATGTCCTTTAGGGAAGGAAATCTGCTGTCCTTACCTGGTCTGGCCTACATGTGACTCCAGACCCACAGCAAGGTGATGAACTCTTACATGCCCTCTGAAATGGCCAAGCAAGCCACTCAGTTGTACCTACCCGCTACGAAGCCAATAAAAAGAAATGAAACCGGACGGACCACCCGGCATCGACCTAGGCACTGGAAACGACAACGGCAAACCCAGCCCTGTCGACCCTGCAAAGTCCTCCTTACTAACATCTGGGGGCTTGTGCCAAAGTTGGGAGAGCTGTCCCACAGACTAGTCAAGCAAGAGCCTGACATAGTCATACTCATGGAATCATACCTTACAGACAATGTCCTAGACTGCCATCACCATCCCCGGGTATGTCCTATCCCACCGACAGGACAGACCCACTAGAGGTGGTGGGACAGTGGTATACAGTAGGGAGGGAGTTGCCCTGGGAGTCCTCAACATCGACTCCAGACCCCATGAAGTCTCATGGCATCAGGTCAAACATGGGCAAGGTAACCTCCTACTGATTACCATCTACCGCCCTCCCTCAGCTGATGACTCCACCATGTTGAACACCACTTGGAGGAAGCACTGAGGGTGGCAAGGGCACAAAATGTACTCTGGGTGGGGGACTTCAATGTCCATCACCAAGAGTGGCTCGGTAACACCACTACTGACTGAGCTGGCCGAGTCCTAAAAGATGTAGCTGCTAGACTGGGTCTGCGGCAGGTGGGGGGGAACCAACACGAGGGGAAAACATACTTGACCTCATCCTCACCAATCTGCCTGCTGCAGATGCTTCTGTCCATAACTGTATTGGTAGGAGTGACCACCGCACAGTCCTTGTAGAGACGAAGTCCCGCCTTCACATTGAGGATACCGTCCGTCGTGTTGTGTGGCACTATCACCGTGCTAAATGGGATAGATTTCGAACAGATCTAGCAATGCAAAACTGGGCATCCATGAGGCGCTGTGGGCCATCAGCAGCAGCAGAATTATACTCAACCACAATCTGTAACCTCATGGCCCGGCATATCCCCCACTCTACCATTACCATCAAGCCAGGAGACCAACCCTGGTTCAATGAAGAGTGCAGGAGGGCATGCCAGGAGCAGCACTAGGCATACCTCAAGATGAGGTGTCAACCTGGTGAAGCTACAACACAGGACTATCTGCGTGCCAAACTGCGTAAGCAGCATGCGATAGACAGAGCTAAGCGATCCCATAACCAACGGATCAGATCGAAGCTCTGCAGTCCTGCCACATCCAGCCGTGAATGGTGGTGGACAATTAAATAACTAACTGGAGGAGGTGGCTCCACAAATATCCCCATCCTCAATGATGGGGGAGCCCAGCACATCAGTGCGAAAGACAAGGCTGAAGCATTTGTAACAATCTTCAGCCAGAAGTGCTGAGTTGATGATCCATCTTGGCCTCCTCCTGAAGACCCCAGCATCACAGATGCCAGACTTCAGCCAATTCGATTCACTCCGCGTGATATGGGCGGCACAGTGGCGCAGTGGTTAGCACTGCAGCCTCACAGCTCCAGGGACCCGGGTTTGATTCTGGGTACTGCCTGTGCGGAGTTTGCAAGTTCTCCCTGTGACCGCGTGGGTTTTTGCCAGGTGCTCCGGTTTCCTCCCACAGCCAAAGACTTGCAGGTGATAGGTAAATTGGCCATTGTAAATTGCCCCGAGTGTAGGTAGGTGGTAGAGAATACGGAATTACTGTAGGGTTAGTATAAATGGGTGGTTGTTAGTCGGCACAGACTCGGTGGGCCGAAGGGCCTGTTTCAGTGCTGTATCTCTAAATAAATAAAATAAAAATAAATAAATACAATATCAAGAAACGACTGAAGGCACTGGATACTGCAAAATCTATGGGCCCTGACAATATTACGGCAAAAATACTGAAGACCTGTGCTCCAGAACTTGCCGCGCCCCTAGCCAGGCTGTTCCAGTACAGCTACAACACTGGCATCTACCCTGCAATGTGAAAAATTGCCATGGTATGTCCTGTACACAAAAAGCAGGACAAGTCCAACCCAGTTAATTACCACCCCATCAGCCTACTCTCAATCATCAGTAAAGTGATGGACGGTGTCATCAACAGTGCCATCAAGCGGCACTTGCTAAGTAATAACCGGCTCAGTGACGCTCACTTTGGGCTCCGCCAGGGCCACTCAGCTCCTGACCTCATTACAACCTTTGTTCAAACATGGACAAAAGAGCTGAACTCAACAGATGAGATGAGAGTGACTGCCCTTGACATCAAGGCAGCATTTGACCAAGTATGGCATCAAGGAGCCCTCGCAAAACTGAGGTCAATGGGAATAAGGGGGAAAACCCTCCGCTGGCTGGAGTCATACCTAGCGCAAAGGAAGATGGTTGTGGTTGTTGGAGGTCAATCATCTGAACTCCAAGACATCACTGCAGGAGTTCCTCAGGGTAGTGTCCTGGGCCCAACCATCTTTAGCTGTTTCATCAATGACCTTCCTTCAATCATAAGGTCAGAAGTGAGGATGTTCGCCGATGATTGCGCAATGTTCAGCACCATTCGTGGCTCCTCAGAATCTGAAGCAGTCAATGTAGAAATGCAGCAAGACCTGGACAATATCCAGGTTTGGGCTGATAAGTGGCAAGTAACATTCGTGCCACATAAGTGCCAGGCAATGACCATCTCCAACAAGAGAAAATCTAACCATCTCCCCTTGACATTCAACAGCATTACCATCACTGAATCCCCCACTATCAACATCCTCGGGGCTACCATTGACCAGAAACTGAACTGGAGTAGCCATATAAATACCGTGGCTGCAAGAGCAGGTCAGAGGCTAGGAATCCTGAGGCGAGTAACTCACCTCCTGACTCCCCAAAGCCTGTCCACCATCCACAAGGCACAAGTCAGGAGTGTGATGGAGTACTCTCCACTTGCCTGGATGGGTGCAGCTCCAACAACACTCAAGAAGCTCGACACCATCCAGGACAAAGCTGCCCGCTTGATTGGCACCCCATCTACAAACATTCACTCCCTCCACTACCGACACACAGTGGCAGCTGTATGTACCATCTACAAGATGCAATGCACCAAGGCTCCTTAGACAGCACCTTCCAAACCCGCAACCTCTACCAACGAGAAGGACAAGGGCAGCAAATACATGGGAACACCACCACCTGCAAGTTCCCCTCCAAGTCACACACCATCCTGACTTGGAACTATATCGCCGTTCCTTCACTGTCTCTGGGTCAAAATCCTGGAACTCCCTTCCTAACAGCACTGTGGGTGTACCTACCTCACATGGACTGCAGTGGTTCAAGAAGGCAGCTCACCACCACCTTCTGAAGGGCAATTAGGATGGGCAATAAATGCTGGCCTGGCTATTGACGCCCACATCCCATGAATGAATTTAAAAAAAAACTGTGCGCAATATTCCAAGTGTGGCCTAACTAAAGTTCTGTACAGCTGCAGCATGACTTGCCAATTTTTATACTCTATGCCCTGACCAATGAAGGCAAGCATGCCGTATGCCTTCTTGACTACCTTATCCAACTGCCACTTTCAATGATCTGTGTACCTGTACGCCCAGATCTCTCTGCCTGTCAATATTCCTAAGGGTTCTGCCATTTACTGTATACTTCCCACCTGTATTAGACCTTCAAAAATGCATTACCTCACATTTGTCCTGATTAAACTCGATCTGCCATTTCTCCACCCAAGTCTCCAACCGATCTATATCCTGCTGTATCCTCTGACAATCCTCATCACTATCCGCAACTTCACCAACCTTTGTGTCGTCCGCAAACTTTCTAATCAGACCAGCTACATTTTCCTCCAAATCATTTATATATAATACAAACAGCAAGGGTCCCAGCACTGATTCCTGTGGAACACCACTAGTCACAGCCCTCCATTCAGAAAAGCACCCTTCCACTGCTACCCTCTGTCTTCTATGACCGAGCCAGTTCTGTATCCATCTTGCCAGCATACCGGTGATCCCATGTGACTTCACCTTTTGTACCAGTCTGCCATGAGGGACCTTGTCAAAGGCTTTACTGAAGTCCACATCCTGCATCCTTTCTTCATCAATCATCTTTGTCACTTCCTCAAAAAACTCAATCAAGTTAGTGAGACATGACGTCCCCTTCACAAAATCATGCTGCCTCTCGCTAATAAGTCCATTTGTTTCCAAATGGAAGTAAATCCTGTCCCGAAGAAACCTCTCCAATAATTTCCCTACCACTGACGTAAGGCTCACCGGCCTGTAATTTCCTGGATTATCCTTGCTACCCTTCTTAAACAAAGGAATAACATTGGCTATTCTCCAGTCCTCTGGGACCTCACCTGTCGCCAATGAGGATACAAAGATTTCTGTCAAGGCCCCAGCAATTTCCTCCCTTGCCTCCCTCAGTATTCTCTGGTAGATCCCATCAGGCTCTGGGGACTTATCGACCTTAATGTTTTTCAGGACGCCCAACACCACCTCCTTTTTGATATCGACATGACCCAGACTATCTGCACTCCCTTCCCTAGACTCATCATCCACAAAGTCCTTCTCCTTGGTGAATACTGATGCAAAGTCCTCATTTAGTACCTCGCCCATTTCCTCTGGCTCCACGCATAGATTCTCTCCTCTGTCCTTGAGTGGGCCAACCCTTTCCCTGGCTACCCTCTTGCTGTTTATATATGTATAAAAAGCCTTGGGATTCACCTTAATCCTGTTTGCCAATGACTTTTCATGACCCCTTTTAGCCCTCCTGACTCCTTGCTTAAGTTCCTTCCTACTTTCTTTATATTCCTCAAGGGCTTTGTCTGTTCCCAGCCTTCTAGCCCTTACGTATGCTTCCTTTTTCTTTTTGACTAGGCTCACAATATCCCGCGTTATCCAAGGTTCCCGAAACTTGCCAAACTTATCCTTCTTCCTCACAGGAATATGCCAGTCCTGATTCTAATCAACTGACGTTTGAAAGACTCCCACATGTCAGATGTTGATTTACCCTCAAACAGCCGCCCCGAATCTAAATTCTTCAGTTCCTGCCTAATATTGTTATAATTAGCTTTCCCCCAATTTAGCACCTTCACCCGAGGACTACTCTTATCCTTATCCACAAGTACCTTAAAACTTACTGAATTATGGTCACTGTTCCCGAAATGCACCCCTACTAAAACTTCGACCACTTGGCCGGGCTCATTCCCCAATACCAGGTCCAGTACGGCCCCTTCCCTAGTTGGACTATCAACATATTGTTTCAAGAAGCCCTCCTTACAAATTCTGTCCGATCCAAGCCCCTAGCACTAAGTTTATCCCAGTCAATATCGGGGAAGTTAAAATCACCCACCACAACAACCCTGTTACTTTTACATCTTTCCAAAATCTGTCTACATATCTGCTCCTCTACCTCCCGCTGGCTGTTGGGAGGCCTGTAGTAAACCCCAACATTGTGACTGCACCCTTCCTATTCCTGATCTCTACCCATATTGCCTTGCTGCATGATCCCTCGGAGGTGTCCTTCCATCGTACAGCTGTGATATTCTCCTTAACCAGTAATGCAATTCCCCCACCCCTTTTACATCTCCCTCTATCCTGCCTGAAGCATCTAAATCCCGGAACATTTAGCTGCCAATCCTGTCCTTCCCTCAACAAATTTCTGTAATAGCAACAACATCATAGTTCCAAGCACTAATCCAAGCTCGAAGTTCATCTGCCTTACCTGTTATACTTCTCACATTGAAACAAATGCACTTCAGACCACCAGTCCCGCTGTGCTCAACAACATCTCCCTGCCTGCTCTTCCTCTTAGTCTTACTGGCCTTATTCACTAGTTCTCCCTCAGTGATTTCATTTGCTGTCCTACTGCTCTGATTCCCACCCCCCTGCCACACTAGTTTAAACCCTCCCGAGTGACGCTAGCAAACCTCGCAGCAGGATATTTGTGCCCCTCCAGTTTAGATGCAACCCGTCCTTCTTGTACAGGTCCCACCTTTCCCGGGAGAGATCCCAATGGTTCAGATATCTGAAACCCTCCCTCCTACACCAGCTGTTCAGCCACGTATTTAGCTGCACTATCTTCCTATTTCTAGCCTCACTGGCACGTGGTACAGGGAGTAATCCCGAGATTACAACCCTAGAGGTCCTGTCTTTTAACTTTCTACCGAACTCCCTAAACTCCCCCTGCAGGACCTCGTCACTCTTACTGCCTATATCGTTAGAACCAATGTGTACCACAACATCTGGCTGTTCACCCTCCCCCTTCAGAATGCCCCCTGTCCGTTCAGAGACATCCTTGATCCTGGCACCAGCGAGGCAACATACCATCCTGGAGTCTCTTTCACGTCCACAGGAGCGCCTGTCTGTGCCCCTGACTATAGAGTCCCCTATAACTATTGCTCTTCTGCACTTTGTCCCTCCCTGCTGAACAACAGAGCCAGCCATGGTGCCACTGCTGTGGCTGCTGCTGTTGTTTTCCCCTGATAGGCCATCCCCCCCCCAACAGTATCCAAAACGGTATACTTGTTAGAGAGGGGGACAGCCACAGGGGATTCCTGCACTGACTGCCTGCCCCTTCTAGCGGTCACCCATCTATCTGCCTGCACCTTGGGTGTAACCACGTCTCTGAAGCTCCTGTCTATGACGCTTTCTGCCACCTGCATTCTCCTAAGTGCATCCAATTGATGCTGCTCCAACCGATCCATGCGGTCTGTGAGGAGCTGCAATTGGGTACACTTCCTGCAGATATAGTTGTCCGGAACGCTGGAAGCGTCATGGACCTCCCATATCTCACAGGTGAAGCACTTTACCCCTCTTACTGACATTTCTAGCACTAATTAATAAATTAATTTAAAATAAATACTTATTAAATTCTTACTAAATTAAGTTACAATTAACTGTAAGGTCACTAGCGCTCGATTTCTGCTATAAATATTAAATGCTAAATACAGTAATCTCCTCCCTCCGGTTTAGTTACTCCTCTACTTATTAATTAATTAGTTAATTAGGGTTAATTAGTTTATCAGTGTTTTACTTTCAAATTCAGTGCAGATTCCCTACCAGCTAATTAGGTCACAGCTTTCCTGTATACTCTATATACTCACCGCTCTGGAACTCCGCCCTCCGAGTCTTCTCCGAACCAATCACCTTGCAGCTCCCCTCTGACGTCACAGTTGGTTTTTTTTTCAAAACTCCGAGGCGCTGGAAGAGCTTCTCTCCGCTCTGCTCCCAGAAGGTAAGGGCCTCGATCCTCGGGGTCGATTTCTCGGCTCCGCTCTCGGCGTTCTCCCCACAGGTCCACTCCGTTCCTCTCCGCTCCGCTCCCGGAAGGTAAGAGACTGGGCCTCGATCCTCGGGGTCGATTTATAGGCCCTGCTCTCGGCGTTCTCCCCACAGGTCCACTCCATTCCTCTCTGCTCCGCTTCCAGTACAATTGTAGCAAGACCTCTTTATTCTTGTACTCCAATCCCCTTGCAATAAAGGCCAACGTGTTATTTGCCTTCCTAATTGCTTGATGTACCTGCAGGCTAACTTTCTGTGTTCCTTGTACAAGTACACCCAAGTTCCTCTCGACATCAATACTTACAAGTTTTACACCTTTTAAAAAATATTCTGCTTTTCTGTTCCTCCTATCAGAGTGAATAACCTCACACTTCCCCATACTATACTCCATCTGCCACCTTGTTGTCCACTTACTTAACTTGTCCATATTTCTTTGCAGCCTCTTTGTGTCCTCCTCACAGTTTGCATTCCCACCTAGCTTTTTATTGTCAGCAAACTTAGATACATTATTGTCTGTCTAGTTCTCTAAGTCATTAATATAGATTTTAAATAGCTGACGCACCAGCACCGATCCTTGCGGCACTGCGCTAATTGCAGCCTGCCAACTTGAAAATTACCTGTTTATCCCTATTCTTTGCTTCCTGTCTGCTAACCAATCCTCTATCCATGCTAATATGTTACTCCCAACTCCATGAGCCCTTATCTTTTGTGTGGCATCTTATTGAATGCCTTTTGAAAATCCAAGTCTACTATTTCTACTGGTTCCCCTTTATTACCCTACTAGTAAGATCCTCAAAAAACTTCAATAAAATTTTTCAAACTTTGTGTGATCATACTATGATTTTCTAAGTGCATTGTTAAGACTGCCTTAATAATAGATTCCAGCACTTTCCCGATGACTGATGTCAGGCTAAGTGGCCTGTAGTGCCCTGTTTTCTCTCTCCCTCCTTTCTTGTAAAGATAACTTCTAATCTGCTGGGACCATTATAGAGTCCTGGGAATTTTGGAAAATGGCAACCAGCATATCCACTGGCCGGAATTTTACAGTGGGCAGATGGGAGCCGGACTCCGACGTAAATGTCGTTGGCGAACCCGCTTCTGCCCAGCCTGGGGATTTTACGGATCCCCAGGCTTTAATTGGCCCGAGGGAGGACTTCCACCCATCTGGAGCGGTGGTCACTGCTGGGACTGCAGTCCAGCCGACCGAGGAGGATACCAAGGAGCCGGGACTGAAGGTAGGTTTGGGTTGCCTCACCAGGGGAATCGGTCATGCCCTGGTGAGGCTAGGGTGGTCGTTTGGGGGGAAGGAGGGCGTCTTGGATCCCAGGGTTGGGTTGGGAGGCGGGGGCAGCCCTCAATCGGGCACCCTGTGCTCCACTGCCATGACCCCCCCCCCGGGGTCCGAAAAGGCCAGCAGCTATAGCCGTTAAGTGGCCACTTAAGGGTCTTGATTGGCCTTAGGCGGGTGGGCTGTTTCCCAACCCCTCCGTAAACTTGGTCGGAGGCGGAAATGGGGCGGGTTGGCCTCCCAGAGCCCGCCACTCAATTTTACGCCGCCCCCGCGCCACCATCCGACCCGCTGGGACGTAAAATTCCGGCCACAATCTCTGCAGCTACCTCTTTTAGAACTCTGGGATGTAGGCCATCAAGGTGCTGGGGATTTGTCAGATTTTAGTCCTTTATGTTTCTCCAGTACTTTTTCTCTACTGATATCAATTACCTTAATTCCTCACTCTTATTAGCTCCCAGGTTACCCTCTATTTCTGATATACAAATTGGGTCTTCAGCTGTGAAGACAGACATAAATATTTGTTCAATGTCTCTGCCATTTCCTCATTTCCCATGATAAATTTCTCCCATCCCTGCCTGTAAGGGACCAACGTTTACTTTAGATACTCTCCTTTTTATATACTTATAAAAGCTCTTACAATCTGTTTTTATATCCCTGGCTAGTTTACTCTCATTTTCTATTTTTCCCCTTTTAATCAACTTTTTGGTGGCCCTTTGCTGGTTTCTAAAGCACTTCTAATCCCCAGGTTTACTACTATTATTCACAACATTACAATCCTCTTCTTTTAATCTAATACTACTGAACTTCCTTAGTAAGCCACAGATGGATCTTCCTTGCTGAGTTTTTGTTTTTTTAATGGAATTTACCTTTGTTGAACATTTTGAATTGTTTCTTCAAATGTTTCCCACTGTTTATTACTGCCATAGGTTTTAGTCTGTTTACCCAATGAACCTTAACCAGCTCGCCCTTCATACCTAAGTAACTGGCTTTGTTTAAGTTTAAGACTTGTGTTTGGGACTGGAGTATGTCGCTTTCAAACTTAATATGGAATTCAATTTTATTATGAACACTTTTTCCCAGCGGATCTTTTACTATTAGATTACTAATTAACCCTGCCTCATTGCACAATACTAGATCTAAAATATCTTTATCCCTAGTTGATTCCACAACATATTGTTCCAGGAAACAACCATGAAAGCATTCTGCAAACTCATCTTCTAGACCACCTTTGCCAATTTGATTGGTCCAGTCTATGTGAAGATCAATGTCCCCCACAATCAAACATTGCCTTTGTTACAAGCTCCAATAATTTCATGCTTAATGCTCTGTCCAACAGTATTACAACTGTTAGGGGGCCTATAAACTACTCCCACCAACGTTTTCTGACCCTAGTTATTCCTAATCTCCACCCAGACTGATTCTACTTCCTGATCTTCTGAGCCAAGATCCTTTCTTACTACGGACCTTTTGTCATCCTTTACTATCAGGACTACTCATCCTTTTCCATTCTGTTTGCCTTTTTGAAATGTATCAATGTCTCTGTAATGGCATTTAATTACATTTAATTCATTTATCTCTATTTGTGCCACTGGTTCATCTATCTCATTGCGAATGCTTCATGCATTCGGATAATTTTAATTTTTGCTACTATTCTTTGAATGGACCTTATTCGCTGATGCACTATTACTGTTAAACTCTCTGTCCCATTCTGATTATCTTTACCCACATTGGTGCACTGCTCTACTGTCCCGACTTTTCTCATTGGATTTCTAAATCTACCTTCACCTGAACTCTCAACCCTCTCTGCTAGTTTAAAGCTCTATCCACGGCCCTAGTTGTAAATGTTTGCATTTATTCACTGGTAGGTAGTGCAGATAGTGTGTTATCAAAGTGAAATTTAATCTAGTTTTTAACTTTAAGCTCTATGTCAGTGCTAAGGAATCTTTCAGAGACAATAATTTGGGACAAAATTAATTGCCATTTGGAAAAGTATGGGCTCAGAAATGCAATCAGCACAGATTTTTAAAAAGCAAATCATGTCCTGATGAAAGGTGATCAACCGGAAGTGGGATCCAATTCCGCATGGCTGGCGGTGGGATCCTGGACGGCATTTTACTGGCGACAGCCAATTAAGAGGCTGCCACTGGGACCGCCGTTCAATTAAGGACAGTGGCTCACCTTTCAGACCTGCTCGTCTAATTAGTGGGCTGACAGCTCGGCAACTTTGGCAGCACCACCCATAGGGGTGGCCGCTGCGAAGGCTGCATGAGGAAGGAGAGGGCACCTCCATGTTGAGCTGTCCTTGGAGACAAGTTACGTTTGTTTATGCATGGTGCTGGGGCCAGACAAGCAGGCCCCAGTGATCGGGAGGGATGCACCATCCAGCAATGGCTCCATGGCTGCAGGGGCGGCTGTTGCTGCTGGGGGTACCCTCTGCGGGCCATGGAGCTGCCATAAAGGAGGGCGCCCCCCCCCCCCCACCCCCCCTCCCGAGAACCCGCTGGGAAGCTGCCAGGGTTTACCTGGCGGTTGCCCCATACAGCGGCGTTGCCTCCCAAAGCCAGTAAGATGCTGGCGGAACAGGAAGTGGCCCTTAATTGGGTACTTAATTGGCATAATTGGCCACCCGCTGGGCAACTGCGTCATTCAGAATAGGCTGGGCTCCCCTTGCAAAGCCTTCCGCCACCATTTTATGAGGTCTCACACCTCCTAGCCCATCTACAGAGGGCTAGTAAAGTTCTGACACTGTTTATCTTTCCACAGATGCTGCCGTACCTGTTGAATATTTCCAGCATTTTCTGTTTTTCAAAAAATATGTTTGACTAACTTGATTGAGTTCTTTGATGAAGGTTGTGTACATGGACTTTCAAAAGGAGTTTGATAAAGTATCACTTAATAGGCTTGTCAGCTAAATTGAAGCTCATAGGATTATAGGTTTAGTGGCAGTGTGGGTACAAAATTGGTTAAGGGATAGAAAGCAGAGAGTAGCGGTGAACATTTGTTTTTTCAGACTGGAAGAATACAGCAGCATCCCCCAGAGGTTGGTATGAGGATTCCTGCTGTTTGACATATATTGATGACCTGGACCTGGACATACAGGGCACAATTTCAAAGATTGCGGGTGACACATAACTCAAAAATGTAATAAACAATGAGGAGGATAGTAAGTGGCTTCAGGAGGACATAGACAGACTGGTAATATGGGCATACACATGATGATGAAACTTAATGCAGAGAAGTGTGAAGAATGAGAAAAGGTAATATGAAACAAATGGTGCAACGTTAAAGTGTGTGCAGGAACAGAGAGACCTGGGGGTGTACCTATACTAATCTTTGAAGGCGGCAGGACAATTTGAAAAGGCTGTTAAAAAAGCATGTGAGATCCTTAGGTTATGAATAGAGGCATAGAGTACAAAAGCAAGGAAGTTATGCTAAACAGTTAAGATACACATGTTACGATCAGGTGAGGAGTGGTCACAAGGCTCCCCTCATGTCCTTTTCTTTTCTTGACAGCAACAGTGTTTGTTCCTTTTTAAATAGTGGATGTGCTTACCAATTCAGTGAGTGTTTAACCCTTTACCTTTGTTGTGATCATAAAAGCACCAATCGGACAGGTTTTCTTGAGTTTAAACAAGACGTTAGTTTACTGTACTTAAAAATCTACACCCAATCTAAGTAAAATAATAAAACTACGCTACAACTTTAACACACACACACACATGAAAATTAAGAACAGTAGACGGACCGGGAAAGTGGGAGGCCCAATAGGAGGGCTTGCTGCGATGTCCAGCTAGCAGCCCTAACGGGAGAGGTGAGTGTTGTTGGAAAAGGAGGAGACGTAGGGGGCACCTCAGTACTGTGAGAGGCTTCAGCATGGAGGGTTAGCCCATCTGGAAGAATGACTGCAGCCGCACCTGGACCACTGTGAGCCTTGCGGCCCCTTGGTGAGCCATTTATTGCAGCCTGCGGTGGCCTGTCAACTTCCAGGAGAGAGGCTGTTTTGAAGGAGCTGGTGGATCTGGACTCGGTGGTGGGTGGGGTGCGAGGAGGTGGGAGGTGAAGGACAAAAAGGGGTTAACTTCTTGTTTGCAATTCTGCTGAAGTTACAAGTTTTCAGTAGAAACAGACAGTCGCATAGCCCAGTCATAAATTAAGGGTGCAATAATTATACATGTCTTGCATACACGATAGAAGAAGGGATTGGCGCCTGATGACCTTAAGAACCAGACAATGGAAGGAGATGGGCTCAAGTACTGTGTAAATCTAAGGATTGAAGAGTTATGAAAGAGTTGCCTTCCTGAAATTGATTATCAGCAGGAAATAGGTAATTGTGTCTTTCACAGAAGACCTTTTTTTAAAAAAAAAGGTATATCAAGAATGAGGACATAAGTTGTAAATCAGAACTAAAGGTTTGGAACATTGCCAAATTTGGAGATGAGATGGCCCAGCCAGCAGCAAGAAATGTATAAAGGTACACGGCGATTGGGGTATGTTACTGTTCCTGCAGGCAGTCAAGGAAGACGGTAGAGCTTGATCAACTCCACCGAGGGACCTACAAACATCATCGGCAGACCAACTGAGGGGTTATTGTAAGCATTAAGTTGGGAAATTAAGTTAGGAATAGGGAGTTTAACTTGTGTTTAGCCTCTAGCAGGACAGGGTCCTAGGTCACGTAACTGTAGTTGCAACTGTAACTTGTGATTGCTGAGTGTAGCCCTTCTCTAAGGATTGTGGATAATTCAATAAATTGTGAGTTATCAGAAGATACTTGTCTCGCTGGTTATTCTGTTCAAGTCCTAGATTTGTAATTCTGGTGTCACGAACTCCAGTGTGGGAGGAGGGTCTTCAAGTGAGGAAGCGAATCCCCTACGGGGGAGGGTGGGGAGCACTCTGATGGCAGGAATCTGCTGTTGCCTTCGGAATATAGCCCCTAAGTAGAGCCTCCGTTGGAAGGGCTGCCAGCTTTATTCCCAACTCATCCCTGGAAAATTCCCTGGGAGGAGATGGCATCAGGGAACTATTCCAATACAGCTTCCCCCTATTTTCCTGCCCTCCCCCCCAACCTATCTCCACAGGGCTGGGAAAAGTCAGCCCTTATTTTCCACGGAATATGTGGTCTCGTTATTCTTCCTACCAAAACATACCACCTCATGCTTATCTATATTGAAGTTCATTTGTCAACTACACACCCATTCTGCAGGTTTATTAATGTCTTCCTGTGTTTTGCACAGTTCTTCTCTGTTTTAAATGTCCCCTCCAATTTGGTGCTTTCGATAAATTTTGAAATTGTACTTCTGATTCCCGAGTCCAAATCCTTTATGTAAATGGTGAATAACAGTTGTCTCAGCTACAATTCTTCCGGAACACTACTTCCCATAGTTTTCCAGTTGGAGTAACTAACTTTAACCCCTACTGTTTTGTAGTCAGCTTGCTGTCCATTCTGCTACTTGTCCCCTGACTCCATGGGCAGAATTTTTACAGGCAAGGAGAGATGGATTTGGATGAATGTGTGGAGCTAAATCCCCTAAAAGTGACATCAGGTCAGGATCCCGGCATCATCCCACCCACTTCCAAGTTTTGCCAGGTGGGTTTGAAGGTGATTGAGGAATCCCCATGCAGTTGTCAGGTAAGGCATTTATTAGGTTTTGTTTTAACTAAGGATTCTGACTGTAACAGCCAGCAGACCAATTTCCCAAGCTGTCAGCAACTCGCCAGAGTCACTGAGGAGAGTGCACAGTGGGGAGTGTTTCATCAGTGAAACTGACAGGCTGGAAGGCTTTGATTAGTGAAACTGAAGAGATGCAAACATGGCCAGGCGAGAGGCTGCTCTTCACTATTCCTCTCAAAGAGTGCTATCACTGCTCGGTAGGTGATTCCCAACTTCTTGGAAGTCATTTCACCCCTGTCTTGCACTCCATTCACCTTCAGCTGGATTTCCTTGCTGTCAGCCTTCACCACGGCATGGGAGCAGCTTATACAGCTCCACCTTGTGTCCTGATGAAGAGTAAGAGGAGCAGCAACACCACCAGCACCAGCAGGGGCACCACCGCACCAGCTGTCTTCTCCTCAACACATGCCGCTCCACAGGCCAGAGGGGATGGACACAGATATCCAGCTCCAAGGACGTGAGACTCCCAAAGCAGGGTGTGTGGTAGAGGATCAGCTCTCTTGACATGTATGAGCAGCAGTGCCTCAGGAGGCTGAGGCTCTCATGGCTGCTCATTGCTGACATCTGCAGCCTCCTGGAACAAGACCTCCTTCCCAACGGATCAGGTGGACATGCATTGCTGGTGGCCAAGAAGATGCCCACTCACTTTAGTCTCACACCCACCACCCACTCAAAGCCCCCCCCCCCCACTCCCAAATCCCGGGTGTCTGCCTCTCCTAGATTGTGTGTTCTCTTTTGCAAAGAGAGAAAGCAGAGAGTTATGAGTGTTTGTAATGGCTTGTGTGGAGAGGAGGGAAGGATAACATTTGTGGAGGGTCACAGTGAAATATGGGTGCGAGAAGGCAAAAGGATGAGAAGAGTGTGTGTTGGCTGTTCAGATGGGGATGTGAGGAAGAGGAATGAGCAGAGCTACAAGGTTTGTTGTTCTGAGGAGTGTTATGTCAGAGAATGCTGGGAAAAAAGATTGTGGGCCTCGGCACCTGAAAGTGTTATGTCACCTACCTTTCCCACAGTCCTGAGATCCCAGATCCTCTTAGTATACTGCCTCTACATAGGAGGGACCACACTTCTGCTGCTAACTTCCTCAGTCACTATCATCCACGCCTGCTTGCTCAAAGAGGCTGGCCTCTTCCTCCCATTCTTGAGAAAGATCACTTCACTGCAGCCCCTCAGATCACACAGCAGGACCTCCAGATAAGAGTGAGAGACTTAGGGAGCAGACTTCCCAGGACTCCTCTCCATTCCTGTGGTCACTGCAGCCTCAAAACTCTATGTGCAGGTGAGAGCCACTGTAACCTACACTGGGGTTCCTTTACATTAGAAATTCTTCCTTTGGCAGATCCGGTGCGTGATCCAGCCTGCTCCTCCCTGATTGATCAGAGAAGCTCGAGGCAGAATGCTAATGCCGTGGCTCAGTTAAAAAGCCTCGGCAAAGTCAGTTGGAGATTCCAATGGGTTCCACAATTTCGGCAGGGACTAAGTTTTGAAAATGTCACCCCCACATTTTCTGATTTGTCACTTCCTTCCAATTTGAGTACATGCGCATTATTGCTACCATCTCTTCTGCTCCCTCCTAACCAGGTCAATAATTTTCTTCAATTCCATGTGCTTTAATTTTGGCTAAAAATCTAATGTGGAACCTTAACAAATACCTTCTGGAAGCCCATGTAAAGTACACTCATAGACATTCCGTTGTCTACCACTTAAGCTACTTCCATAAAAAATTCAATTAGATTCGTTGAACGTGACCTACCCTTTACAAATTCATGTAGGCCATCTCTAATCAGCTCAAATTTCTCTATGTGTTCAATCACTCTGTCCTTAATTATAGATTCTGATAATGAGTACTGGGAAAAATCCTAATTTTTAACAATAACTGCTACCAATAGCATAAACATTCCTTCAAGATCAAAAAATACAGCAAATTTTAAAAAAAAGAGTGATTACCTGCTGGAAATGGTTGTGAAGAATATTTGAGTTCAAAACATTAAACTGACTGAAGAAGCAGCTGGATGCTGTAATGGAAAGATGGTCTGGTTGATTTTATGGAAGGATGAGGTCAAATAGGCAGAATAACCTTCCTCGCTTGAGATGGCTTGGCCATGTGAGCCGCATGGAAGATGGCAGGATCCCCAAAGACACATTGTACAGTGAGCTCGCCACTGGTATCAGACCCACCGGCCGTCCATGTCTCCGTTATAAAGACGTCTGCAAACGCGACATGAAATCGTGTGACATTGATCACAAGTCGTGGGAGTCAGTTGCCAGCATTCGCCAGAGCTGGCGGGCAGCCATAAAGACAGGGCTAAATTGTGGCGAGTCGAAGAGACTTAGTAGTTGGCAGGAAAAAAGACAGAGGCGCAAGGGGAGAGCCAACTGTGCAACAGCCCCAACAAACAAATTTCTCTGCAGCACCTGTGGAAGAGCCTGTCACTCCAGAATTGGCCTTTATAGCCACTCCAGGCACTGCTTCACAAACCACTGACCACCTCCAGGCGCGTATCCATTGTCTCTCGAGATAAGGAGGCCCAAAAGAAAGAATAAAAGCTGCTTTTATCATTGTATGTGACTCACTACCAGCTTTATTGAGTCCTGGCAAATCTACTCTGGGGTTGCAACTGTGAGACCAATGCATCGGGAACCAGCAGCATTAATGTGGGTCTCAGCCAATATAAAAACAGCAAAAAACTTTCATCCTACGGCTGTGAGCACCATGATAGGACTGGCAATCCCTAAGGGCACTACCCACTGCCCCACCCACCCCCTCACATCCTCCCCCCCGCCCCTCACTCCCCAAGCCTGTTTGATCTCCTATAGAGGCAATTCACATAACATGTAGACAAACTACCTGTGTTAAGCTTATTGAAATGAAAGAGCACTATATGGTTGTGCGTGTAACTGGAAATGCATGAGGGAGTTTGCAAGTTCTCCCTGTGACCGTGTGGGTTTCCGTCGGGTGCTCCGGTTTCCTCCCACAGCCAAAGACTTGCAGGTTGATTGGTAAATTGGCCATTGTAAATTGCCCTTAGTGTAGGTAGATGGTAGGAGAATGGTGGGGATGTGGTAGGGAATATGGGATTAATGTAGGATTAGTATAAATGGGTGGTTGTTGGTCGGCACAGACTCGGTGGGCTGAAGGGCCTGTTTCAGTGCTGTATCTCTCTATGACTCTATGAAACTACTAAGGTGGCCTTACAAGCATCTTGCCAGGGTATCTTACCATACTCCCATCTCTTCTCCTTCATCACCTTGTAGAAGGTCAATGAGACTGGCCTGAATTGTGCTGGAGAGGTGGCGTACACTAATCCCTCGAAGCCTCAGTCATACAACAGCACTAACATGTAATGAGAACTACACAAGCCCCCCTGCACACCCCCACCCCCACCACCCCCCCACCGCCCCCTCCACCCACCCCCCTCCCCCCCCCCCACCAGCCCAAGTAACATCATGCATGTGGCTGGTGCTTTCTATAGTGCAGAATTGTATAATTCCTTTACATAGACACAACATTATCTATAGTCCTGTTAATCTCCATTCACCCCAGCCCCCAAATTGTCTGCCACAAATTGTACAATAAGAACTTGCATTTATATAGCACCTATGATGTAGTAAAACACCCCAAGACCGTCACAGGAATGGTATGAAACAAAATTTGACACTGAGCCATATAAGAAGATATTAGAGCAGGAAGCCAAAAGCTTAGTCAAAGAGCTAGGTTTTAAGGAGTGTTAAAGGAAGAAAGAGAGGTTGAGAAGCAGAGAGGTTTAGGGAGAGAATTCCAGAGCTTAGGACCTTGGCAGCTGAAGGCACAGCTGTCAAGGATGAAGCAATTAAACTTGAGGATGCTCAAGTGGCCAGAATTAGAGGATGCAGTTACCTCGGAGAGATGTAGGGTTGAAGGAAGTTACAGAGATAGGGAGGGGTGAAGCCATTGAGGGATTTGAGCCAATATGGGTCAGTGAGCACAGGGGTGATGGGTGAACAGGAATTAATGCAAATTAGGGTACAGACAGCAGTGTTTTAGATGAACTCAAGTTTATGGAGGGTGCCAGGTGGGAAGCTGGCCAGGAGAGCATTGGAATAATAGAGTCTGGAGGTAAGAAAGGCATGGACGAGGATTGCAGCAGCAGATGAGCTGAGACAGGGTCAGAATTGGGCAATGTTACGGAGGTGGAGGTAGGCCTTTGTGATTGAGCAAAGTCTTGCAGACATCACCTCATTGCATAGTTTCTGCATTTCATTTCCTTTCTTGATGAACAACATGTATGCAATAGCCCTGCTTTTGCAATCCCAGCAAAATTTGTGTCAGGAATGGCTGGTTGCCTTATCCAAGCACCTCACAGCACGGAGATGATTGTGCTGCAAAGTTAGCCCATTTGAATAATTAACGTAAACTCCCGGCATAGCGTTGGCCTTATGATGGCAACTAGCCGAATGCACAATGCTCAGTCTGGCCTGCAGTTCAAATTTAGAGGTACGTGTTTATTTAAAGGCAGGTGGCTGAGCATGGAGGCAAATATTGTTTCAGCTATTAGAAAGCTTTAAAATATATTTTAGCTATTTATTAATCTTTGCTAAGGCTCAGGGGTAGGGGAGGAGTGGGGTTTTTGGGGGGGGCGGTGGGGATGTAGTGCAAGGAAACCCAATTTTGAGATGTAAAACAGAGAAACATAGGTACTATTTATGATAGCCTGGACTCTTAGGAACACTGGATCCCAGGAAATGTTCTACGCAAATTCAAGCTGTGCTTTCTTCCCACAGCAAAACTAATGAGCATATTCTCCTTTGCAAGGAAGGCTTCAGTCACTAGCCTGATGCACCTGTACAAAAGCAAAATACTGCAGATGCTTGAAACTTTTTTTTTATTCATTCATGGGATGTGGGCATCACTGGCCAGGCCAGCATTTATTGCCCATCCTAATTGCACTTGAGAAGGTGGTGGTGAGCTGCCTTCTTGAACCACTGCAGTCTATGTGAGGTAGGTACACCTACAGTGCTGTTAGGAAGGGAGTTCCAGGATTTTGACCCAGCGACAGTGAAGGAACGGCGATATAGTTCCAAGTCAGGATGGTGTGTGACTTGGAGGGGAACTTGCAGGTGGTGGTGTTCCCATGCATCTGCTGCCCTTGTCCTTCGAGGTGGTAGAGGTCGTGGGTTTGGAAGGTCTGAAACAAAATCTGAAACAAAAGTAGAAAATGCTGGTTCTGATGAAAGGTCACACAGATTTGAAACGTTAACTCTGTTTTTTCTCTCGATGTGGGAGCTGGCCTGGCAGTGTTACGCCACGTGACTGGTGGGGATGAGGGTCCTGGCCTGTTCTCTCACATGGCCTCGGCTATGGTGTAACACGTCAGTGACTTGCATTTTGGAGCAGCCTGCAGACTACCTGGAGGACCACACTTTGAAAACAATTGTTCTAAAGTAGGTTTTGTTATTCCCACAATGTGCCAGTAGATGGCAGTAGTGCAATTCAATGAATTCTTGATGGAAATGAGGAAGTGTTTGTTTTTAATTGTGACATTTGTGACAGGTACTTTTTATGCTAAAATAAAAGCAAAATACTGCGGATGCTGGAAATCTGAAATAAAAACAAGAAATGCTGGAACCAATCAGCAGGTCTGGCAGCATCTGTGAAAAGAGAAGCAGAGTTAACGTTTCAGGTCAGTGACCCTTCATCGGAACTGACAAATATTAGAAAAGTCACAGGTTATAAGCAAGTGAGGTGGGGGTGGGGCAAGAGATAACAAAGGAGGTCTAGATTGGACCAGGCCACATAGCTGACCAAAAGGTCACGGAGCAAAGGCAAACAATATGTTAATGGTGTGTTGAAAGACAAAGCATTAGTACAGATTAGGTGTTAATACACTGAATATTGCTAATATTGCAATGCTAAGCCTATCAATAGTAACTAAGGGCCTTAAAACTGGGTATTAATCTAGTGGTCCTGCTCTGAACTGTTTCCAAGGTCTCGACATCACCCACCATGTGGGACACAGTAATCCTAGCTGGACTAAGTATTCTAGATGAAGCCTGACCAAGGTATTATACAAAAACAGTATAGTTTTTTTTTGTTTTGTATTTGATAATTCTGCTAATACATCCTAGCACTCTATTTGTTTTTGTAATAGCCTCTGGCATTGGTTGTGAGCCTTCAGAAATTCATGTACTGTACATAAAGGTCTTGCCCCCCACTCAACAGGTTAAGTTTGCAGCCCTGCATAACGTATGCAAACACTATATTTACCTATGACCTTTCCCCCTAGATCCCCAGCAATTTTCTGATGAAAGGTTATCAATCTGTGTTACATCAATAATTCTCTCTCTCCACAGATGCTGCCTGACCTGCTGAATAGTTCCAGCAGTAACTGTTTTTATTTCAGATTTCCAGCATCTAAAGTATTTTGCTTTTTGTACTACATTTACCTATATTCAATTATATCCGCTGAACGTGGGCCCATTCCCCCATCACATCGAGATCTGCTTCTTATCTAACTTTGTCATCAACAACAGCAACTTGCATTTATATAGTGCCTTTAATGTGGCAAGTTGTTTCAGGGAGGTGTAATAGGACCAAAAATGGACACTGAGCCAAAGAAGGAGATGCTAGATAGAATGGGGAAAAAGACTTGGGAAAAGACGTGGGTTTTAAAGGAAAAGGCTGTTGAAGGATTTTAGGGAGGGAACCAGAGCATGGGGCCTCAGAGCTGAAGGCATAGCTGCTAATGGTGGGGCATAGGGAGTAACTGATGCACAAGAGGCCAGAATCAAAGGAACAGAGATCTGGAAGGGTTGTAAGGTGTTACAGAAATAGGGAGGGTGAGTCCATGAAGAGATTTAAACACGATGGCCAGGATTTTATAGGGCTCCCCGAGGTGCGATTGGAGGTGGGGGGGTGGGCACAGAGAATCATGGTGGGTGACAGGGGAGGCGGTGGGGTGGAGAGCCTGTTGCCTCCCCGTCAGCCAGCGATCTTCCTGGGGGCAGGATAGGCCAACAACGGCTTTCCTGCCCAGAAGCAAATTGATGCCATTAAGTGGGCAATTAAGGGCCTTGTCCCACCACCGCTGGGATCTTACCAGTGGTGGTGGGGCCTCTGCAGCACAGGGAGGATGCCTTGTAAAACGAGGCGCCCTCACTGCGGGTTTGGGGCGAGATCCCTCCTTTGTGAGCAATTTGTGGCCCACAGAGGACCCCCTCCAGGAACCAATTCACCCCCCCCACCACTCGCCCTCACCGGGCCCTCCGGACTGGCCCCGGCGACCCCGCCTCACCTACCTCTTCTGGGGTTCCACCACTGGGCCTGGGTCCATGGCCTCTGCAGTACCGGCAGTGGCCACCATTCCCTGTGGCACTTTCGATTCTGCTGAGCTGCCGGCCCTCTGATTGGCCGGCAGCTCTTGGAGGTAGGATCCCCTTCCCTTTAAAGACTTTAAAGGAACAGGGATCCAGCCTCCTAAAGCTTTGACAAATAAAGACCAGAGGATCGCTCGGGGGGTGTGAGGGGGAGGGAAAGCAGAGGCGGGGTCCCCCCTGCCTTTTCGGCCTGGCACTGAGAGCCCCACCTCCAGCACAAAATCCAGCCCAATAAGGCTGAGGATGAGAATTTAAAATTGGTGGTGTTGAGAATCTGGGAGAAACTTTGGGTCTGCAAGGGTGGACTGTTGGGTGATGCTGGATGAGATAGAGGTTGCAGAGGTTTGGATGAACTGAAGTTTACAGAACATGGAGAATGATCAAGAGAGCATTAGAATAGTCATGTCTGGGGCGACAAATGCATAGACAAGGGTTTCAGTAGAAGATGGGCTGGGGTGGAGGTGGGCAATGTTATGGAAGTGGAATTAGCTGGTCTTTGATTTGGAGAGGATATAGGATTGGAAGCTCAGCTTGTAGTTGAATCGAACACTAAAGTTGTGACGAATTTGATTCAACCTGTGAAAGTATCCAGGGAGTAGGATGAAATCGATGGTAAGTTTACAGAACTTGTGGTGGAAGCCAAAGGTAATTACTTTTGACTTATCGACATTTAAATGAAGGAAATTGTGGCTTATCTAAACTGGATATCGAACAGGCAGTCTGACAACATAGAGGCAGTGGAGGGGTAGAGAGAGATGATGAAGAGGTAGATCTAGGTGTCATCTGTGTACATGTGTAAGTTAAAGGTCTTAATACCCCCACAAATCTTTGTGTGACCCATGAAGTTGCGAAGAGTTTCCCTGACACCTTCAACCAGATCATTGATAAAGATGGCAAAAAGCTAAGGACCTAACACAATCCCTGTGCGAACCCACTAGAAATTAGTCCTCACACAGAGCAATTGCCATTAATAATAAACTTCTGTCCACAAGAATCCAACAAATTCATTATCCAACCTAAAATCTACCTGTTAATCCTATAGGACCCTATTGTGTGGCACCATGTCAAAGGCTTTTTGGAAATTCAAGTAAACGAAAATTTCAGTATAGAATCTCAATCAGGTTGCCTACAGTCACCAACTTAGTTATTTCTGCAAAGAACTCTATTATGTTGGTAATGCAGGACCTTCTTTTCCAGAAGCCATGTTGTGATTCTCTATTAACTCCTTCTCAGTCAAGGTGATCATACTGTGTATCTCTAATGGTCCATGCTTGCCTATAACTGAAGTCAAGCTACTGGGTCTATAATTTTCCAATACTAACTTACTGCCCTTTTTAAATATTGGTACTATATAGCCCACCTCCAGCCCATGGGAAAAATCCCAAACCCCGACAAGCTGTTAAATATATGGGCCAGAATTTTACGTTGGCAGGAGGCCCCACCCACCAGCCAAACATCAGGGGCAAGCCCATCTCCACCAGGCTGGGGAGCCATGTCAGGGTTTTACACTCCCCAGTCCCTTAATTGGCCTTGGGCAGGACTTCTGCCTTCTGAGGCAGGAAGTCCCGCCAAATGGAGCTGCCAGCCAATCAGCAGACCAGCAGCCCTCAGTCCTAGTAGTGCCACCAGGAGTGGTGGCCACTGCTGGGACTGCACCCAGCCGCAGCTGGATCAGGGACACCAGTTCAGAAAAAAGGTAAGTCTCTCAGGCCTCGTCGAGGACAATTGGCTGGGCCCTGGCGAGGCAAGGGATTCGGTTGTGGGGGATGGAAATGTTGTGCAATGGGGGTGGTTGGGCCATGTGGGGGGCCCTCAGTGGGGCACAGGGTGCCCGATTTGGAGGGCCCTTCCCCAGCCCGCAAGGAGGCCACTGGTAAAATACAGTTAATTGACCACTTAAGGGCCTTGATTGGCCTGGGGCAGGTGGGCTGTTTCTTGTTGTCATGGCCCCTTGTAAAATTGCAGCGGGAGCAGGAAGACATGGGGAATGGCCAACCCCCCCGCCTCCCCATCTTGCCTCCCACTCAATTTTACGACCCTCCCACTGCCACCAGCCCGCTCTTGCAAGGGGCGGAGGGGTGTAAAATTCTGGCCAAGGATAAAGGGCTCACAGAACACAGTTCTTTTTTTTTAAGCACCCTTGGTTAAATGCCATCAGGACCAGCAGCTATTTTGAGGCCTTTTACTCTAACCAGGGCTATATCCACTTCCACTTTGACACTTAAAACTTTAGCCTACCTTACAATCTATGATTGATAATTCATTATCATTTTCTCTAGCGAAGTAACCATTTGTCTTTTGGGCCTCCTTATCTCGAGAGACAATGGATACGCGCCTGGAGGTGGTCAGTGGTTTGTGAAGCAGCGCCTGGAGTGGCTATAAAGGCCAATTCTGGAGTGACAGGCTCTTCCACAGGTGCTGCAGAGAAATTTGTTTGTTGGGGCTGTTGCACAGTTGGCTCTCCCCTTGCGCCTCTGTCTTTTTTCCTGCCAACTACTAAGTCTCTTCGACTCGCCACAATTTAGCCCTGTCTTTATGGCTGCCCGCCAGCTCTGGCGAATGCTGGCAACTGACTCCCACGACTTGTGATCAATGTCACACGATTTCATGTCGCGTTTGCAGACGTCTTTATAACGGAGACATGGACGGCCGGTGGGTCTGATACCAGTGGCGAGCTCGCTGTACAATGTGTCTTTGGGGATCCTGCCATCTTCCATGCGGCTCACATGGCCAAGCCATCTCAAGCGCCGCTGACTCAGTAGTGTGTATAAGCTGGGGATGTTGGCCGCTTCAAGGACTTCTGTGTTGGAGATATAGTCCTGCCACCTGATGCCAAGTATTCTCCGAAGGCAGCGAAGATGGAATGAATTGAGACGTCGCTCTTGGCTGGCATACGTTGTCCAGGCCTCGCTGCCGTAGAGCAAGGTACTGAGGACACAGGCCTGATACACTCGGACTTTTGTGTTCCGTGTCAGTGCGCCATTTTCCCACACTCTCTTGGCCAGTCTGAACATAGCAGTGGAAGCCTTACCCATGCGCTTGTTGATTTCTGCATCTAGAGACAGGTTACTGGTGATAGTTGAGCCTAGGTAGGTGAACTCTTGAACCACTTCCAGAGCGTGGTCGCCAATATTGATGGATGGAGCATTTCTGACATCCTGCCCCATGATGTTCGTTTTCTTGAGGCTGATGGTTAGGCCAAATTCATTGCAGGCAGACGCAAACCTGTCGATGAGACTCTGCAGGCATTCTTCAGTGTGAGATGTTAAAGCAGCATCGTCAGCAAAGAGGAGTTCTCTGATGAGGACTTTCCGTACTTTGGACTTCGCTCTTAGACGGGCAAGGTTGAACAACCTGCCCCCTGATCTTGTGTGGAGGAAAATTCCTTCTTCAGAGGATTTGAACGCATGTGAAAGCAGCAGGGAGAAGAAAATCCCAAAAAGTGTGGGTGCGAGAACACAGCCCTGTTTCACACCACTCAGGATAGGAAAGGGCTCTGATGAGGAGCCACCATGTTGAATTGTGCCTTTCATATTGTCATGGAATGAGGTGATGATACTTAGTAGCTTTGGTGGACATCCGATCTTTTCTAGTAGTCTGAAGAGACCACGTCTGCTGACGAGGTCAAAGGCTTTGGTGAGATCAATGAAAGCAATGTTGAGGGGCATCTGTTGTTCACGGCATTTCTCCTGTATCTGACGAAGGGAGAACAGCATGTCAATAGTCGATCTCTCTGCACGAAAGCCACACTGTGCCTCAGCGTAGACGCGCTCGGCCAGCTTCTGGAGCCTGTTCAGAGCGACTCGAGCAAAGACTTTCCCCACTATGCTGAGCAGGGAGATTCCACGGTAGTTGTTGCAGTCACCGCGGTCACCTTTGTTTTTATAGAGGGTGATGATGTTGGCATCGCGCATGTCCTGGGGTACTGCTCCCTCGTCCCAGCACAGGCATAGCAGTTCATGTAGTGCTGAGAGTATAGCAGGCTTGGCACTCTTGATTATTTCAGGGGTAATGCTGTCCTTCCCAGGGGCTTTTCCGCTGGCTAGGGAATCAATGGCATCACTGAGTTCCGATTTGGTTGGCTGTATGTCCAGCTCATCCATGACTGGTAGAGGCTGGGCTGCATTGAGGGCAGTCTCAGTGACAGCATTCTCCCTGGAGTACAGTTCTAGGTAGTGCTCAACCCAGCGGTCCATCTGTTTGCGTTGGTCAGTGATTATGTCCCCCGATTTAGATTTGAGGGGGGTGATCTTCTTGATGGTTGGCCCAAGAGCTCTCTTCATGCCATCATACATTCCTCTGATGTTTCCGGTGTCTGAGGCCAGCTGAATATGACTGCATAGGTGTTGCCAGTAGTCGTTTGCGCAACGCCTAGCTGTTCTTTGTGCAGTACTTCTGGCTGCTTTAAGTGCTGCGGATGTTAAATCGCTGGGGGCTTTCTTGTCGTTCAAAAGTGCACTGCGCTTAGCGGCTATGACAGGTTCCAACTCTTCATTATGAGATTGAAACCAGTCTGCATTTCTCTTCGCACTTTTGCCGTAGGTGGTCAAAGCTGACTCATAGATGGCGTCTCTGATGTGGGCCCACTTGGTCTCAGCATCCCCTGTGGGAGTGTTTTGAAGGGCTGTTACAAGTGAATTTAGAAATTTTTGTAACAGCTGTGGGTGAAAAATTCTGCTCGTGTTGATGCGCGGGTGGCCCTTCTGCTTGGAATGATGCAACTTCTTTGGTCTGAGTCTAACCTTGCTGCACACCAGGGAGTGGTCGGTGTCGCAGTCCGCACTGTGGAAGCTGCGTGTGATTTGAACACTGTTTAAGGCGGCTCGCCTTGTGACAATGAGGTCTAGCTGGTGCCAACGACGTGATCTTGGGTGCCTCCATGAAACCTGGTGACAGGGTTTAGTGTGAAAGAACGAGTTGGTGATGCAGAGGTTATGATAGGTACAGAACTCAAGCAGTCTCTGCCCATTCTCATTCATCCTTCCAACGCCATAGCGCCCAAGGCAGGAGGGCCATGAGTCATGGTCGGCCCCAACCCTGGCATTAAAGTCCCCCAGCAGGAATAGGTGTTCGGTGTTGGGGATGCTGCTAATGATGTTATGGAGTTGTTCATAGAACTGGTCTTTAGCTTCAGGTGCGGAACAGAGTGTTGGAGCATAGATGCTGAGTAGGTGTACTGGACCAGAGGTGGTGAGCAGTCGGATGGACAGTATGCGTTCCGAGCCATTTGAGGGAGGCTCTATCATGCTGAGCAAGGAGTTTCTGATGGCGAAGCCCACTCCATGCTGTCTTGGTTCTTCAGGATCCCTGCCCTGCCAGAAGAAGGTGTAGTCTTGCTCTGCTAGAGAGCCACTCGCGGGGAGGCGGGTCTCCTGAAGTGCTGCAATGTCCACATTGAGTCTACTGAGCTTGTTGTTAATGATGGCGGTCTTCCGAGAATCGTTGATTTGTGTAAGGTCTTCCGACAGGCCAGGACACATAGTTCTGACGTTCCAGCTTGCAAAGCGAAGGGCTGGTACCTTCTTTCCTTTTTTCATGTTGTTTGGTGCGGTGTATCAGTCCACCTTTCGGGCAATGACCCTGAGCTCCAAGCACCCATTGAAGCAGGCAGACTGTGGCGGGACAGAACCTTATTGACCGGGGGCTGCCCGGTTTGAGGCGGGCGGTAGCTGTCCAGTGAGGTGCAATGACCTCTCCCACCGACAAAGGCAACCCGTGGCGCCCAGTTTCTACGCCAATTTATCTGGACTTATAACCCGTAACTGCTGCCTTCCGTGTTGTTTCAGTCGCTGTGAGGCAACTATGGAGTGACCTCTCCATGGCGCATGCCTGGGCAAATTTATGGAGGTTGAGAGTTGCCCAGTCGTCAAAACCCCCCTCTCGGCCTTTCTGGTGGGGTCCAAAGGAGTGCAGGACACGACGTTTGGCACCAGTATGGCTGCAGGAACTGCCGGAAACATGCCAAAGGTGACGCATGACCGCCTACGGGGTTCCGCTCCGGATTTTCTGTTAGGGTTTACTCCCTTAGCCTTGGTCTCTCCCGAGACGCCCACAAGGCAGTGGGGTATGGTATTGACAAGTCAGCCTATTTTATGTGCTCAAGATCCTGAGGTACTATTACTCTATTCGAAACAGCTTGAGACATTTTATTACATTAAAAGTACAACACAAGCACAATTGTTTATCATGCAAAAATATGAAAATTGAATCAGGAAGTAAAATGCATTCTAAAAATAAATGCCCCAAAGAAACAAAGCTATAATCACCTCATAAAAAAGCTATATTTTGTGTCAGGAAAAAATACTGCCATATCTTGAAGCTGGTCTGCCCAACACTAAAATCACACTTAAAATTGATTTTTTTTTCTGTTGGATTTTTCTTGAAGTGCTTCAACAAATTATCAGCATGTTCCTAATTGCAACATTTTCAAAAAAAAAACAGGCTAACAGAATTTTTTTTAAAATAAATCAAAATCTTACATAGTAACTATTCTTAAATATTGAAAAAAACTTTTGCTGCTTTCTGAAACCTACTGTAGGACCATCTGTCTAAGACTATTCCTTAGTAACCATTTAAAGCCCTCTAAAAAGGACCATCCTATTATTACCACATATTACACTATCTCCTTCTTCAATATCTTTTTGACTACTCTATTTGCAGCTTTCTTTGCTATTAGCTAAGATTGGTGCCTATCCATGTTCTCATTAGAACTATTTTCTTTAAGTTCAAAGATTTTTTGCTTGAGTTTGACTTGTCATTCCGCATAACCCATTAACTATAATGGCTCTGTTTTACCAAGTGCCCTATGGTTAAATCTTGGGGCATATGTGGCCTCCTTTTGCATGGCAATAGTTTTGAAGGTCTTCCTTTTTTTTTGTCTTGGTTGGTAATGTTCCTTCTTAGTGTGGCTATCCAATCAGCCTGGTTCAAGCCATCTGATTTTTTAAATTTACTTCTTTGCTCAGGAGAGCTGAGGCCGATTGTAGCAATCCTACTTTTGCCCTGGCTTAGATCAGCTAACTCAGAATAGACTAGGAATAGTACCTGAGCCATTGGAATACGTTTAATTTTGTACTTTATCCCCCCTAATTTGTGGTATATCAAAAAATGGCACAGCACAAGGAAAGTTTTCCCCTGTGCGCTATGTGTAACAGAATCGTAAACATTTTCATAAGTAATAAGCAGATGATTTCATTACATGTAACACACAGGGGAAATCGTCCCCCTACATGTCCAGTTTTTGCAGGGAAAAAAAACTACTTGACCTTGAGAATATGATGAACACAACAGTGTTTTATATTCAGTGGATGCTGCCTTATGGGTGCCAGTTTTTACTGTTTGGCACCAGAGCAAACAGCAGCAACATGACAAAGGTGAAGTTCAGATGAGAGCTTTACACTAAATGGAGGCAGAAATGCAATGCTAGTCAGTGGGAGACTGGCTCTCAAACAGATTCTTAGAAAAGGAGGCATTTACCAGCTAAATACTTGGCAGAGGTCAAAATAATGACCAGACAACATGCGGCAGAGAACTGAAGAAGTCCTTTATTCCATGCAGCCTTTAACAAGCCTGGTGCTGACACCTTAAATACTTCCCAATCAATTTTAAAGCGATGCCTGAAATAAATAGGCATTGCTCTGAAATCTGCTTCCTGATTCTCACGCAGCAGTTGAACAGAGCAGTCCTTGTCAGAAATGGCCACAGCAGAACAGAGCAAAACAATTTTGATTCTTCCCAGGGACTGTTGGGGAAGCAGGCAATTTTATGCTCATTTGGATACAATGCAATAATTAAAACTGAAAGTAAGAGATAATTAACTGGGAAATTGTAAGCATATAAATAGAAGCGTTCATTGTAGTGTGTAGTATGGTTGTGCCCTATTGTTGCTAAAGTATATGTAAATATAATTAATATAAATTTATTAATGACTTGTTTAAATATATGAAGAAAAACATCATGTGGCCTATTGATATGCTGTTGTCAGAAAGGTACAGTGATAATTATGGGGAATTTTAACCTGCATATATACTGGAAAAGTCAGATGGGCAGAGGTAGCCTAGATGAGGAGTACATAGAATGTTTTCGGGATAATTTCATGGAACAATATGTTCTGGAGTCAACCAGAGAGCAGGCTGTACTAGACCTGATATTGTGCAAGAAGATAGGATTAATTAATGACCTCATAGTTAAGGCGCCCCTAAGTAGCAGCGATCATAATATGATTGAATTTTACATTCAGTTTGAGGGAGAAAAGAGTGGGTCCAAAACTAGTATTTTAAACTTAAATAAGGGTAATTATAAGGGCATGAAAGCAGAGCTAGCTAAAGTGAACTGGCAAATTAAGTTAAGGGATAGGTCAATAGAGATGCAGTGGCATACATTTAAGGGGATATTCCAGAAAACACAGAATAGATACATTTCAACAAGAAAGAAAAATTCCAAGGGTGGGACCCACCATCCGTGGTTAACTAAAACAGTTAAAAAAGTATCAAACTTAAAGAAAAAGCCTATAATTGCACAAAGATGGGAAGCAGGTCAGAAGATTGGACAGAATATAAAAAACAGCAAAGAATGTCTAAAAGGTTGATAAGGAAGGTAAAGTACGAGAGAAAGCTAGCTAGAAATATAAAGACAGATAGTAAGAGTTTCTATAGATATTTTAAAAAGAGTTAAAGTGAGCATTAGTCCTACAGAAAGTGAGTCTGGGAAATTAATAATGGATAATAAGGAGATGGCAGATGAATTGAACAGGAATTTTGCATCGGTCTTCACTATTGAGGATACAAGTAATATCCCAGTATTAGCTGTAAGTCAGGAAATGGAAGAGAGAAACTCAAGAAAATTACAATCACCAGGGAAGTGGTACTGAACAAATTGTTGGAGTTGCGGGCTGACATGTCCCGGCTTCTGATGGACTTCATCCAAGGGTGTTAAGAAAAATGGCTAGTGAGATAGTTGATGCGTTGCTTTTAGTTTTCCAAAATTCCCTAGATTCGGGGAAGATTCCGTTAGATTGGAAAATAGCAAATGTAACTCCTATATTCAAAAAGGGAGGGAGACAGAAAGCAGGAAACTACAGGCCAGTTAGCTTAACATCTGTCTTAAAGAAAATGTTTAGAAGCTATTATTAAAGCCATTACAGCAGGGCATTTAAAAATTCAAGGTAGTCAGGCAGAAGCAACATGGTTTTGTGAAAGGGAAATCATGTTTAACCAACTTATTGGAGCTCTTTGAGGGAGTTACATGTGCTGTGGATAAAGGAGAATCGGTGGATGTGTTGTACTTAGATTTCCAGAAGGCATTTGATAAGGAACCACATCACAGGTTATAGATTAGATTAGATTAGAGATACAGCACTGAAACAGGCCCTTCGGCCCACCGAGTCTGTGCCGACCATCGACCACCTATTTATACTAATCCTACACTAATTCCATATTCCTACCACATCCCCAGCTGTCCCTATATTTCCCTACCACCTACCTATACTAGGGACAATTGCTAATGGCCAATTTACCTATCAACCTGCAAGTCTTTGGCTTGTGGGAGGAAACCGGAGCACCCGGAAGAAACCCACGCAGACACAGGCAGAACTTGCAAACTCTACACAGGCAGTACCCAGAATTGAACCCGGGTTGCTGGAGCTGTGAGGATGCGGTGCTAACCACTGCGCCACTGTGCCGCCCTGTATTACGGAAAATAAAAGTTCATGGTGTAGGGGGTAACATATTGGCATGGATAGAAAATTGGCTAGCTAACAGGAAGCAGGGAGTAGGCATAAATGGGTCATTTTCTGGTTGGCAAGATGTAACAAGTGGTGTGCCACAGGGATCTGTGCTGGGGCCTCAACTTTTTACAATTTATATAAATGACTTAGATGAAGGGACAGAAGATATGGTTGCTAAATTTGCTGATGACACAAAGATATGTAGGAAAGTAACTTGTGAAGAGGACACAAGGAGGCTACAAAGGTCTGCAGATAGGTTAAGTGACTGGGCAAAGACATAGTAAATGGAGCATAATGTGGGAAAGTGGGAAATTGTCCACTTTAGCAGGAAGAATAAAAAAGAAGTATATTATCTAAATGGTGAGAGATTGCAGAACTCTGAGATGCAGAGGAATTTGGGTGTCCTAGTCCAAGATTCGCAAAAGGTTAGTATGCAGGTACAGCACGTAATTAGGAAAGCTAATAGAATGTCATCGTTTATCACGAGGGAATTGAATACAAAAGTAGGGAGGTTATGCTTCAGCTTTACAGTGCATTGGAGAGACCACATCAGGAGTACTGTGTACAGTACTGGTCTCCTTATTTAAGGAAGGATGTAAATACATTGGAGGCAGTGCAGAGAAGGTTTACCAGACTAATACTTGGAATGAAAACAAGAAATGCTGGAATCACTCAGCAGGTCTGGCAGCATCTGTGGAAAGAGAAGCAGAGTTAACGTTTCGGGTCAGTGACCCTTCATCGGAACCGATGGTGTAGGTTATACTGTAATGTATATGAATACACAGAACAAATCCACCTCTGAGATGGTGTCCTCTGATGTTAGACTGAGCGCTGTTTCAGGTCAGGGCAGGAGACTGAGTACCATCCCACATACAAAACAGAAATGTTTGCTAAAGCAATAATAGCTGGGATTTATGGCTCTGCCAGCTGTAGAATGGACATGATTCACATTTCTAACAGACGTTCTAAATAGTGCAGGAAGTTCCCACTGAGAAGGTGACAACTTCATCCTAATATTGTATTGAGGGGGGAAATGATGCAATGCAGATATCCCCAGAGGTAGAGAGTGTCAATGTGGATGTGCAACCTGGTGATTTATTGAGTACAGGGAGCTGGAGAAGTGAGGGGAAGAAGTAAGGATGTGCCAGCTCCCCAGCAGAGTCTGTGGAGGTGGCTGCCCAAGGTGACCGAATCATGGAACTCAGATGTTATTGCATTGTATCCAAACGGGCATAAAACTTCCTGCGTTCCAACAGTCCCTGAGAAAAATGAAAATGGTTTTTCTTCGTTCTGCTATAGCTGTTGCTGACAAGGGCTGCTCTGTTCAACTTCTTTTGGGCCTCCTTATCTCGAGAGACAATGGATACGCGCCTGGAGGTGGTCAGTGGTTTGTGAAGCAGCGCCTGGAGTGGCTATAAAGGCCAATTCTGGAGTGACAGGCTCTTCCACAGGTGCTGCAGAGAAATTTGTTTGTTGGGGCTGTTGCACAGTTGGCTCTCCCCTTGCGCCTCTGTCTTTTTTCCTGCCAACTACTAAGTCTCTTCGACTCGCCACAATTTAGCCCTGTCTTTATGGCTGCCCGCCAGCTCTGGCGAATGCTGGCAACTGACTCCCACGACTTGTGATCAATGTCACACGATTTCATGTCGCGTTTGCAGACGTCTTTATAACGGAGACATGGACGGCCGGTGGGTCTGATACCAGTGGCGAGCTCACTGTACAATGTGTCTTTGGGGATCCTGCCATCTTCCATGCGGCTCACATGGCCAAGCCATCTCAAGCGCCGCTGACTCAGTAGTGTGTATAAGCTGGGGATGTTGGCCGCTTCAAGGACTTCTGTGTTGGAGATATAGTCCTGCCACCTGATGCCAAGTATTCTCCGAAGGCAGCGAAGATGGAATGAATTGAGACGTCGCTCTTGGCTGGCATACGTTGTCCAGGCCTCGCTGCCGTAGAGCAAGGTACTGAGGACACAGGCCTGATACACTCGGACTTTTGTGTTCCGTGTCAGTGCGCCATTTTCCCACACTCTCTTGGCCAGTCTGAACATAGCAGTGGAAGCCTTACCCATGCGCTTGTTGATTTCTGCATCTAGAGACAGGTTACTGGTGATAGTTGAGCCTAGGTAGGTGAACTCTTGAACCACTTCCAGAGCGTGGTCGCCAATATTGATGGATGGAGCATTTCTGACATCCTGCCCCATGATGTTCGTTTTCTTGAGGCTGATGGTTAGGCCAAATTCATTGCAGGCAGACGCAAACCTGTCGATGAGACTCTGCAGGCATTCTTCAGTGTGAGATGTTAAAGCAGCATCGTCAGCAAAGAGGAGTTCTCTGATGAGGACTTTCCGTACTTTGGACTTCGCTCTTAGACGGGCAAGGTTGAACAACCTGCCCCCTGATCTTGTGTGGAGGAAAATTCCTTCTTCAGAGGATTTGAACGCATGTGAAAGCAGCAGGGAGAAGAAAATCCCAAAAAGTGTGGGTGCGAGAACACAGCCCTGTTTCACACCACTCAGGATAGGAAAGGGCTCTGATGAGGAGCCACCATGTTGAATTGTGCCTTTCATATTGTCATGGAATGAGGTGATGATACTTAGTAGCTTTGGTGGACATCCGATCTTTTCTAGTAGTCTGAAGAGACCAACTAGTCCATGAGAATCAGGAAACAGATTTCAGAGAATGCCAAAAAAGAAGTGTTTGAGGAACATAACACCTATGTACAAGCTCTGTAACCATGCAGAAACTGATGGGTATGGCTCTGGAGTCTACAGCTCTCATCTGTAGTAAAATCAAGGAAGTGTTTTCCTTGTTGCAGGCAGAAATGGAGCATGTAGCATCTTCATTGGACTTAGTGAACATCCCCCATCTCAGAAGTGGCCTAGGACCAGTTAATGTATCCACCTCCATGAAAACATGGACTGCAGCTCTGGAAAGAGCAGGAAATGGGATAGGTAGAACCCTATGTTCCAACTTTCAGACATGAGGCCATGATACAGACCACAATCTTTCAGAACTTTCAGGATTTCAGAACAACCATTAGATCTGTCATCCCACTTATTCACAGACAAGGAGTTCTAGAGCCCAATAGAATGGCAATAGCTGGAGTGACTCTGCTGCATGAATCTTCTGTTTCTCTGGAAAATAGACATCTGGCCTCTTCTATCAGAGCTCCAAGCAGGTTGCATGTGGGAGACAAGACAAGGCTGCCCAGACATACATTCAAGATTTGCAGCCTGCAGTACATCCTTCCCAGGACACAGCTGTCACGACGGGAGGTCCAACTCACTCCCAAGAGCTTTTTTATACCACAATAGCAGCCTTTTGTGATACTGGACCTCAGGTTGCACCTAGAAGAAGCACAGACAGGAAGCTTAGACACCCAAATGCAGCATGGTATCAAGAAGGAGTAGAATGCCTGACATTTGTATATAACATTGGAATATAAGATGAAATGCACTTATTTTGTGCCCAGTTATTCATGGACTTCATAATATCTTGCAGGAAAAGATGTGGAGTTAGAATAAAGCTTTTTTCTGCATTAAAGAATTGGGTTTGATCTAAATACAGGGGAAATTGATTAATGGCAGTGGTGACAAAGGAGAGAATTCTTTGGTGCAGCAGGCGTGAGGCTCATGAAGCTGTATTCCATATTTCTCTGTCTCCAAAGCAGCCAGAGAGTCCCATATCCAAACCTTTCAGGATGCCAAAGTTCTGCAGAGCATAGCTTGCTGCAAATGTGCACAAGATCTGCAGGGAAACATAGTGCAGAGCCACTTGTTGTATGTCCAAGTCATTAAACCTACTCTTCAAGATCCTTATAATTCTCCCAATGACCACCTGGACTGAAGAATGGGCATTTACAAAGTATACCTAGGCTTCTGTTCTTGCTACTTGTAGACAGAAACAGGGGGAAAGTTTTTATTGCCCAAAAATCTCTAGACACTTGGCTTTCTTCTTTGAATAGAGCAGGGATGAGAAATTGGGCTTAGTAGTGCCTGTATTTTGGGCACCATATGTCATACGTGGCCACAACTCCATTCTCACATCAGGGCAAGGACCGCTTTGCCAGTGACTGTAACAGGTAACCATCCCAATGAACTTTACTGGCTCCTTCCAGGCTGTGCTGGAGATATTAGTAACAGTTCACAGTTTGCCATCCACTGTTGAAGGAGGTCAGCGAGGCTGTTTAATCAAAGAGAGCTAACTACATTACATTCTTGCCAGAGATAAGCAGAAGGAGCAAACATGAGGCTTTGCTGGGTTTGCAAGCTTCACCATGGTGCAGGGTGCCATCGACTGTGCGCACATCGCTTTGTGCACGCCGGATTTCAACTTTGCCATGTAGCGGAATCGAAAGAGATTCCACTCCCACAGCATCCAGCTAGTCTGTGACCATAAGTAGCACATCATGCAGGTGAATGCCCAGGATCATGATACCTTTATTCTGCAACAGGCCGCTGCACCAACTGTATTTCAGAGACAGAAACACAGCATAGTGGGTCTGTGGCCCTATCCCCTAACTTTTAATCTGTAGAAATGAACCTTTTGCATGGGGAAGGGTCAGGGAAATTGATACTTGGAATTTTAGAAGTAATAATGAAAATCAGGTGGAACTGTTTTGCGCAAAGGATTGTGAAATACATTACCAGGAAAAGCCATTGAACCAGATAGTATTAAGTAAATCAAGAGACAACAGGATGTGTAAAAAAGGGATAGAAGGATCTGATGAGACAGCAACTGTGTGGGATTGATCTCTATAAAGAGGACACGCTTAAGTTCAACTTAGAGTTCTTACTTTCCTTAAAAAAGTCCTTCAGTTCTTGCAGATATAAATTCCGTTCCAGCAATAGTTTTTAGTGACACTTCAATTGCATCAGAATTTAAATTAAAATGCTGTTTCATCAAGTTACTCAAAGAGTGCTGCAGACAGATTCATCAGGTATACAATGGTATGAAGACATCAATTTACTATCTGGTACTCTGTCATTTAATTCTTTAATAGTTGAGTATTATTCATCAAATTCTAGGTTCTGGGGCTGACAATGCTATTATTAATTCAAGGACTTAACTTCCTTTCAACAAATATAAAACTCTCAATGAGTAGCACAGTCAAAACTGCCCAAACAAATAATGCAACAAGACATTATTTCAGTTAAACTAAATAATCTGTCAATGAAAAAACAAAAGAACATTCACAAGGCATTAAAATATATCTATGTGAACAATAGCTGGAGTGGGGAATCTCACAGCATGCCCCATTTGTTAGATTCTTTTCCTCACTTTGTCATCGAAAATTTTTGCCACTGCAAATTACTAGAAGGTGTGAGCTGATAATGGCATGTTGCAGACAACAGGGCACCTGGGACCCTGGTGAATAACAGGACCAACAATCTATTCTCTATAACCAATGGGTTTTAAGGATTCAGAAAGAAACAGAGGAATAATGGAAATGAAAATAGGGTGAATTAGAGTCAAATTAGGTACAGAAAGTGAAATAAAGAGAGGGCAAATTTGATTGGATTAAGAGAGAGACAAAAAAGAAAAGAAACAAAAGGTAAGGAAATATTTAAATAATAAAAAATAGAAATTTCTATCACAACAATTTACTATATACAAGAATGAGATTCCAAAGTTTAAATTTTTCCCTTTTTGAGCTGGAGCATGGCATTACAGGGGCATAAATCTCATAATTAAAACGGTCTTTATGCACTTTGTACCATATCTAACTTTTTGCGCAGGTTTAACTTATTTTAACATTGCAAAAGAGCAATTTCTTGACACTCTTAGGGAAGCTGAAGGCAAGCTCCCTTTCTCGCAAGGTTAACAGCAGAGAGCTGCAAATATTCCAGCAATTTGTGGCGATTCAGAGCTCATGGGGCAACTCTTCCTCACAACAATTTGTTGGATTATTTACACAATAGTAACAGGGTATGCATCAAACTCACTGTTACTTTACCAGCAAATTCTCAGCCATCTGTGCATTATTTTTTACATTCTTTTTCACTCAAGAAAACCATGAAAAATGGGCTTGCATTGAGTAAAATGCACACAGGAAACGGTTCATACGCTTGTGGCAAAACTGTATTTAACTCTTTTGTAAGTAAAGCACCCCAGCTGTATATTGTAACAAGTGGACTTTATTTTAGACTCATCTTTCCACACAACACATACAATAGCTGCTTTTAAGATCTGAGTTTGACTCATCACTAGTCAACTTGGTAATTCAAACAAATATGCATCAGATGGTTTCTGAATTAGCTGTACTACTGAAAAAAGCACATTTGTCCAATTTTAAACTTTCTGAGGACAGCAGACTTCTTTTTAAAGCAGGTATTGTTTCCAGCCAAAGATACTTTCCTGTAGCTTTAAAGAAGTGATGTTTTGCCAAGGTTTTCTGCCAATTCCTAACTCAAGAAATAAATTGCAGAACAGCAAAGCAGGCAGGTATTTTTTTAAGGTTTTCCTCACTCTCAATTATCTGAGAGATGCTATTTTCATTATGCAAGGTCCAATTTGGCAACATTTAAATAATGCAATTTCAAAACTGAGGGATGAAGAATTGGGTGAAGGTTTTGAGCTGTTATTTTACCTTCAAACATAAAAAGGGTCAATTTTAATCCTGGGAAAACATCAAACAGCTGTCACAATTGTGGCATCTCCCTGATGTCATCAGTGTGTGGCCTAAGTCATTTTGAGGGCTGTCAAACATTTACATTAGACCAGTGAGCTGTGAGTGTTGTTCCAGTGTTCGCAAGCAATGCACTGGTCAAGGATGTGACAGGATGCCGGCAAAGCCAAGTGAACATTTTATCCTGGGTGGGCAGAGACAATTACAGGGAAGGGACATGGACAGGCTGGCAGTTGTTGTGTTGTGCTGTGTTTTTAAGTCTTCTTTAAATGACAACCACAGGCTTTATATTCGGACTCAATGCAAACACTATTTATTGTCTGACTTACTTACATTGCATGATTTCAGGTACAGGTCTTTCCTCACTGGTGTATGTCTGTTCTCTGTAAAGCCATATGCTGAATGAGTCTCTCAGAATGATGTCTCCTCCTGAAATATGCCTGATGCTGTCATCAGTTGCATCAGTGGCCTGATCTCTTAAAGATACAGTTTCTTGAGGGTGAAGTCACCACTACACTACATTACAGCAGTGATAATTCATGCTTCTGCCCCTCCACTAAAATCAAAGGAAGAGTATAACATTTACCTTTTCCTAAGCTGTCTTCGTAAGGGCTGTTGACTAGGCTGCTTAACATTTCGTCCCTAAAAATTGAGACGGTGTCCTATATGTGTCTTAGGACTCTGATTAGCATCTTGCAATGAGACTCCTACCTGGAACACCTGGGTGTCTGGGCCACCCATGTGGAAGTTGCCAGAAAAAAAAATTGAGGAGGAGGGAACGGAGCGGGAACAAGATGATTTTCAGGCCCCAATTGAATGGAGAGACTTAAAATTAGCCTCATAATGCCTTGTTCTTGGATGACAAAATTGTTGATTTATGAGAAAAAGAATCTCCAGTGTTCCAATTTCTATAGGGTGTGTCATTTTATAATAATTCCAAGTCATGAAACATTCGGATATGACATTCATTTGTCATTAATGTAAATTAAACAACATTGTAATATGGTCCCCGTCAACACCTGGCTGTAGAGCTGAAGACCTGTGCTCCAAACCTAGCCATTCCTCTAGCCAAGCTGTTCCAGTACAGCTACAGCACTGGCATCTACATAGTGTTACGACTGACCGCTCCAGTCAAAGCCCCCAATCAAAATATACGATTCTGATTGTGGTGGGAGAAACGCACTGTTAATTCAATCCCGTCGCTCCACAGATCGCTTAACATGTCATTTTAAACCTTGCAAATTAAAGAAAGACCCAGCCAAATTGTACCATCTATTAACCCCTGAATGAGGTTAACCAAACCAGGTGGCTTTAAATCAACAAATTAACTGTTTAATTAGATAAATACTAAATTCTTAAACAATACTAAAATATAAACAACATTTGAATCAGAAAAAAGTAGTGTCCTTGCAGATTTACGCTCCTGCCAGATGTGGAACAGTCCAAGGTTGCTTGAAGTTCTCACAGCCGTCCGATGGGGGAAAAAAGATTCTTCAACAGTAGGACAGTCCGTAGTCTAATTCAGAAGACGAAATTGTTGCTCCTTCTCCAGCGATGAATTTCAACAATTAACAACTTGCAAACACTTTTTAATGAACCAATTGGCTTTAGAATTTTTTTGAGGGATAAAAGATTGTCATAGTCTAACTTCCCTTCCTTCAGTTTAAATTATCAGAGATCTCTATTTTGGCTTGATGTTTAGAATTTTGAGAGAGAATAATAAATAAACAGACTAAATTCTCTTCCTTCAGTTTAAATGGTCTGAGAGATCTCCTTTCAGGTGCTACAGGTGACACAGCTGCCTGTCTGTTTCTCAGCGAGTTAGAATGGTCTGTTTTTCACTATAAGCCAGTTCAAAAGTATCTTGTAACAATGTATCTCTTGATCTCTGGTCCTGAATGGCTGTATCCCGGGCAACAAGAATGCACTCTTTGACTCAGTCTTTAGAGTTTTCTGCCTTCAAGCAGTATGGCACTTTTTCCAGCCTTAAAGACACACCGCATTCTTCCCAAAAAAAAAACTTCAGCATCATAACAATAGAAAGAATCATAGAAAGGCACAGAAAGAGGCAACTTGGCCCATCATGTCTGTACCAGCTGAAAAACGATCCACCTATTCTAATCCCACCTTCTAGCCTTTGGTCCATAGCCCTGCAGATTACAGCACTTGAAGTGCATATCAAGACTCCTTTTAAATGAATTGAGGGTCTCTGCCTCAACTACCCTTTCAGGCAGTGAGTTCCAGACCCCCACCACCCTCTGGGTGAAAAAGTTTTTCCTCATCTCCCCTCTAATTTTTCTACCAATCACTTTAAATCTATGCTCCCTTTCTGCTAAGGTGAATAGACCCTTCACCTCCACTCTATCCAGATCCCTCAAAATTTTGTACATTTCAATCAGATCTCCCTCAGCCTTCTCTGTTCCAAGGAGAACAATCCCAGCCTATCCAATCTTTCCTCATACCTGCATTTTTCCGGTCCTGGCAACATCCTTGTAAATCTCCTCTGTACCCTCTCTGGTGCAAGTACATCCTTTCTGTAATGAGGTAACCAGAACTGCACACAGTACTCAAGTTGTGGCCTAACCAATGCGTTATATAGTTCCAGCATAACCTCCCTGCTTTTATATCCTATACCTCGGCTAATAAAGGAAAGGATTCCATATGCCTTCTTTACCACCTTATCAACCCTGTCCTGCTACCTTCAGGGATATGTGGACATTCACTCCAAGGTCCTGTACTTCCTCTACACTTCTCAGTATTTTCCCATTAATCGTTTATTCCTTTGCCTTGTTTGACCTCCACAAGTGCATCACCTCACACTTCTCCAGGTTGAATTCCATTTACCACTTCTCTGCCCATCTGACCAGACCATCAATATCTTCCTGCAGCCTACAGCTATTCTCCTCGCTATCTACCACACGGCCAAATTTTGTGTTATTTGCAAACCTCTTGATCATGCCCCCTACATTTATGCCCAAATCGTTATTATATACTACAAAAAGCAGGGGACCCAGTACTGAGCCCTGTGGAGCGCCACTGGAAGCAACCCTCCAGTCGCTAAAACACCCGTCAACAATTATCCTTTGTTTCCTGCCACTGAGCCAATCTTACTGCATTTCCCTGGATCCCATGGGATTTTATTTTTTTAACCAGTCTGCCATGTGGGACCTTGGCAAAAGCCTTGCTAAAATCCATGTAGACCACATCAACTGCACTACCCTCATCTATCTTCCTTGTTATTTCTTCAAAAAATTCAACCACAGGACAAAGTAGGAGATTGACCAGGTATGTCCAATGCACAACAAGCAGGACAAATCCAATCTGGCCAATTACTGACCCATTAGCCTGCTCTCAATCATCAGCAAAGCAATGGAAGTTGTCATCAGCAGTGCTATCAAATGACACATACTCATAGAATCATAGTGCTGAATTTTATGGGCCCCCTGAGATGGGTTTGGCGGTGGGAATTCCATACATTTGCAGCAGGAGATGGGGGTCCGGAGGGCACCTCCTTGTCGCAGCACAATTTAGTCGGAGGCAGGATAGGCCGAAGACGGCCTTCCCTCCCACAGGCCAATTGAGGGCCTTAAGTGGCCTTATAACAGCCACTTAAGGGCCTCTTCCTGCCCCCACTGGGATTTATTCAGCGGCGGGGGTGGTGGGAGGAGGTGGGGTGGTGGGGGTTCTCTGCCACGCAGGGAGGTCATCCAGTAAAATGAGGCAACCTCCCTGTGGGCTTGGTTGTGGGATTCCTCCTTCATGGGCAATCTGTGGCCCATGGAGTGCCCCAGCCGGGCAAATCTGCACCTTCCTGAACCACCCTTCCCCTGCAATAAACAGCCACTCACCCCCCTCCACCTCGCTGGGGCCTGGGAGCCCCCATCTCACTTACCTGGGGTCCAGGGCTCCAGCACTGGGCCTAGGCCCAAGGCTTCTTGCAGTACTAGTGGTGGCCACCACTCCCGGTGAAGCCGCTGATACTGCTGAGTTGCTCGCCCTTTGATTGGTGGCAGCTCTTGGAGGTGGGATCTGCACCGGGGTGGGAGTGTGGGGGCTCCAGCTGGCCGAGGCAGGGCGCCCCCCGCCTTTATGGCCAGACGCCGGGAGCCCCGCCGGGAGCACAAAATCCATAGAATGGTTACAGCACAAAAGGAGGCCGACAAGTCCAAGCCAGCTCTCTGCGAGAAAAATTTAGCTAGTCCCACTCCCCAGACCTTTGCCTGTAACCCTGCAAATATTTTTCCTTCAGGTGCTTATAGAATTCCCTTTTGAAAGCTATTATTTAATCTGCCTCCACTACCATTTCAGGCTGTGTGTTCCAGTTCCTAACCACTTGCTGCGTAAAAAAGAGTTTCCTTATGTCATTGTTGATTCTTTTGCCAATCACTTTAAATCTGTGTGTTTTGGCTCTTGATCCTTCTGCCAATGGGAATAGTTTCTTGCTATCTACTCTGTCTATACCCCTCATGATTTTGAACACTTCAATCAAATCTCCTCTCAACCCTCTCTTCTCTAAGGAGAATAGCCCCAACTTCTCCAATCTATCCCATGAAACTGAAATCCCTCATCCCTGGAACCATTCTCATAAATCTTTTCTGTGCCCCCTCTAAAGGCTTCACAGCCTTCCTATAGTGCAATGCCAAGAACGGAACACAATGCTCTAGTTGAGGCTGAACCAATATTTTATCATAACTTCCTTGCTTTTGAACTCTGCCTCTATTTATAAAGCTCAGGATCCTGTTAATGGTAACTCACCAATAACCTGCTCACTGATGCTCAGTTTGAGTTCCACCAGGACTACTCGACTCTGCCAGATATTTACAATAGCTAATATACAATATGAGATCTTACAAAGTGGAGAGTATTCCATCCCACTCCTGACATGTGCCTTGTCGATGTTGAACAGGATTTGGGGTGTCGGGGGTGAGTTGTTATTCTAGCCATAGTCCCAAAGGACCATAGGCATCTCTCTCCATTACAGAGAGACAGTTGGTAATGTATAGCTTGAGGGCCACCACTCCTCAAGTGTGGGGCAAGGTGACGAGGTAGGCAGGGGGTGGGCTACTCACTTCAAAATTCACAGCCTTGACTTACACTTGTAGCCATAGTATTTATATGGCTGGTCCAGTTAAGTTTCTGGTCAATGGTAACCCCCAGGATGTAAGCTGTTGTCGTTGTTGTTGCTGTTGTTGGTACTTAAAAATTTGGCAGTGCTCAAAGTAGAAAGGTTACCCATTCCAGATGGGATACATTCTAGTTTACCGAAGAAAGTAAGGGTGGAAATAGTGGAGGCTGAGGCCACAATTTTCCAATCTTCGTTAGATATTGGAGTGATGCCATAGGTCTCGAGGATTACAAATGTTACACCCCTGTTCAATAACAAAAGGAAAAGGGATAAATTAGCTAACTACAGGTCAGTCAGCCTAATGTTGTGGTGAACAAACTTTGCAGGCAATCATCTGGGACAAAACTAATTGTCACTTAGAAAAACATGGGTCATTCAATGGCAGTCAATACAGATTTGTTAGAAGAACATCATGGTTGACAAACTTGATTGAGTTCTTTGATGTAATAAAGAGGATTGATAAGGGTAATGTGGTTGATGGACTTTCAAAAGGTGTAAAAGTACCACAAATAGACTTGTTAGCAAAATTGAAACCCATAAGATTAAGGGTACAGCATGGGTGCAAAATTGGCTAAGGGTCAGAAAGTAGAGAGTTGTGTTGAATGATTGTTTTTCAGACTGAAGGGATGTGTACAGTAGTGTTCCCCAGGGATCAATGATGGGCCCACTGCTCTTCTTGATACATTTTATTGACCTGGACCTGGGAACACAAGCATAATTTCAAAGTTTGCTGATGGCACAAATCTTGGAAAATTAGTTAACAGTGAGGAGGCTTATAGCAGACTTCAGGAGAACATAGACAGTCCGGTGAAATGTGCAAATTCATATCAGGAAATTTAACACAGAGAACTGTAACGTGATGCATTTTGGAAGGAAGAATGAGGAGAGGCAATATAAACTAACAGTACAATTTTAAAGAGATTGTAGGAACAGAGAGGTCTAGGAGATTATATACAGAAATCTTTGAAGGTAGCAGACCAAGTTGAGGGGTCTGTTAAAAAAGCATACATGATCCTTGGCTTTATAAATAGAGGTGCAGAGTACAAAAGCAAGGTAGTTATGCTAAAATTTATCATTCATGAGCAGGTCTCAGGTGGAGTATTGTGTCCAATTCTGTTCACCATACTTTAAGAAGGATGTCAAGAGTTTAGAAAGAGTGCAGATGAGATTTACGAATGGTACCAGGGATGGAACATGGAAAGACTAGAGAAACTGGGTTGTTCTCCTTAGAGCAGAGAAGGTTAAGGAACGATTTAATAGAGGCTTTCAAAGTCATGAAGTGATTTGATAAAGTAAATAAGAAACTGTTTGCAGTTTCAGAAGAGTCAGCAACAAGATTTAAGGCAACTGGCAGAAGAGGAAGAGGCAAAATGAAGACAATTTGTTTCATGCAGTGAGTTATTATGATCTGGAATGCACTGCCTGAAAGGGAATTGGATAAATACTTGAACTAGAGAAAATTGCAGGGCTATGGGGAAAGAGCAGGATGGTGGGATTAATTAGATAGCTCTTTCAAAACACCACCACAGGTACGATGGGCTAAATGACCCCCTGCTGTACTGTAAGATTCTATAATTCTATGATCACCAAATTTGATGCCACTTAAAGGCAGTCAGCACTTCTTAAAGGGAAGGTGCACTCTAGTTGCAGTTAACAAGGAAACTTTTGAGATTGAAAAAGTGGCTATAAGAGGTCCAGAGAGTGAGTTCAAGTTTTCTGATGTCACATTGAAGGTTCTAGTCCAGGTGGTGGACAAGAGGAGGAAGATCCTGTTCCCACCCAGGGGCAGCAAGCCCTCCAGGCAATATCTCCACCACCTGCAGACAGAGGTTGCTAAGGAGGTCAATGCTGGGAGTTTAGTTCCCAGGACAGGGCTGCAATACTGAAAGAAGTTCAATGACCTTAGCAGACTCATCATGGTAAAAATACTTACTCTCTGCCCACATCCCCAATTCCTCCAGCATCACTACTTCCCTCCGCCACATCCCTTCACTTTCCTACAATCATTGCAACACACTTCACTCCATTTCTTTTTCCTCCTACTCACACTACTATGACAACCCTGACTTCCCCACAACTCTCATCTGACACACTACCTACAAATTATTCTTCCGTGACAGGCACATTCTCTAAAGGCTTCATCGGATACCACTAACATATTTCCTTCTTTCTTACAGGAGAAAGTTGTGCACAATTTTCTCAAGAGGAAACGTGCTGGCCATCATGGGCAGGGGAGAGTCATGAAAGTGTTGAATGGAATAAAACTTAATGGTTTGCTGTAAATATGAGTATTTGGCTAGTTTTTGTTGCTGAAATTTATGCAGCATTTTGGATCATGGCCACCAGGAAGTGGGTTGTAACTGCCCAAGCCTATTTTCAATTTGAGCACAGAAAGTTAACTGAAAGTTTTCAAAATGAACAGAATTTGTTGGTACCTGGGTATGATTATATTGGTGTAAGTTAAATTGAATGGATGGTAAATCTGGGGCAGTGTGCACAGTTTCCTAACCTGTGCTCCAGATGTACCCTGTTGTCAAAATAATGTCACGTGATCAAGTCCATATATCTTAGGTTAACATCACATGTGCCTGCAAGAATTTCCTCAGAGCTGTTCCTCCCTCCACCAGCGCAACTTCGCTGAACGTGCAGCAGAAGCTTAGTTTATGTCACACTTTCATCAAAGTTACAGTAGCTAGGCAGGAGCAACTCTGAGGAAATCCCGGGTCACAATGTTTGATCAGATTGAGTTCAACCGGTGATGCCCATTATACTGGACCATTACTTACTAAAGAAAATATCACAAAAGGTTCATTGAGGGAATTTGCAGGATGAGGAATTTCCTGATCTTTCTCTGTACCCTGGGAGTGAGACCTGCAGAAACCCTGAAGAAACATGAAAGTAGCCATTATCAGCCATTCACACTGTTTCTCTGGGGGTTCACGGGGAACTCAGCCTGCTGTATTTAAATGAGGCCCTATTCACACAGCTCGCTCGGAGTTAAAATCTAAACTTTTTTAAATCGAGGAAAGCATTTCCATTAGTTCTCTAATCTTGTGATAAACATCAACTCCAGACAACTAATTCAGGAGGTATGGATTGCTCAGCTGCCAACAGTGGTTCTCCCAAACACCACTGGGAGGAAGTATGACAAATTGATGCAGTCATAATTCACTTTCTCTCGGTGGGGAATCCATGTCTTTTACTTGATGTTTCCCCTGGCGGTACAGCTGAAACCAGGAATGTGACTGCGTGGGACCTGCAGGTGTGAATATGGATTCAATTACTCCATGCCCACTCATAAAAAGAGTTCCAAAACTCAGAACTTTTCTGGAATTAACTGGCTAATTTGCCATCGCCCACAATGAGGTGTGGACATGCATTCCTCTACAGCAGACAAAATGATAGAATCCGTGCTAACTCTGTCAGCACCACAATACCAAAAAAAAAACCACAGCATAAAATCCTACAAGCTGAACTAACATGCAACATTTTCCAATATAAGCATGAAGCATAACAATCCTTGCAGTAGTGTTTGTAGGATATTATCGATTATCACATTAAATTTTTTTAACAATATCAACAACCCCTTTATATAACCAAAGATCTTTTCACTCACATATCTGAGAATGACTTTGGCTTTGAAATTATGCTGGAGTGTGAAGAGTGGGGTGGGGAATAGCAGTGGGTAGTAACAAATGAATGCTTAAGTGGTTTATTTATGTGCAGGCCATTACTCCACTTCTTACTTGGCATGCTGCTCTCCACAGATTCATTGGGACACCGCTGAGCCACTGGAATAAGAACTCCTCATGTAGAGAGTCCCCATCTCTGGCTCTGCCCCTTCTGCCATTTATTTTAAGAGGCGTTTCTCCTGTTACAAGGCAAATTTGAAACACCAAGATCTCTGCCATTGTTCAGCGAGTTCCAATGGTCTCCCACTGCATTTCTGGGAAGGCGGGGGGAATCTCCAATAAAAATCCACCCCACCCTGCCACCCAAGGAATTTCAGCCCTCTGTTTCCATCTTTATTTATAGAATTGTGACCAGAATTGCTTTCAATCATTAGTACAGTTTAAGTCATTATTTCAAATGCTGGGATAGATTTCTGTTTTCACTGCCTGGCCAGTAATTTAGCAGAGATGATTTCCTGTTCTATATTGATACTGCCTGATTTTTATTCCATTAATTTCAATGCAATGTAAATCAGGTGGGTTTTACAACAAATGGGTGATCTGTTACACTACATTTATACCCCAGTGGTGGAGCCAAAAATCTATCTGGTTACTTTTCTGGTTGCAGTAATACCTCATATATCAACATATTGCCAAAATGATGTGGAAGCAAATAATTGTTTTGAATGTCTTCAATTGTTTCAGAAATAGGAACTGAGTTAGATTACCCAGTATAACTGCAGGCTAATATGACAATTCATTGATGTCTTGACATTCAAGTGAATTTTTGACCCTTGAAAGTGACATTTTTGAATGCCAGAGACTACTTAAGCCACTTCGTATTAAGTCATATGTTCCTTCTTATTCTCTGCTCACCTCTTTCCTTCTTTGGACAGAATTGCAGCTATCAATTATATAAGTTGCAGGTTAGAAAAATGCCATTCATCTGAAATCATAATGCACTGATGAACAGAACTATTTTCAGATGAAAATGATGCAACATGCTTTTAATAAATCAAATTGAGGGCCGAAGTAGCACAACCTGGCCAAGACAATATGTTCTGTAAATTCATAGTGACAGCACTTGATGTTGCAAACTTTTCGGGACCCCCTGCAGTTGGGGCGGGAGGTGGGTGCTGAAAAGACCGGAGCCGGGTGGCGTGTCAATTCCAGGACCCTGTTCCCAGCGCCAGCAATAATCACCAGGGTGAGGGGAGGACGAAACAGGAGACTCGCTCTCCTCCCAACTGAGGCCAATTAAAGATGTTTTAAAGCTTGTTAAGAGTATGCCAAGGGGTAAAGTTCAAATTTCTAAAGGGGCGCATGGGTTACCCACACTTTCAGAAACAAATCAGCTGAAGAGAGGTGAGTAAAGAGTGGGGAGCCAGTCACAGCTGCCGCAGGGCATCATCCCGACCCCATAACAGGATCAGCAGGGCCGAGGGGGACCTGGCACTTGGTAAGGGGTTGCCCTTGGTACTGCACAAGTGGCAGGGAGAGTGGGCACTCAGCACCCGGTCTTTGAATATGGTCGTTACTCCTCTGGCTTTGCGGGGGCAGAAGAGCAGGGGGCAAGGCTGCCAAGGACAATTGGGCAGCCACTTGCCCAGAAAGAAGGCTCTGGCTGGCAATGGGGGCACAATTGTCAGATTTTGGGCCCAGTGGTGATGAGGGGCAACACCCTCTGCAGGAAGGGCAGATCTCTGGGCATCAGGAGGACACAGTAAAGGAAAGAAGGGCAGGAAGGAAACAGAGATCAAACCCTCAACGCATGATCTACCTCCGACTCACAGAATCTCAGAATCATTACAGCACAGAAGGAGGCCATTCGGCCCATCGTTTCCACACCGGCTCTCTGAAAGAGCAACTCCCTCAGTTCCATTCCCCTGCCTTCTCCCCATAACCCTGCACATTCTTCCTTTTCATGTAACTGTCTAATTCCCTTTTTAATGCTTCAGGTGAACCTACCTCCACCTCGTTCTCAGACAACGCATTCCAGACCTTAACCACTCGCTGCATGAAAAAGCTTTTCCTCATGTCACTTTTGCTTCTCTTGCCAAATGCTTTAAATCTGTGCCCTCTCGTTCTCGATCTTTTCCCAAGTGGGAACAGTTTCTCTCTATCTATCCTGTCCAACCCCTCATGATTTTGAATACCTCTATCAAATCTCCTCTCAGCCTTCTCTTCTCCAAGGAAAACAGTCCTAAGTTCTCCAATCTATCTTCATAACTGAAATTCCTCATCCCTGGAACCATTCTTGTGAATCTTTTCTGTACTTTCTCCAGTGCCCTCACGTCTTTCCTCAAGCGCGGCACCCAGAATTGGATGCAATACTCCAACTGAGGCCGAACTAATGTCTTATACAAATTCTACATAACTTCCTTGCTCTTGTACTCTATGCCCTATTAATAAAGCCCAGGATACTGTATACTTTATTAACTACTCTCTCAACCTGTCCTGCCACCTTCAATGATTTTTGCACATATAAACATAGGTCCTTCTGCTCCTGCACCCCTTTAGAATTGTATCCTTTATTCTATATTGTCTCTCCATGTTCTTCCTACCAAAACAAAGACAGAGCTACCTGGAGATGACTGAGACCCAATGCTGCAGGAGACTGCAACTCTCCAGTCAGATGGTCATAGACATCTGTGTCCTGGTCACCAAAGACTTCGCACCTCACAGCCCTGCCAGTGGCCATCAAAATCACAGTGGCCTTCAACTTCTTTGCTCTGGCTCCTTCAAGGATCAGCTGGGGACCTTCGTGGTATCTCAAAAATGGCTGCACACCACTGTATCTCGCTGGTCACTGATGCCTTCTTTGCCAGAGCTGGACAGCACATTCATTTCACAAAAGGCACTACCTGGCAGGGACAGAGGGTATTGGGTTTCACCTCCCTCACTCGATTCCTCAGGTGCTGGATGTCATCAATTGCACTTATGTGGCTATTAAGGCACCTAGTGACTGGCCAGTGCGATCCATCAACAGTAAGGGCTGCCACTCCCTCAACTTTCAGCTAGTCTGTGGTCACCACGAGCTTCCTCCATGTGGGCACTTGCTTTCCAGGCAGCTACCATGACTCCTTCATCCTCCACCAGTCCAGAGTGTCTCAGAGCTTCACTCCAACCCCCAAAGTGTGTGGATGGATCCTAGAGGACAAGGCAAATCCCTTGAAGAGATGACTACGACCCCTCTATGGGAGCCTCAGACAGAAGCACAGAGACAATACAACCAATGCCACCTTTTCAGTATGACAACCATTGAGCAGGCCATTGAGCTTCTGATGATGCAAATCCAGTGCCTCAACCGGTTGGGTGGTGCCCTCCAAAGCTCACCTGCAAGGGGCTTGGTCATTGTGGTGGTCTGCAGCACTGTCTATTAAATGGCCCTCCAGAGATGTGTGGACCTTGAGGACAGTGAGGCCCTGGAAGGAGACAGCTCATCGGGGGAGGAGCAGGCGTAGGAGGTGAGACAGGAGTAGCAAGAGGAGGTGGACGGAGATGGCACTGTACAGAGAGGTGCACCTGCTGCACCATGAGGTGGTCTCCTCCTGCCACCCTCCTGGAAGAGAATCCCCCTCCTCTCCCTCATGGCCTCCAGCATTAGATCCAGGTCGGCTTCAATGCAGCAAGGGGCAGCCCTGCCCAGGAACTAGGCCTCCAGTTCCCCTGTGACATCTCACTTCTCTCTGGTGCAGTGAAAGATGTTGGCACAAACCACAGATCTCTCCCTCATGACAACCAGCAGCCTCAGTGATTGCTGCCATGGGAGTTTAAATGAGTCCCACACTTCATCTGACCCGCCTCTGTTCCCGCCCCTCTCTGACTCTAAGTGGACAGGAAACCTGTCTCCATACCAGTTAAGGGCTTCCCCATGTAAAAATCTTAACTTTCATCAGTTTCCCACCGGAGGCGGGATTCTGACATGAAAACAAACCCGGCTCCTGTTTCCTGCCTCCATGGCAAAAATTCAGCACCAGCTCTTTTTGATTTCCCCTCACAGCAATGTGCTGGATGTTGGCAGTGGGCTGAGAAACAAAAGGGATCAAGATATTTTGGTGGATTAAAACTTCAGCTTGATAAGGGTCTAAGGTCTTCCCACTCAGTATCCCAGACACTGCAGTTCTTCCTTCACAAGTGTCTGTGGAATTTTGGGCCCATAAGACAATAATCTTATTTTATTTTACAAACCAATTTTTTCTACTTTCATCCTATTTTATGCAGAAGAATACTACTCTCTCTTCTCTGATAAAAACTATATCTGCTAAGTGACTCAGAGAAAATGAAAAAAAGTAAGAAAGAAAGCATTTCCAAATGGTGGAGAAGTTTTCAAGCAAATTTGTGGAGAAAGGGAACAGATTGCTAATGCTTTCACTGGCCCACTTATAAGTTTGGATCATCTCTTACCAGGAATACAGAGTTGCCCCCAACAGCAACAGTGTTATTGGAGGCAACTCTAACATAAAAAAAAACCCTGTGATAGTATCATAACAAATTCCAAAACCCTTCTCAACAGGGGATTTCACTGGATGCCTCCATTGTCAAAATGCCGAAAGGGATAATTGGAAACAACTGCTGAGAACAGCATTTGCATTGGATATATCATCTTGGCTCTTGGAATAAATAGCCTTAGAACTCAGATATAGGCTTCATTATATTGCTATTCAGCTGGATGTGACACAGTAATAACACATAAGGTCATCAGCCAGGGATTTTAGGGCATGCGCTAAGTCTGGTGGAATGTAACCTTTCAATCCTGCCTCATATTTGAACACTTGTGGAAAGAATAATTGCCTATGAATACAGATGTTATGTGTGCTGGCTGGAAACATGGAACACACATACATAATTTGACGTGGTGATCACATATATTCCAGTAAAGCTCCTTTTTGCTCTTGTGCACTATCGATCCATGTGCCTGTGACTTATTCTTATTTGTTCCTGTGATGTGGTTGATACTGGCATGGCTACATTTACTGCCTATTCATAGTTGCTTTAGGAAGGTGGTGGTAGGCTTTCTCCTTTAAATGTTGCAGTACTTGTGCTGGTGGTGCTCCTACAATTGTGTTAAGTAAGAAATTCAAGGATATTGACGCAATGAGAATGAAGGGATGATATAATTTCTGGTCAGGTTGAGTAAATTTGAGTGAAACTTGGAGGTGATGGTAATTCAACTACATTGTTACTCTTGTTATTCTCAGTGGTAGAGTTTGAGAGGCTGTGTGGTGCTATTGAAGTAATTGTGTAATGAGAGGAATAATTGACAATCTAGTGGCGCGAGACCCCTTGGGGACGAGCGACCATAATATGATAGAACTCTTCATCAAGATGGAGAGTGATGTAGTTGGTTCTGAGACTAGGGCCCTGAATCTTAGTAAAGGAAACTACAAAGGTATGAGGCGCGAGTTGGCTATGATGGATTGGGAAACGTTACTTAAAGGGATGACGGTGGACAGGCAATAGCAAACATTTAAAGAGCACATGGATGAACTGCAACAATTGTTTATCCCTGTCTGGCACAAAAGTAAAATGGGAAAGGTAGCCAAACCATGGCTTAAAAGGGAAATTAGTGATAGCAATAGATCCAAGGAAGAGGCATATAAATTTGCTGGGAAAAACAACAGACCTGAGGATTGGGAGCAGTTTAGAATTCAGCAAAGGAGGACCAAGGGATTGATTAAGAAGGGGAAAATAGAGAGCGAGAGCAAGCTTGCGGGAAACATAAAATCTGACTGTAAAGGTTTCTATAGGCATGTGAAGAGAAAAAGATTGGTGAAGACAAATGTAGGTCCCTTACAGTCAGAAACAGGGGAATTTATTATGGGGAACAAAGAAATGGCTGACCAACTAAATGCTTACTTTGGTTCTGTCTTCACAAAGGAGGACACAAATATCATACCAGAAATGCTGGGGAACACAGGGCTTAGTGAGAGAGAGGAACTGAAGGAAATTAGTATTAGTAGAGAAATGATGTTGGGGAAATTGATGGGATTGAAGGCCGATAAATCCCCAGGGCCTGATGGTCTGCATCCCAGAGTACTTAAGGAAGTGGCCCTAGAAATAGTGGATGCATTGGTGGTCATCTTCCAAGATTCTATAGACTCTGGAACAGTTCCTACAGATCGGAGGGTAGCTAATGTAACCCCACTATTTAAAAAGGGAGGTAGAGAGAAAGCAGGGAATTATAGACCAGTCAACCTGACGTCGGTAGTGGGGAAAATTCTAGAGTCCATTATCAAAGATTTTATAGCAGAGCACTTAGAGAACTGTGGTAGAATCGGACAGAGTCAGCATGGATTTACAAAAGGGAAATCATACTTGACAAATCTACTAGAATTCTTCGAGGATATAACTAGTAGAGTTGATGAGGGGGAGCCAGTGGATGTGGTGTATTTGGACTTTCAGAAGGCCTACGACAAAGTCCCACAAAGAGATTAGCATATAAAATTAAAGTGCATGGAATTGGGGGTAGTGTATTGCGATGGATAGAAAATTGGTTGGCAGACAGGAAACAAAGATTAGGGATAAATGGGTCTTTTTCCGAATGGCAGGCAGTGACTAGTGGGGTATCGCAGGGATCGGTGCTAGGACCCCAGCTATTCACAATATATATTAATAATTTAGATGAGGGAACTAAATGTAATATCTCCAAATTTGTAGATGACACAAAACTGGGTGGGAGGGTGAGTTATGAGGAGGATGCAGAGAGGCTTCAGGGTGATTTGGACAAGTTGAGTGAGTGGGCTAATGCATGGCAGATGCAGTATAATGTGGATAAATGTGAGGTTATCCACTTTGGTAGCAAAAACAGGAAGGCAGATTATTATCTGAGCGGCTATAAACTGAGAGAGGGGAATATGCAGCGAGACCTGGGTGTTCTCGTACACCAGTCGCTGAAGGTAAGCATGCAGGTGCAACAGGCGGTTAAAAAGGCAAATGGTATGTTGGCCTTCATAGTGAGCGGATTCGAGTACAGTAGCAGGAACGTTTTGCTGCAATTATACAGGGCCTTGGTGAGGCCACACCTAGAATATTGTGCGCAGTTTTGGTCTCCTTATCTGAGGAAGGATGTTCTTGCTATAGAGGGAGTGCAGCGAAGGTTTACCAGACTGATTCCTGGGATGGCAGGACTGACATATGAAGAGAGATTGGGTCAGTTAGGATTATATTCGCTGGAGTTCAGAAGAGTGAGGGGGGATCTCATAGAAACCTATACAATTCTAACAGGACTTGACAGGGTAGATGCAGGAAGGATGTTCCCGATGGTGGGGGAGTCCAGAACCAGGGGTCATAGTCTAAGGATATGGGGTAAACCTTTCAGGACCGAGATGAGGAGAAATTTCTTCACCCAGAGAGTGGTGAACCTGTGAAATTTGCTACCACAGAAAGCAGTTGAGGCCAAAACATTGTATGTTTTCAAGAATGAGTTAGATATAGCTCTTGGGTCTAAAGGGATCAAAGGGTATTGGACGAAAGCGGGAACGGTTACAGTTGTATAAGACTTTGGTTCGGCCACATTTGGAATACTGCGTGCAGTTCTGGTCGCCACATTACCAAAAGGATGTAGATGCTTTGGAGAGGGTGCAGAGGAGGTTCACCAGGATGTTGCCTGGTATGGAGGACGCTAGCTATGAAGAGAGGTTGAGCAGATTAGGATTATTTTCATTAGAAAGACGGAGGTTGAGGGGGGACCTGATTGAGGTGTACAAAATCATGAGAGGTATAGACAGGGTGGATAGCAAGAAGCTTTTTCCCAGAGTGGGGGATTCAATTACTAGGGGACACGAGTTCAAAGTGAGAGGGGCAAAGTTTAGGGGGGATATGCGTAGAAAGTTCTTTACGCAGAGGGTGGTGGGTGCCTGGAACGCGTTGCCAACGGAGGTGGTAGACGCGGGCACGATAGCGTCTTTTAAGATGTATCTAGACAGATACATGAATGGGCAGGAAGCAAAGAGATACAGAACCTTAGAAAATAGGCGACATGTTTAGATAGAGGATATGGATCGGCGCAGGCTTGGAGGGCCGAAGGGCCTGTTCCTGTGCTGTAATTTTCTTTGTTCTTTGTACTGAGTTGGATGGTCAGCCATGATCATAATGAATGGCGGAGCAGGCGCGAAGGGCCGAATGACCTACTCCTGCTCCTATTTTCTATGTTTCTATGAAGTAAGTTTGATAAGTTGCTGGAGTGGATCCCATAGATAGTATACATACTGCAGCCACAGTGCGCTGGTGATGAAGGGCATGGAAAACGTGTCCAGTAGAAAAGTTGCTGATCAAATGGACTGCTCGATTGTGGTGTTTTTATGGTTGCACTCATGTAAGCAAGTGACAACTTGAGCCGTGTGGATGGTGGAAAGGCTTTAAAGAATCAGGAGGTGAGCCACTCATTACAGAGTACCTCGCCTCTGTCCTCCACCAAAGTATTGATATGCCTCGTCCAGCTCAGCTTCTGCTTAATGGTGACCCCCCAGGATGCTGATGGTGTGGGTCTCTGATGATGGTGCTGTTGAAGATCAGGAGAGGTGGCTGGCTTTTTTCCTGTTGTAAATGGTCATTATCTAGCAGTTACTACACATGAATATTACTTGCTACTTGTCAGCACTAGCCTAGCTGGTATTCAGACCCTACTGTCAGCTGGCAAGTGCTATCAGAGGAGTTGTGAATGGAGCTGAACACTATAAAATCGTCAGCAAATGTCCCCACTCCTGACTTTATTATGACGGCAAGGTCATTGATGAATCATAAGATATATCACACAGTTATTCTGTTCACTCAGGAATAAGCATTGTACTGGTCACCTTCATGTGTGGTATGCTGGACTTGTAACATTAAGATTCTGTGATAGGAAGGTATTTCCTTTTTCAGGGCACTGGCTTGGCATTTCCTTCTTGATAGTAATCCATAGCAACAGGGTTAGTGCCAGGTGTTATGAGCTGTTCAATTACCTGTCTTCAGTGGATTTCAGATTTTCCCTTCATCCCTAATGCCTGAAATAGGGAGTTACTACTACAGAAATCGAATAAGGTAACAAATTCAATTTTCTATTTTTATAATTCATCAGAAATAATGATAGAATTTGAGCTGATTTTCCACTAATGATGGTCATAAAAATGCGAGCTACATTGCTACAATAAGCAAACATTTACATTTTTGCATGTACCAAGATTATTGCTAGCAGTAAACTATTAACATCCACTTCGGCCATTATATCTTTTGTTTTCATGGCACAAGTGCTCATCTAACAACAGGGTAACATACGCTGAATCCATTCTGTGCTGTCATTCTTCCCCTTTACATTGTTTGCTCTGGAGACGTAGCCTCCTTCTACAAGAACTTTGACATTTGGTCCATGTCCAAATCTAGGAACAATCAAGATCTGCTGCACTTCCAAAGTTTGTGCAATAAAGTGAGACAGCATCTTTGTATGCATCTCCTGAAATGGAAGCTGACTATGTTGCACATGCTGAGGTGTCTTCAGCAGGCTCTGTTTGCCTTGAGCATTGCATATGTGTGAAAGTTTTAAACTCAATGCCACAAAGCCAATTTTGCCCCTGAGCTGATATTGTGGAACAGCATATTTGCATTATACAATCATAGAACATAGAATGTTACAATGCAGAAAAAGGCTGCTTGGTTCATCAAGTCAGCAGAAGTGCTTCCCTTCACATGAGTCAACTTGCTGAATCACACTTTCTTACTCATCCCCAAAGCCTTCAGTATACCTTCAGTATATTGCACTTTCAAGTAACTATCTAACTGCCTTTTGAAAATATATATGCACCCTGCATCAACAACAGTTTATAGCAGAGAATTTAACATTCTAACGACCCTCTGTAGCTTTCCATACCCTGCACCTCTGATTGGGGTCCATATCCAGTGGGGTAGGACTTCTACCTGCCCCAAGATGTCCTGCTGACCCTGGCTGTATTTCTGAGCCTGGGGTTACTTATGTATGGAAAGTGAGGCCCCGGCCTCTACTGCACAGCCCACCAATCTGCTGGTGCCTAACGTTCTATTGTTGATAGTTCCTACAGGTATTTGTTCAACCAAGTAAGCACTGAAAGGACAAAAGCAGGAGTACTATATACTCTAAAAACCTTCCTAATTAATGTAGCAGGAAAAACAGCAGGAGTTTTCTCAAGGGTCCCCCGCAGTACATTCAACAGAAGACTTGTGGTAGAAATGACATTTGGACCCATAAATGTTGTTCTGCTGACCTTATGGCAGCTAAATTAGGTGAATTCTTGAAGAAACTCCTGGCCAAGTAATTAACAGGACAGCCTGAGCAACAGACAACTGTCAGAAAGAAAAATACGTTGTAGCAGCAAATGCCAATAAACCAGTATGAAAATAGCCTTGTACTGACAACTTGCAATGACATACTTTTGGGGCCAAGCAGTCCCGCGTTGGAGGAATGCCAAATGATGGGTTGAATTGGATTTATTTGTTGATCTCTGTCTGCATCATGCTGATGCAAAACTGTTTCATGAATATTGTCCAGGAAATCACAATTACATTCATCTGTATAAGCAGCTGTTTCACATTACTAAATTAATGTCTGCAATGTTTACAAATTTGTTTCAGGTCCGCTCTAGCACCAGCTTGCCAGAATTATGTCTGTGTGTTGGTGAGAAAATGGCCTCATAGTCCAGGAATAATGGAAGGGATCAATTTATTTGTAGTTGTACAGCAACTGTAAATATATAAACAGGAGGTAATGACACAAAGACTTTTGTTCTACGAGCTATTAATATTTGTTAAAACAAAATGAAGTCTAAAAATTTTGGCACAGCCAAACCAGATCAAGCCAAATGGATGGTAAAAGAGCCAAGGCTCTAAATGTAATTATGATTGTGATGGTGGCACCAGGTGCTGCGGCATTGATATTTGTCTTGCTCTCTCCATAGCAACTGCAGCATTATGCAAACATCCTAAGTTATCACCATTAGAAAGGGACAATATAATGTTTTGGTTGAATGCCACACAACTGCTGCCTTGCCACAGAGCAGTAATAAAAAGCAGTCTAGTGTCTTTAGTAGGGAATGAGTTAATGCTGTCACTGAGAGCAAAGTAGCGGGTGGTGGTGGTTGTGGGGGTGGTGGAATTTTCCAGTAAATCTTAAACATGTTTTGTCTTTAAAGGACAACTGTCTTCAGTGCTCTGGGGCCATAATAGAATAAACAGCCTGCACCAGCAAGATTATCTAAATATTGTGATTCTTATCCCCTTTCAATTATGATATTGTCATCGCTGCACCAAAAGGTCTGAGAGTGATAAAACATTTTTGATTCCATGGCTATCTATCAGGTTGTTACAGTCTCATAAGAAATGACAAAACACTTATCATCTGCACATTTAAATGTTTAATGCACTCTTAACAGCTGGTGCCGTTTGGACCCAATTGATAACAAATGGGTCCATAGGGTAGCACCAATCACTAGCTTTAATGTCTGCGGAACGACCTTTGAAGTGCCAATGAAGCGCATCGGACTTTATTAAAATAGATCTGATGCAGCCTGTCATTTGTCCAAGGATCACCTTCACCAGTGCATCAGAGAACAAACTGAAATTCCAAGCATTAAAAGTGAGATAATGTAATAATAATGTAGGACATATATGCTTGCAGGCTGAAGGAGTAGGGGGCGATCTATATTTTGGTGCACTGCGTTTTATCAGTAGATTTTTTTCCAGGATACAAAATGAGCTATTTACCTTCACTGTGAATTTTACATGCATTTCTGACTATGCCACCACATGGGGACGTCGGTGTAATGAATGTTAAAAATGCTTTGAACTAAACTTATCTTTCAAGGGTTTAAATTCATAGGAGAGCAGGGCTGGGAGATATAGTTTAAAATGCAGGTGGCCACGACTGAGCCAGAAATCTGCTGACAATGAAAGATAATAAAACATCCAAGTGATTGTTCGTGCTTATTGATGCTGCAACAACTCCATTCTTTTAAACTCAGCAGAGGTTATTGCCAAGTTAGGCAGATTTTGCTCTGGGATGGAAGGTAGTAAGTTTGACTAAAAACTGACACTGAAGTCACATTGGATGGAGAAAAGACAGAAGGCTGACAACCTCAACATAAATTCCAGGCAATGTTATTTAAGACAACCCACTGATGTGGGGATGTGACAAGAACTCTTTATTTTTGTCCCATTATATGAAGATAAGTGAACTGGTTGAACTAAGTGAACTTGTTCATAATTGCTGCTATGTAAGTTTAATTGACTAGACTTGACTGTTCCAACACACTCCTATCTGGTCTCCCACATTCTACCCTCTGTAAACTTTAAGTCATCCAAAACTCTTCTGCCTGTGTCTCTACTTGCACCCATCACCCCATGTTTGCTGATCTACATTGGCTCCCAGTTAAGCAACACCTCAATTATAAAATTCTCATCCTTGTTTTCAAATCCCTGCATGGCCTTACCCTCCTTATCTCTGTAATCTTCTCTAGCCCAAGATCTCTGTGCTCATCTAACTCTGGCCTCCTGAGCATCCCTCTTTTTAATTGGTCCATCATTGGTGGCTGTGCCTTCAGCTGCCTAGTCCTTAAGCTCTCCTCCCTAAACCTTTCTGCCTCTCTACCTGTCTTTCCTCCTCCCTTAAGACATTCCTTAAAACCTACCTCTTTGACCAAGCTTTTGCCCTAATAACACTTAATGTGCCTTGGTGTCAAATGTTGCTTTATAACTCTCTCGTGAAGCATCTTGAGACATTTTATTACATTAAAGGTGCTTCATAAATGCAAGTTATTGTCATTGTTTTTTACCTTACTATGAAATATATGAATATACAGTTCAGGTCACATGGGGACATTATTGTTACCCCTCGGGCTATGCTATCACACAGTAGATATTAGGTAATGTGTCAACTGACATAAAAGTAAAATTCTCAGATGACTGAAACCCTATGAAATATATCTACAAGTGTGTGTTCTGCTAGTGCATTTCAAAATTTTGCCTGAACAATGCTTTGACTCCATGTTTATCCATTCCGTATGTTGCCATGCCCCTCAAACTGCTAACTCTTTAGTTTGATTCTATCCCTCTCTTCTTCCATTTATGGTGTTTCTGTGCTTTTTTGGTCACACGTTATTTCACGCCAATCTACTACTTGAGTTGCAACTTTTCCCACTTTACACCAGTGTTCAGATACACAGTCACTTTGAGTTATGTTCAGAGCTAACACGGACATGGTGTAAGAATACAGGTTTGATATAACTTGACGGAATTTAAAAACTTGACCAAATTTATACCAGCATCCTTTATAAGGCTAAAAGGCTTAAAGAAACCTACTAAAAGCTACAAGCTGCTTTTCCACAGATAAACAAAAGCCACTGGTCTGTGAAGAAGATCTCACTTTCGAAGCCATAGAATGTTTAATGAGAGGCCCAAGGATCATAAAATAGGGATGAAACCAAAGCTTTGATGCAAAGTTAAAAGATTAACAAAACTTTGGCTGGGTATTGGCAGGGAGGGGAAGGTAGGACGGAAAGTGGGTGGTGCGGGCATTTCCGCCCCCATCCCTGTTCTCGTAGCAATCTTGCGCTGGCTGGCCATTAACGGTCAACAGCAGGGTGGCCGACCATTCAATGGCCAGAGGTAGGGACTGAGGTGCTGGCCCCATCATCAGCTGACATGGTTGGATGTGCTGGCGCCATCTTTAAAGGACCGCCAACACTGAAATGCTGCCTCAGACCTTCCCGCCAACAGCCTGTGACCACCTTTGCAGCAGCCTCAGAAAATATCCAGCCAGCACTGCAGAGCTGCCATTGGGAGAGGGTGAAGAGGTCACTGATGCGATCTGCTGTCACTTCCCCATCTCGAGATTGCCCCTTCAGGTTGCCATGAGGTTGCTGCTGACTGGATCTGTGTGCCTGCCTCTCCCTCCCTCTCAGGTTCTCCTCCTCACTGGAGGGCCCACCTCCTGAATGGATGCTGCCCATGGCACTTGGCCACTGCTGGTCTGAAGGGCTGCTCTGCCAGTTGCTTCTTCAACACTGTCCACCCCTCCCCCACCTCAGTCCTCTCTTGATTGATACCCGTGCCAGGAACTTGATGGCAAGGTGGAGGCTTGACCCAGATCCCTGGCTCCTCAACTCCCCCTCCTCCATGTTAAATGCTCTGGCTGTGCTGCACCAGCCTTCCTGTGAATGTGAACTCCCTGACCCCATGGTTGCTGAAAGCAGAAATGACTTCAGCTACCACCCTGTTGCAGCCCTTTAATACCTGTGGGGCTCTGATGCCCTGTGCCCCCGCCACCCCCCCAATGAGCTTCTCATAAAATTTGAACGGGCATGCAAAATGTCATTCAATTGGGTCTTGAACAATCTTAACAAGCTCTTAATTGCCGGTTTTGAAAACATGCGCACTGCTCTCACTTGACTTGTCATCCGCCGCTGGTAAAATGCAGACCTGGTGTAATGATGCCACTCTATGCAATTTTACGACCCCCAGCCTCCAATGCCTTCCATTTCAGAGCTGTAAAATCACAGCCTTTATGTTTCAATAAGTCTGATAAGAAATGAAATTGGACAGAGACAAAATACCTGTTCTGGTGGTGGGGTGGTGGGGGGAGGGGTGATTGTAAAACTCAACAACAGAGATTCAGCTAATTTAAATGGTGTGGAGTTTACTTGGAAGGTGCAAGAAACAAGCTATCATTGATTGATGATGTCAGAGTTTGTCTTCTTTTGAAATGCAGAGAAACTAATTCCACAAGAAGCTATGTTTTATTTCTATGTTTTATCAGGTTAACTCTATTTTTAATTCACCAAGCAACAACTTTCAAGAAGCAAGATTGTTTAATTATCTTGGTCCTGGAATGTGTGACCAGGAAAAGAAGTTCAAGAAAAGTGTACAGCATCATGGCGGACTTTAACGCCATGGTTTGAACAAAGACTTCGAAGTCCCCTTGGAGGTGGATTTTGAAAGGACAGTGAGTCCTGTCAGTGTAACCTCCATGCCCACCTTGGGAAGAAAAAGTATAAAGATCATTGTAAGGAGTGATTTGACACTGTAGCCGAGCAACTTGATCAGTTGCTGAAGAGCACGATCAACAGGAGGTGACCACTCACTGGGTGGTCATATGTATAACTTATTGTAATGTATTTGTGACTAATGAGTGTATTGTATTGGTAATTGGTGTTACTACCAAACCTTGTAAAGATGTTAGTTTTTAATTTCTGCTTTGAGTGGTGTCTCATTATTTCTCATAATTCTCGTATCCAAACTGTAAAGTAACTTGTCAAAGATAGAAGGTTATGTCTTACAATGGCCAGAAATTAATTTCTGCTCCTTTGTTCTTCGCATGTCTAAGTTTCTGAATTATATTTCACATTCATTCAGAATTCATTCCTCAACTACTGCTTTAGTTGCAATTTTTCCCCGATTGCATCAGTGCTCAGATGCATGGTCATGTTCAGTAGGATTACTAAAAAACTCAAATGCATCAGTATGTAGCTTCAGATACTTTGTGCCTCTGGGATTAGGAATTTCAAAAGCAAAGGATGGTTTCCACCACTGTAAGTTCATTGATAGCTTCCTGGTAAATTGTAAACATGAGTGTTTTTTTCTGAAATGAATACCTGTGCATTATTGAAGATGACGTTTAGGGCTGTCATGTAACATTGGGTACCGTGCCATCATAATCAGTTGGTCATGTAACATTATAGTTACAACGCCATCTCCAGTCATCAAACCTGTGCAACTCTTGTGAGCACTCACCATTTTTATATTATACTACAGTAGACTAAAAGAACCAAAGAAGGAAGGCAAAGCAAAGCTATCAGTAACAATGTAGAAAGCCTCAGCATAGAAGGCTGCATCAGACTCTGAAAAGATATCTTTGATAATTCTGGTTAAAATATCCTTATATTATTTTTTTAAATATATCTGACGAAGTATTGTACCTGAAATCTTTACTCTTGTTTTTATAGATGGTGACTGATCTGCAGTGTTTGACTAGCTTATGTGATCCTGGGATGGACACAGGGACCAGTTGTGGGCCAAAGTATTTTTATAGAGCCACAAGGAGAACTAACCCCTGCTGGCACTATTTGAAAATTGTGTCAGAGGAGCCTTGAGTAGCAATGGGCAGTACATGTTTTTAAAAAATGTTTTGTTTGCCCCACTTTCTAGTTTAGGCATATGAAAATCACCCTCAGTGTGTTCAAAGGTGATTTTTCTGTATGTTCTATGCTAGCAAAGAATCATTAAAATTGATATCTACTATATAAGAGATTGTGACATTATAAAAAAATGTATGATTAGGAGCAGAACACCAATTCATTTCAATTATCAAATAACAGAGATTAAGTTATAGTGCCAGACACTCACATAACCAGATAATCAGGGTCACATCTCCAAAACTATTTTTCCAATTTGATGTATTACAATAAAGCAATCTGCTTTTTATTGTGCCACTTTGTATCAGAGTCCATTTATTATAAAATATCAAATCACCAATTACTCCCTTTATTAATTTCCATATGTTTAGCTGACAATATTAGACTAACATTATGTCAGGCTTTCCAGATTACTATTCTGAGAAAGGAGCATTATCAAACAAAATTTAACACTGAGGAGATATTAGTTCAGATGACCAAAAGCTTGGTCAAAAGAGATAGGTTTTAGGGAGTGCTTGAAAGTAGACGGGAGAGTTAGAGAATCGGAGAGGCAGTACTCAAGTTGTTTCATTATAGTTCAATTGAAGGGGATGCACTAGCTAATAAAATTATTGTCCATTTCCATGAATCTTTTGCTGATCTGGGAATCCCTTTCCTCACTTTCACATCGGTAGTACTCTTTACTACAGGTATACAAACACTTTTACTGTTCTTCCAAAAAAAAATTGTGCCACATTTGAACAAAAATATTTGCACCAAGCTTCCTAATGGCAGTAGAAACTAGAAGGTAACGTGACAATTTTGCAACCAGACGGATGTATCCACTAAAATTATAGATTTGATCAGCAAATTACATTGATAGTTAATGGAAGTTCCATTAAATTGTTAATCCTTACATTATCTGTGATCATTTGAAGTGTTGAAGTGTACATGCTAGTGCACGTTGGCTTAATTGGTAGCACTCTCACCTCTGAGTCAGAAAGGTTATAGATTCAAGTCCAACTCCAGAGACTTCAGTGCAGTACTGAAGGAGCATTGCACTGTCAGAGGTGCTGTCTTTCAGATGAGACATTAAACCCAGGCCTTGTCTGCCCTCTCAGGTGGACGGAAATTATCCTTTGGCACTTTTCTAAGAACAGAGGAGTTCTTCCAGTGTCCCTTCCAACATTTATTCCTCTACCAAAACCTAAAACAGATAATTTGGTCATTTATCTCATTGCTGTTTGTGGGACTTTGCTGGGTGCAGTTTGGTAGCCTTGTTCCCTATAATGCAACAGTGACTACATGTGAGAAGTACTTCATTGGTTATAAAGTGATATGGGAAAGTTGATGTATAAATGTAAGCCTTTCTTCCTTTCTCTGTAGTGATGGTTGCAGCTAATTTTTTTTTAATTTGTTCACGGGATGTGAGCTTTGCAGGTGAGGCCAGCATTTATTGCCAATCCCTAATTGCCCTTGAGAAGGTGGTGGTGAGCCGCATTCTTGAACCGCTGCAGTCCATGTGAAGTAGCTACACCCACAGTGCTGTTAGGAAGGGAGTTCCAGGACTTTGACCCAGCGACGGTGCAGGAATGGCGATATAGTTCCAAGTCAGGAAGGTGTGTGACTTGGAGGGGAACTTGCAGGTGGTAGTGTTCCCAAGCATCAGCTGCCCTTGTCCTTCTAGATGGTAGAGGTCGTGGGTTTGGAAGGTGCTGTCTAAGGAGCCTTGGTGCATTGCTACTGTGCATCTTGTTGATAGTACACACTGCTGCCACTGTGCGTCAGTGATGGAGGGAGTGAATGTTTGTGGATGGGGTGCCAATCAAGGAGGCTGTTTTGTCCTGGATGGTGTCAAACTTCTTGAGTGTTGTTGAAGCTGTATTCATTCAGGCAAGTGGAGAGTATTCCATCACACTCCTAGTCAGGAGGTGAGTTACTCACTGCAGGGTTCGTAGCCTCTGACCTGCTCTTGTAGCCATGGTATTTATATGGCTACTCCAGTTCAGTTTCTGGTCATTGGTAACCCTCAGGATGTTGATATTGGGGGATTCAGTGACGGTAATGCCATTGAATGTCAAGGGGAGATAGTTAGATTCTCTCTTGTTTGAGATAGTCATTGCCTGGCACTTGTGTGGTGCGAATGTTATTTGCCACTTATCAGCCCAAGCCAGGTCCAGGTCATGCTGCATTTCTACACGGACTGCTTCAGTATCTAAGCAGTTGCGAATGATGCTGAACATTGTTCAATCGTCAGCAAACATCCCCAATTCTGACCTTATGATTGAAGGAAAGTTATCGATGAAGCAACTGAAGATGATTGGGCCTAGGACACTACCCTGAGGAACTCCTACAGTGATGACCTGGAGCTGAGATGATTGATCTCCACAGTGGCGCAGTGGTTAGCACCGCAGCTTCACAGCTCCAGGGTCCCGGGTTTGATTCCGGGTACAGCCTGTGCAGAGTTTACAAGTTCTCCCTGTGACTGCGTGGGTTTTCGCCGGGTGCTCCGGTTTCCTCCCACAGCCAAAGACTTGCAGATGATAGGTAAATTGGCCATTGTAAATTGCCCCTCGTGTAGATAGGTGGTAGGGAATATGGGATTACTGTAGGGTTAGTATAAATGGGTGGTTGTTGGTCAGCACAGACTCGGTGGGCCGAAGGGCCTGTTTCAGTGCTGTATCTCTAAATAAATAAAAACCATTTTCCTTTGTGCTAGGTATGACTCCAACCAGCAGAGAGTTTTTCCCCTGATTCCCATTTTGTGAGGGCTCCTTGATGCCATACTCGGCCAAATGCTGCCTTGATGTCAAGGGCAGTCACACTCACCTCACCTCTTGAATTCAGCTCTTTTGTCCATGTTTGAACCAAGGCCGTAATGAGGTCAGGAGCTGAGTGGCCCTGGCGGAACCCAAACTGAGCATCACTGAGCAGGTTATTGCTAAGCAAGTGCTGCTTGATAGCACTGTTGACAACACCTTGCATCACTTTACTGATGATTGAGAGTAGACTGATGGGGCGGTAATTGGCTGAGTTGAATTTGTCCTGCTTTTTATGTACAGGACACACCTGGGCAATTTTCCACATTGCTGGGTAGATGCCAGTGTTGTAGCTGTACTGGAACAGCTTGGCTAGGGGCACGGCTAGTTCTGGAGCACAGGTCTTCAGTACTATTGCCGGAATGTTGTCCGGGCCCATAGCCTTTGCAGTAGCCACTGCCTTCAGTTGTTTCTTGATATCACGTGGAGTGAATTGAATTGGCTGAAGACGAGCATCTGTGATGCTGGGGACTTCAGAAGGAGGCCAAGATGGATCATCCACTCGGCACTTCTGGCTGAAGATTGTTGCAAATGCTTCAACCCTATCTTTTGCACTGATGAGCTGGGCTTCCCCATCATTGAGGATGGGGATATTTGTGGAGTCGCCTCCTCCAGTTATTTGTTTAATTGTCCACCTCCATTCATGGCTGGATGTGACAGGACTGCAGAACTTAGATCTGATCCTTTGCCTGTGGGATCGCTTAGCTGTGTCTATTGCATGCTGCTTGGCACACAAGTTGTCCTGGGTTGTAGCTTCACCAGGTTGACACCTCATTTTGAGGCATGCCCTCCTGCACTCTTCATTGAACCAGGGTTGATCCCCCAGCTTGATAGTTTTGATAGAGTGGGGGATATGCCAGGCCATGAGGTTACAGATTATTGTTGAGTACAATTCTGCTGCTGCCCCACAGCACCTCATGGATGCCCAGTTTTGTGTTGCTCGATCTGTTTGAAATCTATCCCATTTAGCATAGTGGTAGTGCCACAGAACACGATGGAGGATATCCTCAATATGAAGATGAGATTGAGTCTCCGCAAGGACTGTGTGGTGGTCGGTCCTACCAATACTGTCATGGACAGATGCATCTGCGACAGGCAACTTGGTGAGGACGAGGTCAAGTATGTTTTTCCCTCTTGTTCCTTACCACCTGCCACAGACCCAGTCCAGCAGCTATGTCCTTTAGGACTCAGCCAGCAGTGGTGCTACCAAGCCACTCTTGGTGATGGACATTGAAGTCCCCCAACCAGAGTACAATTTTGCACCCTTGCCACTCTCAGTGCTTCTTCCAAGTGGTGTTTAACATGGAGGAGTACTGATTCATCAGCTGAGGGAGGGCGGTAGGTGGTTTCATTGCCCATGTTTGACTTGAGACTTCATGGGGTCTAGAGTCAATGTTGAGGACTCCCAGGGCAACTCCCTCCTGACTATATACCACTATGCCACCACCTCTGCTGGGTCTGCCTGTGGGACAGGACATACCTCGCGGTGGTGATGGCTGGGACATTGTCTGTAAGGTATGATTCCATGAGTATGACTATGTCTGGCTGCTGCTTGACTAGTCTGTGGGATAGCTCTCCCACAAGCCCCCAGATGTTAGTAAGAGGACTTTGTAGTGTCGACAGGGCTGGGTTTGCCATTGTTGATCCTGGTGCCTAGGTTGATGTGGGATGGTCTGTCCAGTTTCATTCCTTATCAACTTTGTAGTGGTTTGATACAACTGAGTGGCTTAGTAGTCCATTTAACAGTCAACCACATTGCTATGGGTCTGGAGTCACATGTAGGCTAGACCAGGTCAGGACAGCAGATTTCTTAAAGGGCATTAGTGAACCAGGTGGGGTTTTATGACACTGGTTTCTTAACCATCATTAGATAATTCTGAAATCACTAGAGTACTTTTAAATTCCAGATTTATTAATTGAATTCAAATTCCAACTTCTGCCGTGGTGGGATTTGATCCCATGTTCCCCAGAATAATATCCTAGGTCTTGGGGTTTTTAGTCTAGTGAGAATACCACTACGCCACCGCCTCCTCACCTAATGATGTGGAGGAACCACAGACCACTTTCACCATCTGGATTCTTAATCAGCAGAATTTGTTGACCTGCGCGATGTTTGTTCAGGGTGAATCAATACTGCAATTGTGTAATTATAAAAATCTGCTTAACCTCATTAAAGAAAGCAAAATTCAGAACTTTTTGAAAAGCCTTCCATGTCAGACAAGCAAGGTGTCAACAAGTAGATCATTTGCACCAAACTTCAAATTGCTATACATAAGCTGTTTTTCTGAAATGGAGGTTTGAATAATTTATCAGGGAACACCATTGAAACAGACAATAAAAACGCATTCAAGAGGCAATTAGATACACTTAGATATCTTCCAAAGAGGGAAGGGACTGGAGGGTATGGTCAAGAGACAGATAGGTGACCCAAAGACTTTTCTGATTCAAAAAAATCATTACGTATTAATTTGATCTCAGATGGAAATGGAAGGTGCAGGAATCTGAATAAGTGAAAAATATTGCTCAATGTGAGAATGTGACATAGAAAAATTTTACTTTAAAAATTAGGAATGTTGAAATGACCTTCATATAAAATGAAGTTTCGGTGAGTCATTAGTGTTCATCTAATTTCTGTTAGTTAGAATGTGTTTCAGAAAATAAGGCTTTAAAACCATTAGCACAGCTCACTGAATAGTGGGCTGGGAGTTCTGCTGCACTGAACCTAGCCTCTGCCAATATCCAAGTCCAAAAATTGTGAGGCAAGTTTATTCTTGCCAAAAAGATGACTTCATTTGCTTGCATAGAGGAGCCCAATTTGGTTTTCTTAACCCTCTGAGGACTATAGCCTCGTTCTGCACAAAGTTTTTTTCAAAAGACGGAGCAGGTTTTTTAACATCAGTGGATCCTAATGCATTATGTAACTAGCTGCTCACTCATGACATTGCCTAGATGTTATTTGGGATCTACAACTCAATAATGTTGCGGTCCTATTTCATGCTGGGTAAAGAAGGACAACAGTGAGATGGAAGTAAAGCACTGCAAGGGAGCCTGGGCAGTTAAGCACAGCAGTGTGGTAGGGAGTATGATTGGAGCCTAGTGAGTACAAAACTACAACATTTAAACATTGGACCCTGAGAGAAGTAAAGACTTAACTGTTTGATGC